>NC_090923.1:1469049608-1469352638 GCF_040938575.1 Ambystoma mexicanum | reverse complement strand
GGACCTCCAGCAAAAACATTGCCAAACTACAGGTGGTCCAGAACAACGCACTCAGGGCCGCCACTGGGATCTCCAGGAGGGACCACATCTCCACTACAAGAAGGCAGGTGCACTGGCTGCCAGTTAAAGAAAGGATAATCTTCAAAACCCTCTCACTCGCCCATAAGTGCCTCCATGACCTAGCTCCTCCCTACCTGACCTCCAGAATTCAGAAACTCTCTTCTCAAAGGCCTACTAGAATGGCTTACACCAACATGATCTCCACTCCCAAAAGTAGGAGAGTGTGCGCAGGTGGCACTAGCTTCCCTTCCATGGCCGCCTCATTCTGGAACTCCCTTCCTGCTCACCTCAGGATGATTGACTCCCATCTGGCATTCCGTAAAGCCATTAAAACCAGACGATTTGTTTGATCTGTCAATTGTAAACCTCAGCCTATCTTTTGCTTACTTAACATGCCTGTAACTAAGACTGTATCACTGTTTTAACAATTAAGCTTTCTTTCATCGACTTGCAAGCACCGCGATGCCTGTGGGCTGTATGTTGCGCTATACAAATACAAATAAAAAAATATACCACTCCCACCCACGCCTGCTCTCATCGAGAAACACGCATCTCAGTATTCGCACCTCTTGCTCCCAAGACGCCCATCTCACGAACATGCTCTACAGTCTGCACACTAGCTACTTCCATGAATTGCCACATGCTACTTGAACCATGCACCTCCTCCTACCACTAGGGATGTAACGGTATAACGGTATACCGTTAAAGATACCATGAACCACTTAATTGAACAATAATAACCGTCACATTGTTTATACCGGTATACCGTTTATACCGTTAAGTGTGCTTTTCAATCTGATTTGGAAAGGCTGCAGTAAGCAAGTGCTGCACAGTCTTGGTCTTGCACTGTTGGATGTGCCGTCTGCCAAGTAGTTTCAGTTGGAGCAGTTTTTAATGCCATTCCATAAACCACACATGCCTGACATAAAATCAATATGCTAGCAATAGGAAGAATAAATACAGTGCCAAGAAGGAAAAGGGTTTACTTTGGGATGGCGGCTTTGGGATTTATATATTTATAATGGATATTGTTTGCTAAACATATGACAATGGGGGATTTCCCTGGTTCCATCATTGAATTTACATATAATAAGTCACACTGCGAAATTCACTCAGCTCTCTGGGTATTCCCTGCTGCCATACCAAAGGGTAACATGTCCGTGATTACTGAACACCTTTTGGCCCGCAAGTAAACTAAAGGCTGTAAAGTAAAGAGAGCGTGTGTGCGTATGCGCACAAGCGTATACTACCATCAGACTCCATTGATCTGTGGCATGCAGGTTATCAAGATGGCAACATGTTCATCTTCACCAGTAGCCAGTGGGGGAGCTAAAAGCCTAAATGACCACTTAAGAAAAGCTATTCAGTTTGCTTTGCCAGTCGCAGCAGGGCTCCCCCCACAATCCCCTCCTCCTCTTCACACGTGTGTTTGGTGGAAGCAAGGTGTGGCATTTAAGTGGAAAGTATGTTGAAAAGCTCAATTCTGGCCCTGGGTGCCTGGTTTTGTTTGTGATGATAAATCTGACAATTTATGACCTTTTAGAAAATATTTGTTAAGATTAGTTAACTCCACCTGCTATACCGCGATAACCTTGATATACCGTCATTTGGCAAGAAGGTTATCGTACCGTTATAAAACTAATACCGTGACACCCCTACCTACCACAAATGTCTGCCACATTCATTAGCAACGGCTGCTATGTTCACTTCCTCGCCCAATCACGACCCGTCATTAGGAGCCAGCTGCCTTGTTAAGGACGCATCTCGTCCCATACTTCAAGCAACCAGCATGTTGAGAGCAGCACCTAAACACCACTAACTCACTAACTGCCATTGTTGTATACCCAGTTGACGCCACTGCACAGGCTATCTCCAGTTCCACCCTAACTGCACCGAGCACTGCTACAAATGGTGCAAAACATAATTTTCATGGAAATGACAGAGCTATGCAAAACTGCCCTGATGTAAACTCTGTATGCCCCGCAAATGCTATTACTGGTGCCTCTAATGTTGCCAACCATGCTTATATTTGTGCTGCCTTTAGTGCTGCTAACCATGACTGTCATGCAAATTACACTGCTGTGCTGCCAAACAGCCCCTATGTAACCTCGGTATATCCCCTATATGTCACTGCCTGACTTCATATGATTTTCTGTGATAATTACCAATTTTAAGAGGTCCTAGTTTTCGGGGTGGTTTTTGCTTGTGGTAATGCATTTATGATTGCCAGTAATTTGACCCTCAGCATCAGAACACGATAAGTAGGCGCTCAAAGGGGCTGCTGAACATCCAGTCTGCAACTGTCTTAGCTCCATTTACATTTATAATACTCCCAGAGGAAAGGGGAATCGGATACAAAATAAACACCATGAATCTCTGTCGCCAGCTTGGATCTTCAGGGATCTGAAACACACGAAGACTGGTCACCTGTGAGCTTTACCAGCTGCCCTAGCACCCAGACACCCTATCTGGATTATTACAGTACATGGTCACCTCTGCCAATTGCCGGGAGGTGGGCGCAAGGTGGTCTCCAAATGTTTGATGAGCCCATACCGGTTACATATTCTCGGTTACAAACGCCCCACTTGAGCTCCAGCAGCGCCCATTGTGGAACAGTTGTGGCTCACATTTCGTTGTGAGAATCCATTTGGAACTATATCCATCTATACGTCCAGCTTTAAATTCTGTTTGGAAAGCAGCGGATCTGCCCTATTACTTTACCCACGCTTTTCCATAATGCATGTTTTGGTAGTTTTAGAAACCTAGCTATTCCAATTCAGCAGTCTGAGAACTGCAATCCCAGAAGCCGCACAGGTCAGTACTGTTTTCACTTTCCCAGATCCAGGGATAGAGGAGCTAGATTACCTTCAGATGTGACACTCTAGGTACAGCTAACCAGCCTGCTTCAGCACAGTACTTAAGCAGCAGTACACTGTTTTTGCATTGCTTTTACATCCAGCACCTATTGGTTAGAAACTTGATTTTCTGCTGTGTTTTGTTGTTTTTCTTTCCAGAACCAGCTCCAGCTCCAGTGTCCCGTGCTGCCTGCTCCTCTGCCTTGCAACCCTGCTTAAGTCTGCAGTACTTTGTTCTCTGTCTACAACCATGTGTACTCTGCATGCAGTTCGCATGCTTTTATGTCTGCAATCCTCTTATCTCTGGCTGCTGTTCCTTGCTGAATGCCACTGTTTCTCTTGTTTCCTGCCCAAAGTTCCTTGATCTATTCCCATAGTTGGGGTTACCTACGCAAATCTAGCGTGACAAAAGCAACCTTGAACAACACAACACTCGTCCAACCAGCTGAACCCACCCTTAAATGACAGGCAGAAGATGCCTCCCGTCAACGCATGTTCTATCTCCAAGCTCTCCTTGAACATTTTTTTACTTCTCGACAAGGACCAGATAGAATTACTTTACATCACAGAAAAATGGCTCTCCGATGATCAATCCAGGGTTATCCACAATCAATCCAGGGTTATCCACAAGAGTATCCAATCAGGGTTTAAGGTCATCTGTTCTACTTGCAACAATAGGACAGAAGGTGGCATAGCTTTGGTGCACAGACACACCTTCATAGTGTCAACGCTGTCCATTGACATTTTTCCAGACTGTAAATCGCTCACTCAGACATGCTCCATCTCTCCCTGTCAGGGACACTGGGGGACAAGACCCAACACAGACCCAAAAGGCATCCATAAACCAGTGCCATAAATGTTATACAAGGCTTCAGTATTACCAAAGAAGGCTCTAATCCCGAAAAGCATCATAGGAAGAGCAAAACCTAAAAAAGACGCATATCTACCGTCGCAGTGAACCCTGAGTACTGGTCCCCCTTGGCTAGGCAGGGGGCACAGCAGGTTAAGCTTGTTAGTGAATTATGAAAAGCCTTTAAGAGTCTGTGGGCCTCATCAGGGGTTGAGCAGGGCGGTATAAATGTGGCAGTAACAGCGCTACTGCTGCATTACGCGCCGCTTATTCCCGGGTTTACCCGGAAATGTTGAGATGTACCTCCAGCTTTAAGCTGCAGGTAAATCTGCCCACTTTCTGCCCATTTTCAGAATTACCACAGCGCAATTTACGCTGCAGTAATTGCGACGATACTGCCCCATAGAGTCCTATGGACTCCTTAATAAATGGGGACTAACATCATTATCGCAATTTGGGATCCAGCACTAATAGCACCGTACCGAGTTGCAATAATGCTATTTGCATTGGGCGGTATCCTGTTGCATTTACCGCTGGGATACGCCCAACTTCTGATGAGGCCCTGTATGTCAAAAAGCAAGTAGGGTAAAACAACATCCAGCTTGCTAAGCCGGTGGTTATCTTGGAGGGCAGGGTTGAACTATACAGAAACAGCCATGCCCTGAGCATGCCACTTGCAGGAAAGGAAGCCACCGGGGAGAGAGCCTCTCTCCCCTCCGCTGCATTAGCAGGACCATCCACCAAGAACCACAGCGACAGTGGGAAGGAAGAGTGAGGAGAATCCAACAAACTCGCTGTCAGGTCCCAGAAATCAATTCTCGCAGGAGATGCTGAACCCCGCAGACCACTCCAGAATCTCCTGACTGACACTACTAAATCTACAGTGGCTTTCTAGACGCCCACAGGAAGGGAAGGGGGAAGTCTATAAATTAATAAACACCAGGTAGCAGAGACTGATGCCGATTCCTGCAAAACAAACAAAAACACAATTTAGATCACTCTTGTTCTACTGAAATATTTAATGCTTCCCCACCAACCCGGACCGTTTTTCTCTTCATTACCTGATAATCACTGCTGAAAGCCAAGAGGCTGGTGCTAAATTCATTCGTTGAGTATCCTCAGTTCACAATAGTCTTATTTACCACTTTTGAGTATTGGTCTTCTTTGTTATTTTGGTTCCTTTTCTTTCCCTTTAAATTTAAAATAATTAAACCTAACTTAGCTGTTACTGCACTAACTCTCCCTTCTCTAACATATAAACTAGTTGTCCTATCTAAATATGACAGGTTGAACTTGTCAACAATGGTTGACTGCTCCAGAAGTAGTCCGGGGACGTTATGTCCAATTGCCGATTATTTACAACAGTGTGTAAGGGTGCAGAAGTAAGATTCTGGCACAGAGGGGTCATGGTGATTATTAGAACATTTTATTCAAGTGCGAAAAGGAAAATACCCTATCTCGCCCTTACGCTAAGAGGAGTTTCCCTGCCTCAAATCAAGCAACTAGTGTCAGAATGTCAAAAGCAAAAGTCCCCATGTCAAATGTCAGAATCCTAACTCTATCCCTCACACTCAAAGTTTAAAATAAATGAAAAGAGGGTCTTTCTAGTCCAAACGGGGAGGCACCATTGCTCTGGACAAAAGACAGTTCTGGAATCTTCAGACCTTGAAGTATTGGGGAATATCTCCCTTTTTCCAGCCTTGATCAAGCTTCTTGTAAAGTTCAACAATTGCTGAAGGAAACTCCATCCCCTTGTTGGACCTTCTTAGGCTTCTTTTCTGTCCCTGGGTCCCTGAACTCAATTGGCAGACCTGGTTCCTTTTCACCAGGCACAGTTTCAAAAACAAAAGGAGTTTGGATGTGTTTCCAAATGGGAGTGGTTCCTTGACCCTGTTTGGCAGACTTGGATTCCTCTCTACCAGGGAATGCGACGAAGAAGAGCAACCTCTTTGGACTTACAAACGGTGGTGGGTCTCTGACCCTGGTTGACAGACCTGTTTTCCTCCCACCAGGTACTGCGACGAAGAAGAACAGCCTGGATGCACTCCCAAACTATGGCATCACACACAGACTTGGTTTACTCGCCTGCCAAGTAATGCATGTACCATCTACCATTTTCACACAGCTCTCTTAATATGGGTGCAGGTCCCAGACTCGCACTGCGAGTTTCTACCAATACTCTGCTGAACTTAGTTTGCTGTTCTGCCAAGTATGTTCAGCCTGGGTGCCTTTGTCCGCAGTAGGCACCCAGGCCTCCTTGGGTCTGCAACACCCTGATTGGGTGCTGCCTGAATTTGGAGTCCCTACCCCCCGAGCCGGGAAGCGAAGCCGGACCCCACAGAAGACCATCACACAAGGCCGAAGTCTGTGGTCTCTGCCAGTCACAGCCGCACTGCTTGGCAATGTTACACATGCTGCGCACGATGTCGTCAGACCGCCATCCATACTTCAGTGTAAGCCAAACCGTCATCATAGACCTGGCCACCCATTTATCACTCCCACTGCCCTTCATCCCACCAAATGGGTGTTACACCTAACATGCGCATCGCACATCCCAATACCGTGCCCTTCAATCTTCCTCATGCCGGGCCGCAGCACTTAATGTCTCAGAAAACTCTGGCTGTGCGCTCTGCAACACGAGGAAGCTGCACTTCAACCCAGCCCGTCCTCCTTACAAGCCTGCAACTAATGGTCGCCACCCGCTCCCCTATCTTCATTCCTATGACTGCTGCCTGTTCCGATTTCTCCTCGTTCTGAGCGTTCACCACCTCAAAGCATCAGGCGCGTTGTTCTCCTGCGTCGCATTCTTGCCCGATGCAAGCTCGCCTCACACGCAATCACGGCAAACAGACTGAGACGCCCACAACATGCATATCAGGGCTGTCCAAAAACCGGATGATTTACGGAACGCCACATCCGCCTGGCTGTATTCCTCCCCATATTCCACGGGACAAAGAAACACAAATCTCCAGTGCAGAACAAGTAATAAACTATACTCTCGACTTGGCTAGCCACCACAACTGCTCCGTTCGCCTCACCGGCAACACTCCCATCCCTTGGTCTGACCACCACTACTTACAGTTTGACCTTAATACCCTTACAGGGTCTCCCAGTCCTGTGATCCCACTCCCCGCTGCCCTCACCAGAAGCGCGCGCCAACTAACTGCAGAAAAGATCTCCGCCCTCGTAGAAGTGCCCACACTGCAGTCTCCCTTCTCAAAGGACCCCGATATCCTCTCCACGGCCTTCAAAACCGCGCTTGCCCAGGCCGTAAACACCATCGCCCCTCTTACTATGAGGAAAGCTAAGAAAGTTGAACATTCCAATACCTGGTTCTCTCAAGAGCTGCTAGAACTTCGCTCTAAGAAGAGACATGCACTCTCTGCATGGAAAATAAACCCCAATGAGTGCTCTAAAAAGGCCTTCAAGGCCATATCTAGGTAATACAAATCTAGCATCATCAAAGCCAAAGCAGCATCCTTCAATACGAGGATATCCAACGCTAAATCAGAGACCAAAGAAATCTTCAGCATCTTTCGGGAGCTGGAAAAGCTGTCATGCCCTCCCCCCACTTTCTCGAAAGATGACAAATGGTGCAACAACATCCAATCTGCCATGCTCGACAAACTGAACACCCTTCAATTAAAAATCCTCGCCCATCAAAAAGCACTTTCTCACCTTCTCACTGAGCCTCAAAATGACCTTCCTGAAACCACGCAAACCAAATCACCAATTCTCTTTGAATTCAAGGAAATGAGTGAAACTGAAGTCGCTGCCCTCCTCAAAACCATTAAACCCTCGAATTGTAAAGGCGATGCGTGTCCAGCACAGCTCATTAAAGACTGTGCCCCCACCTTAGTACCCTTTATCACAGCGTTCATTAACACCTCCTTCCAATCCGGTCATGTCCCGTCTGACCTTAAGGAAGCCTGGGTCCCCCCACTCCTTAAAAAACCATCCCTCGACCCACTGGTCCCAGGGAACTACAGGCCCATCACCACAGTCCCGTTCCTCCTAAAAATTCTGGACCAAGCAGCCTATCTGCAAGTTCAGAAATACCTTGAGGACAACTGCCTTCTAGGTCTTCGGCAGTCTGGATTCCGTCCCCACCACGGCACTGAAACGGCTCTCCTTGACCTTAATAATCAAATGGACGACCTTAGAGACGCAGGCAAACCTGCGCTCCTCCTTCTCCTTGATCTGTCGGCGGCGTTTGACCTGGTGGACCATAACACACTTTGTCACCACCTTGCCAAATCTGCCAACTTCTCCCCCAAAGCGTGTGAATGGATCACCTCATTCCTGCAAGATAGGGCTATGAAAGTCTTTTTTCCGACTCAACCTGTGCCACACCGAGCCTTATCAAGTGCGGAGTTCCACAAGGGTCCTGCATGGCACCCACCCTGTACAACCTGTTTACCAGGCCACTATTCAAATTGCTGGACGCCCTTGGCATCTCATATACAAACTATGCAGATGATACTTAGGTACTCATTCCCCTCTCGGGTGACTACCAGGCCGACAGCAACACCCTCAACTCAATCTACTCTAAGATCCAATCCTGGATGGCCCAGAACTGGCTATGATTGGATCCCCCCATTGGAACTTCTGCTGATTGGATCCCCCTCCATCCTCAGCAAACTAGGCAATCAATACTCCACCTTCGCTCTCGACAATATTCCCATTGCCGTCTCCCAAACGATCAAAACACTTGGCGTCTACCTTGATTCAGACCTGACCATGGATAGACAAATCAGCGCCATTGTTTCTTCATCTGCCTATTTCTCCAAACTACTCAATGCAGCAAGACCCTTCCTTTCCCTGCCTAATTGCCTCACCATAGCTAGGGCAATCATCGGCTCACGACTTGATTACTGCAATGCCCTCCTGGCAGGGACCTCCAGCAAAAACATTGCCAAACTACAGGTGGTCCAGAACAACGCACTCAGGGCCGCCACTGGGATCTCCAGGAGGGACCACATCTCCACTACAAGAAGGCAGGTGCACTGGCTGCCAGTTAAAGAAAGGATAATCTTCAAAACCCTCTCACTCGCCCATAAGTGCCTCCATGACCTAGCTCCTCCCTACCTGACCTCCAGAATTCAGAAACTCTCTTCTCAAAGGCCTACTAGAATGGCTTACACCAACATGATCTCCACTCCCAAAAGTAGGAGAGTGTGCGCAGGTGGCACTAGCTTCCCTTCCATGGCCGCCTCATTCTGGAACTCCCTTCCTGCTCACCTCAGGATGATTGACTCCCATCTGGCATTCCGTAAAGCCATTAAAACCAGACGATTTGTTTGATCTGTCAATTGTAAACCTCAGCCTATCTTTTGCTTACTTAACATGCCTGTAACTAAGACTGTATCACTGTTTTAACAATTAAGCTTTCTTTCATCGACTTGCAAGCACCGCGATGCCTGTGGGCTGTATGTTGCGCTATACAAATACAAATAAAAAAATATACCACTCCCACCCACGCCTGCTCTCATCGAGAAACACGCATCTCAGTATTCGCACCTCTTGCTCCCAAGACGCCCATCTCACGAACATGCTCTACAGTCTGCACACTAGCTACTTCCATGAATTGCCACATGCTACTTGAACCATGCACCTCCTCCTACCACTAGGGATGTAACGGTATAACGGTATACCGTTAAAGATACCATGAACCACTTAATTGAACAATAATAACCGTCACATTGTTTATACCGGTATACCGTTTATACCGTTAAGTGTGCTTTTCAATCTGATTTGGAAAGGCTGCAGTAAGCAAGTGCTGCACAGTCTTGGTCTTGCACTGTTGGATGTGCCGTCTGCCAAGTAGTTTCAGTTGGAGCAGTTTTTAATGCCATTCCATAAACCACACATGCCTGACATAAAATCAATATGCTAGCAATAGGAAGAATAAATACAGTGCCAAGAAGGAAAAGGGTTTACTTTGGGATGGCGGCTTTGGGATTTATATATTTATAATGGATATTGTTTGCTAAACATATGACAATGGGGGATTTCCCTGGTTCCATCATTGAATTTACATATAATAAGTCACACTGCGAAATTCACTCAGCTCTCTGGGTATTCCCTGCTGCCATACCAAAGGGTAACATGTCCGTGATTACTGAACACCTTTTGGCCCGCAAGTAAACTAAAGGCTGTAAAGTAAAGAGAGCGTGTGTGCGTATGCGCACAAGCGTATACTACCATCAGACTCCATTGATCTGTGGCATGCAGGTTATCAAGATGGCAACATGTTCATCTTCACCAGTAGCCAGTGGGGGAGCTAAAAGCCTAAATGACCACTTAAGAAAAGCTATTCAGTTTGCTTTGCCAGTCGCAGCAGGGCTCCCCCCACAATCCCCTCCTCCTCTTCACACGTGTGTTTGGTGGAAGCAAGGTGTGGCATTTAAGTGGAAAGTATGTTGAAAAGCTCAATTCTGGCCCTGGGTGCCTGGTTTTGTTTGTGATGATAAATCTGACAATTTATGACCTTTTAGAAAATATTTGTTAAGATTAGTTAACTCCACCTGCTATACCGCGATAACCTTGATATACCGTCATTTGGCAAGAAGGTTATCGTACCGTTATAAAACTAATACCGTGACACCCCTACCTACCACAAATGTCTGCCACATTCATTAGCAACGGCTGCTATGTTCACTTCCTCGCCCAATCACGACCCGTCATTAGGAGCCAGCTGCCTTGTTAAGGACGCATCTCGTCCCATACTTCAAGCAACCAGCATGTTGAGAGCAGCACCTAAACACCACTAACTCACTAACTGCCATTGTTGTATACCCAGTTGACGCCACTGCACAGGCTATCTCCAGTTCCACCCTAACTGCACCGAGCACTGCTACAAATGGTGCAAAACATAATTTTCATGGAAATGACAGAGCTATGCAAAACTGCCCTGATGTAAACTCTGTATGCCCCGCAAATGCTATTACTGGTGCCTCTAATGTTGCCAACCATGCTTATATTTGTGCTGCCTTTAGTGCTGCTAACCATGACTGTCATGCAAATTACACTGCTGTGCTGCCAAACAGCCCCTATGTAACCTCGGTATATCCCCTATATGTCACTGCCTGACTTCATATGATTTTCTGTGATAATTACCAATTTTAAGAGGTCCTAGTTTTCGGGGTGGTTTTTGCTTGTGGTAATGCATTTATGATTGCCAGTAATTTGACCCTCAGCATCAGAACACGATAAGTAGGCGCTCAAAGGGGCTGCTGAACATCCAGTCTGCAACTGTCTTAGCTCCATTTACATTTATAATACTCCCAGAGGAAAGGGGAATCGGATACAAAATAAACACCATGAATCTCTGTCGCCAGCTTGGATCTTCAGGGATCTGAAACACACGAAGACTGGTCACCTGTGAGCTTTACCAGCTGCCCTAGCACCCAGACACCCTATCTGGATTATTACAGTACATGGTCACCTCTGCCAATTGCCGGGAGGTGGGCGCAAGGTGGTCTCCAAATGTTTGATGAGCCCATACCGGTTACATATTCTCGGTTACAAACGCCCCACTTGAGCTCCAGCAGCGCCCATTGTGGAACAGTTGTGGCTCACATTTCGTTGTGAGAATCCATTTGGAACTATATCCATCTATACGTCCAGCTTTAAATTCTGTTTGGAAAGCAGCGGATCTGCCCTATTACTTTACCCACGCTTTTCCATAATGCATGTTTTGGTAGTTTTAGAAACCTAGCTATTCCAATTCAGCAGTCTGAGAACTGCAATCCCAGAAGCCGCACAGGTCAGTACTGTTTTCACTTTCCCAGATCCAGGGATAGAGGAGCTAGATTACCTTCAGATGTGACACTCTAGGTACAGCTAACCAGCCTGCTTCAGCACAGTACTTAAGCAGCAGTACACTGTTTTTGCATTGCTTTTACATCCAGCACCTATTGGTTAGAAACTTGATTTTCTGCTGTGTTTTGTTGTTTTTCTTTCCAGAACCAGCTCCAGTTCCAGTGTCCCGTGCTGCCTGCTCCTCTGCCTTGCAACCCTGCTTAAGTCTGCAGTACTTTGTTCTCTGTCTACAACCATGTGTACTCTGCATGCAGTTCGCATGCTTTTATGTCTGCAATCCTCTTATCTCTGGCTGCTGTTCCTTGCTGAATGCCACTGTTTCTCTTGTTTCCTGCCCAAAGTTCCTTGATCTATTCCCATAGTTGGGGTTACCTACGCAAATCTAGCGTGACAAAAGCAACCTTGAACAACACAACACTCGTCCAACCAGCTGAACCCACCCTTAAATGACAGGCAGAAGATGCCTCCCGTCAACGCATGTTCTATCTCCAAGCTCTCCTTGAACATTTTTTTACTTCTCGACAAGGACCAGATAGAATTACTTTACATCACAGAAAAATGGCTCTCCGATGATCAATCCAGGGTTATCCACAATCAATCCAGGGTTATCCACAAGAGTATCCAATCAGGGTTTAAGGTCATCTGTTCTACTTGCAACAATAGGACAGAAGGTGGCATAGCTTTGGTGCACAGACACACCTTCATAGTGTCAACGCTGTCCATTGACATTTTTCCAGACTGTAAATCGCTCACTCAGACATGCTCCATCTCTCCCTGTCAGGGACACTGGGGGACAAGACCCAACACAGACCCAAAAGGCATCCATAAACCAGTGCCATAAATGTTATACAAGGCTTCAGTATTACCAAAGAAGGCTCTAATCCCGAAAAGCATCATAGGAAGAGCAAAACCTAAAAAAGACGCATATCTACCGTCGCAGTGAACCCTGAGTACTGGTCCCCCTTGGCTAGGCAGGGGGCACAGCAGGTTAAGCTTGTTAGTGAATTATGAAAAGCCTTTAAGAGTCTGTGGGCCTCATCAGGGGTTGAGCAGGGCGGTATAAATGTGGCAGTAACAGCGCTACTGCTGCATTACGCGCCGCTTATTCCCGGGTTTACCCGGAAATGTTGAGATGTACCTCCAGCTTTAAGCTGCAGGTAAATCTGCCCACTTTCTGCCCATTTTCAGAATTACCACAGCGCAATTTACGCTGCAGTAATTGCGACGATACTGCCCCATAGAGTCCTATGGACTCCTTAATAAATGGGGACTAACATCATTATCGCAATTTGGGATCCAGCACTAATAGCACCGTACCGAGTTGCAATAATGCTATTTGCATTGGGCGGTATCCTGTTGCATTTACCGCTGGGATACGCCCAACTTCTGATGAGGCCCTGTATGTCAAAAAGCAAGTAGGGTAAAACAACATCCAGCTTGCTAAGCCGGTGGTTATCTTGGAGGGCAGGGTTGAACTATACAGAAACAGCCATGCCCTGAGCATGCCACTTGCAGGAAAGGAAGCCACCGGGGAGAGAGCCTCTCTCCCCTCCGCTGCATTAGCAGGACCATCCACCAAGAACCACAGCGACAGTGGGAAGGAAGAGTGAGGAGAATCCAACAAACTCGCTGTCAGGTCCCAGAAATCAATTCTCGCAGGAGATGCTGAACCCCGCAGACCACTCCAGAATCTCCTGACTGACACTACTAAATCTACGGTGGCTTTCTAGACGCCCACAGGAAGGGAAGGGGGAAGTCTATAAATTAATAAACACCAGGTAGCAGAGACTGATGCCGATTCCTGCAAAACAAACAAAAACACAATTTAGATCACTCTTGTTCTACTGAAATATTTAATGCTTCCCCACCAACCCGGACCGTTTTTCTCTTCATTACCTGATAATCACTGCTGAAAGCCAAGAGGCTGGTGCTAAATTCATTCGTTGAGTATCCTCAGTTCACAATAGTCTTATTTACCACTTTTGAGTATTGGTCTTCTTTGTTATTTTGGTTCCTTTTCTTTCCCTTTAAATTTAAAATAATTAAACCTAACTTAGCTGTTACTGCACTAACTCTCCCTTCTCTAACATATAAACTAGTTGTCCTATCTAAATATGACAGGTTGAACTTGTCAACAATGGTTGACTGCTCCAGAAGTAGTCCGGGGACGTTATGTCCAATTGCCGATTATTTACAACAGTGTGTAAGGGTGCAGAAGTAAGATTCTGGCACAGAGGGGTCATGGTGATTATTAGAACATTTTATTCAAGTGCGAAAAGGAAAATACCCTATCTCGCCCTTACGCTAAGAGGAGTTTCCCTGCCTCAAATCAAGCAACTAGTGTCAGAATGTCAAAAGCAAAAGTCCCCATGTCCAATGTCAGAATCCTAACTCTATCCCTCACACTCAAAGTTTAAAATAAATGAAAAGAGGGTCTTTCTAGTCCAAACGGGGAGGCACCATTGCTCTGGACAAAAGACAGTTCTGGAATCTTCAGACCTTGAAGTATTGGGGAATATCTCCCTTTTTCCAGCCTTGATCAAGCTTCTTGTAAAGTTCAACAATTGCTGAAGGAAACTCCATCCCCTTGTTGGACCTTCTTAGGCTTCTTTTCTGTCCCTGGGTCCCTGAACTCAATTGGCAGACCTGGTTCCTTTTCACCAGGCACAGTTTCAAAAACAAAAGGAGTTTGGATGTGTTTCCAAATGGGAGTGGTTCCTTGACCCTGTTTGGCAGACTTGGATTCCTCTCTACCAGGGAATGCGACGAAGAAGAGCAACCTCTTTGGACTTCCAAACGGTGGTGGGTCTCTGACCCTGGTTGACAGACCTGTTTTCCTCCCACCAGGTACTGCGACGAAGAAGAACAGCCTGGATGCACTCCCAAACTATGGCATCACACACAGACTTGGTTTACTCGCCTGCCAAGTAATGCATGTACCATCTACCATTTTCACACAGCTCTCTTAATATGGGTGCAGGTCCCAGACTCGCACTGCGAGTTTCTACCAATACTCTGCTGAACTTAGTTTGCTGTTCTGCCAAGTATGTTCAGCCTGGGTGCCTTTGTCCGCAGTAGGCACCCAGGCCTCCTTGGGTCTGCAACACCCTGATTGGGTGCTGCCTGAATTTGGAGTCCCTACCCCCCGAGCCGGGAAGCGAAGCCGGACCCCACAGAAGACCATCACACAAGGCCGAAGTCTGTGGTCTCTGCCAGTCACAGCCGCACTGCACGCAATGTTACACATGCTGCGCACGATGTCGTCAGACCGCCATCCATACTTCAGTGTAAGCCAAACCGTCATCATAGACCTGGCCACCCATTTATCACTCCCACTGCCCTTCATCCCACCAAATGGGTGTTACACCTAACATGCGCATCGCACATCCCAATACCGGGCCCTTCAATCTTCCTCATGCCGGGCCGCAGCACTTAATGTCTCAGAAAACTCTGGCTGTGCGCTCTGCAACACGAGGAAGCTGCACTTCAACCCAGCCCGTCCTCCTTACAAGCCTGCAACTAATGGTCGCCACCCGCTCCCCTATCTTCATTCCTATGACTGCTGCCTGTTCCGATTTCTCCTCGTTCTGAGCGTTCACCACCTCAAAGCATCAGGCGCGTTGTTCTCCTGCGTCGCATTCTTGCCCGATGCAAGCTCGCCTCACACGCAATCACGGCAAACAGACTGAGACGCCCACAACATGCATATCAGGGCTGTCCAAAAACCGGATGATTTACGGAACGCCACATCCGCCTGGCTGTATTCCTCCCCATATTTCACGGGACAAAGAAACACAAATCTCCAGTGCAGAACAAGTAATGAACTATACTCTCAACTGGGCTAGCCACCACAACTGCTCCGTTCGCCTCACCAGAAACACTCCCATCCCTTGGTCTGACCACCACTACTTACAGTTTGACCTTAATACCCTTACAGGGTCTCCCGGTCCTGTGATCCCACTCCCCGCTGCCCTCACCAGAAGCGCGCGCCAACTAACTGCAGAAAAGATCTCCGCCCTCGTAGAAGTGCCCACACTGCAGTCTCCCTTCTCAAAGGACCCCGATATCCTCTCCACGGCCTTCAAAACCGCGCTTGCCCAGGCCGTAAACACCATCGCCCCTCTTACTATGAGGAAAGCTAAGAAAGTTGAACATTCCAATACCTGGTTCTCTCAAGAGCTGCTAGAACTTCGCTCTAAGAAGAGACATGCACTCTCTGCATGGAAAATAAACCCCAATGAGTGCTCTAAAAAGGCCTTCAATGGCATATCTAGGTAATACAAATCTAGCATCATCAAAGCCAAAGCAGCATCCTTCAATACGAGGATATCCAACGCTAAATCAGAGACCAAAGAAATCTTCAGCATCTTTCGGGAGCTGGAAAAGCTGTCATGCCCTCCCCCCACTTTCTCGAAAGATGACAAATGGTGCAACAACATCCAATCTGCCATGCTCGACAAACTGAACACCCTTCAATTAAAAATCCTCGCCCATCAAAAAGCACTTTCTCACCTTCTCACTGAGCCTCAAAATGACCTTCCTGAAACCACGCAAACCAAATCACCAATTCTCTTTGAATTCAAGGAAATGAGTGAAACTGAAGTCGCTGCCCTCCTCAAAACCATTAAACCCTCGAATTGTAAAGGCGATGCGTGTCCAGCACAGCTCATTAAAGACTGTGCCCCCACCTTAGTACCCTTTATCACAGCGTTCATTAACACCTCCTTCCAATCCGGTCATGTCCCGTCTGACCTTAAGGAAGCCTGGGTCCGCCCACTCCTTAAAAAACCATCCCTCGACCCACTGGTCCCAGGGAACTACAGGCCCATCACCACAGTCCCGTTCCTCCTAAAAATTCTGGACAAAGCAGCCTATCTGCAAGTTCAGAAATACCTTGAGGACAACTGCCTTCTAGGTCTTCGGCAGTCTGGATTCCGTCCCCACCACGGCACTGAAACGGCTCTCCTTGACCTTAAGAATCAAATGGACGACCTTAGAGACGCAGGCAAACCTGCGCTCCTCCTTCTCCTTGATCTGTCGGCGGCGTTTGACCTGGTGGACCATAACACACTTTGTCACCACCTTGCCAAATCTGCCAACTTCTCCCCCAAAGCGTGTGAATGGATCACCTCATTCCTGCAAGATAGGGCTATGAAAGTCTTTTTTCCGACTCAACCTGTGCCACACCGAGCCTTATCAAGTGCGGAGTTCCACAAGGGTCCTGCATGGCACCCACCCTGTACAACCTGTTTACCAGGCCACTAATCAAATTGCTGGACGCCCTTGGCATCTCATATACAAACTATGCAGATGATACTTAGGTACTCATTCCCCTCTCGGGTGAATACCAGGCCGACAGCAACACCCTCAACTCAATCTACTCTAAGATCCAATCCTGGATGGCCCAGAACTGGCTATGATTGGATCCCCCCATTGGAACTTCTGCTGATTGGATCCCCCTCCATCCTCAGCAAACTAGGCAATCAATACTCCACCTTCGCTCTCGACAATATTCCCATTGCCGTCTCCCAAACGATCAAAACACTTGGCGTCTACCTTGATTCAGACCTGACCATGGATAGACAAATCAGCGCCATTGTTTCTTCATCTGCCTATTTCTCCAAACTACTCAATGCAGCAAGACCCTTCCTTTCCCTGCCTAATTGCCTCACCATGGCTAGGGCAATCATCGGCTCACGACTTGATTACTGCAATGCCCTCCTGGCAGGGACCTCCAGCAAAAACATTGCCAAACTACAGGTGGTCCAGAACAACGCACTCAGGGCCGCCACTGGGATCTCCAGGAGGGACCACATCTCCACTACAAGAAGGCAGGTGCACTGGCTGCCAGTTAAAGAAAGGATAACCTTCAAAACCCTCTCACTTGCCCATAAGTGCCTCCATGACCTAGCTCCTCCCTACCTGACCTCCAGAATTCAGAAACTCTCTTCTCAAAGGCCTACTAGAATGGCTTACACCAACATGATCTCCACTCCCAAAAGTAGGAGAGTGTGCGCAGGTGGCACTAGCTTCCCTTCCATGGCCGCCTCATTCTGGAACTCCCTTCCTGCTCACCTCAGGATGGTTGACTCCCATCTGGCATTCCGTAAAGCCATTAAAACCAGACGATTTGTTTGATCTGTCAATTGTAAACCTCAGCCTATCTTTTGCTTACTTAACATGCCTGTAACTAAGACTGTATCACTGTTTTAACAATTAAGCTTTCTTTCATCAACTTGCAAGCACCGCGATGCCTGTGGGCTGTATGTTGCGCTATACAAATACAAATAAAAAATAAAAAAATATACCACTCCACCCACGCCTGCTCTCATCGAGAAACACGCATCTCAGTATTCGCACCTCTTGCTCCCAAGACGCCCATCTCACGAACATGCTCTACAGTCTGCACACTAGCTACTTCCATGAATTGCCACATGCTACTTGAACCATGCACCTCCTCCTACCACTAGGGATGTAACGGTATAACGGTATACCGTTAAAGATACCATGAACCACTTAATTGAACAATAATAACCGTCACATTGTTTATACCAGTATACCGTTTATACCGTTAAGTGTGCTTTTCAATCTGATTTGGAAAGGCTGCAGTAAGCAAGTGCTGCACAGTCTTGGTCTTGCACTGTTGGATGTGCCGTCTGCCAAGTAGTTTCAGTTGGAGCAGTTTTTAATGCCATTCCATAAACCACACATGCCTGACATAAAATCAATATGTTAGCAATAGGAAGAATAAATACAGTGCCAAGAAGGAAAAGGGTTTACTTTGGGATGGCGGCTTTGGGATTTATATATTTATAATGGATATTGTTTGCTAAACATATGACAATGGGGGATTTCCCTGGTTCCATCATTGAATTTACATATAATAAGTCACACTGCGAAATTCACTCAGCTCTCTGGGTATTCCCTGCTGCCATACCAAAGGGTAACATGTCCGTGATTACTGAACACCTTTTGGCCCGCAAGTAAACTAAAGGCTGTAAAGTAAAGAGAGCGTGTGTGCGTATGCGCACAAGCGTATACTACCATCAGACTCCATTGATCTGTGGCATGCAGGTTATCAAGATTGCAACATGTTCATCTTCACCAGTAGCCAGTGGGGGAGCTAAAAGCCTAAATGACCACTTAAGAAAAGCTATTCAGTTTGCTTTGCCAGTCGCAGCAGGGCTCCCCCCACAATCCCCTCCTCCTCTTCACACGTGTGTTTGGTGGAAGCAAGGGGTGGCATTTAAGTGGAAAGTATGTTGAAAAGCCCAATTCTGGCCCTGGGTGCCTGGTTTTGTTTGTGATGATAAATCTGACAATTTATGACCTTTTAGAAAATATTTGTTAAGATTAGTTAACTCCACCTGCTATACCGCGATAACCTTGATATACCGTCATTTGGCAAGAAGGTTATCGTACCGTTATAAAACTAATACCGTGACACCCCTACCTACCACAAATGTCTGCCACATTCATTAGCAACGGCTGCTATGTTCACTTCCTCGCCCAATCACGACCCGTCATTAGGAGCCAGCTGCCTTGTTAAGGACGCATCTCGTCCCATACTTCAAGCAACCAGCATGTTGAGAGCAGCACCTAAACACCACTAACTCGCTAACTGCCATTGTTGTATACCCAGTTGACGCCACTGCACAGGCTATCTCCAGTTCCACCCTAACTGCACCGAGCACTGCTACAAATGGTGCAAAACATAATTTTCATGGAAATGACAGAGCTATGCAAAACTGCCCTGATGTAAACTCTGTATGCCCCGCAAATGCTATTACTGGTGCCTCTAATGTTGCCAACCATGCTTATATTTGTGCTGCCTTTAGTGCTGCTAACCATGACTGTCATGCAAATTACACTGCTGTGCTGCCAAACAGCCCCTATGTAACCTCGGTATATCCCCTATATGTCACTGCCTGTACCACCTCTATAACAGACAACCCCTCATTAAATACAAACAACCATATCAAGCTAGCTTCACATCCTGTACTGCCATTAAACAATATACAGGGAAAGATATTCAACACCTCTTACAATACAGTGAGAAAGATATGCAAAAGCATACAAAAAGATCCAGGACATTGCGCCTTTATAAAGGTAAATGCAGATGTATTTTATTCTCATCTGTAGTATGAAAATTGCCCTTCTAATTACATGTGTTTCGGCCCCACTTTCTCACTATTTTTTATGGATTTCTTGTGGCTTACCGTCGGTCCAGTGGTTTGCGACACATAAATGAATGTGAGGAACAGAGAGGTGATTCCTGTCCCCAGTTTGGATTTGCTTACAACTATTTTTTGCATTAAGTTAATGTTGAACAAGTCGCCCAACAGACCAGCTGTAACCCTAAGCCCAGCACTCTTGTCTTAACCTCTTACAATACAGTCTGCACCACTCTGCCAGTAAATAGCACCAGCACACTGACCTCTCCATTCCCACAAGCAATCACCCTGGGGACCTGTTTTGCCCACTCTGAAAGTACCATGACCTGATACCCTCAGCAGTAAAGACCTCCACAACAACTCAATGGTTAAGGCACCCACATTGAACTGAGCATTAGTTAATGCACGATCCGTAACTGCCCACACCCTAGACATCCAGGACCTCCTCACGTCTCGTGACCTAGATGCCCTGACCATCTTGGAAAACTGGCTTCCTGAAGCCTCGGGCCCAGCGCTATACCTAGCCATCCCCCCAGGTTACATTATGTACTGCAAAGATAGACTAAATGCTAGAGGGGGAGGATTTGCGCTATTGGCCAGAGATTCCCTCTTCATAAGGCCGTTTGATAACTCCTTAGAGGAGAATGGGGACATCCTCGAACTTAAACTGACCACCTCACCCATCAGCACTATCACTATTCACATCATCTACCGCCCACCAGACCCAATCCTAACCTTTGAAGAGAACCTTCTCCATATCTTAGGAGACAATATCAAGGCTACATCGCAAATCATTATCCTCAGTGATCTTAACCTAGGCCTCAATGATCCTTCCAACCTCCAGGCCGCCTCAATCTCAAACTCCCTCAAGGCTCTGAGCTTCGGGCATCACAAAGACTCCACCCACTCTAAGGGCCATACACTGGACTGGATTGCAGACCTCAACTGCCAGATCACCATTAACTTTAATGCCCCATGCCCAAGGATAGACCATCACATCATTGCCTTCAGCATTCATCACCCCAAGAAGACCAAAACCACTACGCTAACTCTACCTCCGTCCTTGACCGCAGCTCACGCAAG
Source organism: Ambystoma mexicanum (assembly GCF_040938575.1). Lineage (NCBI taxonomy): Eukaryota > Metazoa > Chordata > Amphibia > Caudata > Ambystomatidae > Ambystoma > Ambystoma mexicanum. The sequence goes on along the minus strand of NC_090923.1, from coordinate 1,469,331,792 downwards.
CTCACCAAAGACCACATCTTGCCCCTGCTGGCCATGCCAAATTTAGAGCCACCACACACAAGTGAGCCAAATCTTTTGCCAGAACTCTACACCACTGTCTAAGCATCAGCAGTAGACACTGTTGCTCCCTTAACCGAACAAAGAGCCAAACCTGTAAGACACCTGTACTTCTGGTACACCCCTGACCTTGAAGGTCTCAGACAAAAAACGATCAGCAGAATCATGCTGGAAGCATAAAAAAAACTTGGGCTCTTCCAAACTGGAGTTTTCCAAGGCATCTAAAACCTACAAACAAGCCATCATCTCTGCTAAGTCTACCACATTTAACTCCAAAATAGCCACAAGGGAAATCTTTACTATTCTAAGAGAGCCCAAACCCCCCTCTACCCTTCCCTTCACCATAAGGATGAAGCGTGGTGCACCAATATCCAAAATGCCATGCTCAACAAACTAGACACACTACAAAAGAAATCCACGCAAAATTAGCCACTCTACAACCCCACGCAGTCCCACTGCCAATTCCTCCACTCCAACCTTCCCACAGTTGCGCTTTCATCCAGTCACAGAGCCAGAAGTCCTATCCATCCTAAAAGGCCTAAAACCATCCAGGTGCAAAGGCGATGTATGCCCAGCCACCATTATCAAGAGGACTGTGCTGAAGACCTAGCACCCCTCAACAACACCTTCATCAACCGCCTCCTTTGCCACAGGTATAGTGCCCACCACTCTCAAGGAAGCCTGGGTTCTCCCACTTCGAAAATAACCATCACTTGACCAAACAGCCCCCAATAATTAACAGCCCATCACAAACGTCCCATTCCTTCTTAAAATCGTAGACAGAACAGCATACCTACAAATCCAGCACTACCTGGAAACCAACCACATTTTAGGAATGCGCCAATACGGTTTGCGCCCAGGCCACGGTACAGAATCAGCGCTGCTCAACCTTTGAGGTTTAGAGACTAAGGGAAGCCAGCCCTCCTTGATTTGCCAGCAGCGTTTGACTTGGTAGATCATAAAGTCCTCTGCCACCACCTTACCACCTCAGCCAACTTCTCCACCAAAGCCACCGCGTGGGTTACCCCCTTTCTAGTGGGGAATCATGACAGTGTTTGCCGACACGCTAGCACCCTACCAGCCGCTATCGCATGCGAGGAACCACAAGGCTCTTGCATTTCCCCAACACTCTACAACATTTTTACCAGTCGCTCTTTGACATTCCTGACTCCCTCTGCATAGCATACACCAACAATGCTGACCAACATGCAAACTCTACTACCACTCTCAGGCAACTACATAGAGGACTCAAACACCCTTGATTCCGCCTACACAACCATACAGGCCTGGATGGCAACCAACCACCTCTGCCTTAACAGGGATAAGACCGAGATCTTGTTGATTAGACCTCCCGCGGTGCTGAATAAGCTCAATCCCCATAAAACAGCTTTCAAAATTTAACGACATCATGATCCCTAGTTCCACATCAGTAAAGACATTAGGTGTCCATCTAGATTCCACCCTCTCAATGACCCACCAAGTGAACACAATCATCTCATCTGCTGCCTACACGTGGGGGGCTCAAATGGGAATGGGGAATGGTATTTGGAATGGGGATTTACCGGGTCTTCCAGGGTCGGAATGACCCGGTAAGTCTCCATACCGCTTACCCGGACCAGGTATGCGTTAAGGGAGTAGCCATGCCGTGACTAGCGGCATGGTTACCTCCTACCATGTAATGAGGCCCCATGTCATTACTCACAGATGCCAGTCCAACACTGCAGCCCCCTACCTCGCTCAGAAAATCACGAACGTTCAGTCTTCAAGGCCTTATGCGCACCTCCTCCGTCAGCCCAAAGTCAGAGGTACAAAATCAGGAGGCTCAAGTTTTCCATCCATTGCAGCCAAACAATGGAACTCTCTTTCTCCCAACCTGAGAGCCGAACACTCTTACTGGGTATGCCGGAGATCCCTCAAAACGTGGTTGTTCACCTAATCCAGTCACCACTACCAATGATATTCTACACATTGTCCTGCTTCATTGTATTGCCTCACCTCTTCACCTGTATGTTTCTTGATCTCCTCTGCAAGTAACTGGCTCAGTGTAACAGCGCCTTGATGCCTACGGTTGCTGTGTGCTTTATAAATGAAATAAATAAAATACATATTTTTCACTGTATTATGACTTTTGCTAGGGTTCAAGACCCATTCATGCAGCTCTGTGGATTTACCTCCTTGGACTCTGTCTGCTACTTTGCAGGGCCTCTGGCACCTCCCCGCTCATCCGCGTACCTTGTTTAGTGGTCCACAATGTTCTCGGGACGCCCTGTGCGCCTCCTGTCAGCGGTGGGGCTTCCCCTGCTTCCGGCTCTCATTTCTCAAGCCCGTGTACCTGCTTCACTCTCGTCGGCATAGGATCGTTCCTCCATGGCTGCCAACCTTTGGGGATGCCAGGAGCGGCTTCCCTGCTGCTCACCGCGCCGTCCCTGCACACTGGACCAACTTGACAGTGACGTACCCCTTGCTCAGCTCCCCGGTCTGCATTTTTTCTTCCCTGAGTGTTCTCCGTCTTGCGGTTCCTCCAGGGCGGGCTTAAAGGATAGTTCCGGGACTTTTTTTTTATTGTCCCTACGGTTCGGCCATGTGTTTTTAAGCATAAATCGGTAGATCGTAGAAAATTTTCCTATGGACCTTACCCGACTTTTCGTCCATTAACGCACTCGAAATCAGCCGCCATTTTCTGATAATCCTATCATTTCCCCCCATCGACCTGGCTCACCTGCTTTTGCGGCACTAAATCAAATCCCCCGCCCCTGAAACAGACTTTATCAAAACATTCATATTCCCCGCCTCTATCCGTGACGTGACTGTGCTGCGTAGGCAAACGCGCCCAGGCGTTTTCTACGCGACTCCACACAGAACCCGGAAACCAACACAGATCAGCTCACAACACAGCGTGCCACAATTCGGAATATGAAACTGTACTTTTAAATCAAACCGCAAGATTGTAAATTTGGTAAAGTACATTTATTTGACATCAAATGTTTAGAGAATATTCAGCGATTTGCATTTTTCTTTGCTCTCGATCCAAAATAGTTCGTCTTGAGGCAAGCGATGTTCCTTTGCTGTACACAGGGTCTTAGATCATCTCACAATACAGCGCCACAATTCGGAATATGAAACTGTGGTTTAAAAGCAAACGGCAAGATTGTACATTTGGCAAAGTACATTTATTGGACATCAAATGTTTAGAGAATATTCAGCGATTTGCATTTTTCTTTGCTCTCGATCCAAAATAGTTCGTCTTGAGGCAAGCGATGTTCGTGTGCAGTACACAGGGTGTTGGTTTACGATAAAATAAGCTCTTCGGTCGCACTGATAATCGCATGGCTGTTCCAACAACGAGGCACTAGGCCACCACAACGGTCTGTATGTTGCATCTAGCCGTTAGTACCGCGTAAGGGCATACTTGTACTTGGCGATCGTCCCATAAAATGGTCAGGGTGGTAACGTTGTTCACGCGGAGAAGCAACTGGCGGTTGAAAAAGCCATCCGCCGGTGTCTGGTACTCGTGACACATACAATAATGAAGGATGTACCTGTTTTAAAAACATAAAAAAGGAAATTAGTCTCACCATCAGATCTTTATAAAAATTATTCATTTTATATATTAGGTCGGGAAATTATTTCATAGCTAGGACAGTGCAACTGGGTATTATACGTCAAGGGGGGGCTGTAGGATACTGAGACAGTCCCCCAGTGCAGGGGTTGACAGGGAGGCAGTGCAGGTGGAGAGTGGAAGGGCCCAGGACCGAGGTCGCAGGCAGTGGACCAGTTGTAGCAGGGGAGAGGGAGAGAGAAAGCAGAAGCAAAGAGGAAGGTTTTGAGGTGCTTCCGTAAAAGGAGATGGTTCTCCTCAAGATAGTGCGCGGTACAAAACAATATGCCACATAGAACAAACAAGTACAACTTAACCCGTCTTTAAAGCTACTGTATAGTAATTAAATTGCGGTATAAACTCATCTAAAGAGTTACTTACATTATATTTGCATTTTCCATTGTGTCTGTGCGTAGGGCAGCCCCGAAATACCATTCCTTCTATGCCGACGTTATTTCTTCTAATGAAAGAACATTAAATGGGTTTCGTTTCTGAAATTATATTCATTATCGTTTCTTACGTTATTGCCCCACACCCCCAAAAAGAAGTCTTTCGGGATGGTCCCGGCCTGTCAAGGTCAAATAACAATAGAACCTTATACTGAGTCGTGGGCCATTCCGGGACCCGAGCAAAAAATCAAAGCAGCTGACCTTCACTTTGAACGAGCACACATTCCTAGTTAGCTACATTCAGTGTAAGGCCATCTCACAGGACTTGAAATTTACACTCCATCTTTGCATTTTGTCTGCGTGCATTTGCAGCCCCAGCGAACCATAAATACGGAGACATTCAATATTTTTTGAAAAATGATTTATATTACTGTTTGGTTTAATTTAATGCGCAAATGAACAAGGGTGGAGAGACACATTGCATGTACACTGAGCAATCACTTTTATTTACACAATACATAGCTACACATATTCAATGGGCCTGCGACATGAGGAGACTCCAGAGCAAAGTCACAGGTGACACCCGGGTGGTTCGCACTACTGCACGGTGAAGGGAGGGGCAAGGGTGGAGAGACACATTGCATGTACACTGAGCAATCACTTTTATTTACACATTACATAGATACACATATTCAATGGGCCTGCAACATGAGGAGACTCGAGAGAACAGACAATCAAATTACAATCATTTAAACCGTGATGTGTATTTCTCAATGAGCTCTGCTTTAGGTGGACATGGAACAGAGGCAATGTTGGGTGGCAATGCAGTTGTCACCTGCACAGGTTCTTTCACAACTCCATGTATGTGCCTATCTAGGACATCAACAATAAGTCTCTCAATAAACTCATATTGCATATCCTCAAACACTGGTTTGATCACCCATTGTTTACTTCTTTTAGTGAAGGCCTTATTGTAGCGAAGCGTCCCTAAAGTTCCGGTCGTCCTACTTTGTTGACGGCCAACATTATGGTTATGTGCCAAGACCGCTAGAAGAGTCCGATTTATCATGCCCTCCATGCCAAAATGCAATCGTTTTGGCCTGTACTTTAGGCACATATTGTGGAACACCTCCAAATCTCCTGTGTGGCAGAATTCCGTGAGTCCCCTCAAATCTCTTGTTATAGTTTTATCAAATACAATCTTTTCAATGGCTTTGTGAGTGGGTGATGAAGGAATCAACCACTTCTTCTTCCGTGCCTCCTCTGTGGACAAATGGCCATGTTCACAATTGTGGAAATGTTGGTTTGTGGTCCAGCGGTGAACGTTGCTACAGTGTAGCATTACTGACCGCCATTTTTCCAGTAGAATTTCCAACGACCCTCCACATGTTTTTGAGCTCCACCAAAGATGGTTGCTGATTGACTTGGACCACTGTGAAATACCTTGCATATCTTTTTTTTTACCTGCAGCCAACATTTTTTTATTGATTGTTTTTGCAAGATGCCAAACGTCAAATTGGTGATTTATATTTTTGTACTCTTCTCTCATTGTCTTGGCAATTGAAACGTGTCTGTCCGTGGCTATCAGGTCGATCACCATTCCACGCGATTGTAGTTCTTGCAATGATGCTACAAAGCCAACTTTCTCCATGGCCACTGAGGATGTACTTTGTGACACCTGCACGACCACCGAACTCACAATTTTCTTACTTTCCATGTCCTGAAAGTGGTAGGTGCAGTACTTGGCTGAAAATCCTGGGCTGTCGCACTGTCCATCACCGGCTAGCCTGAACCGTTTGCCCGCGAATGTACTATCGATAGACATTTTTTCCATTCTCCAAGCTTCGCTAATGGCTGGAAATAGATAATCGGTTTGGTATTTGTAGAACTGAGTTTTCGCAATGAAATGGATTCCCACAAACTGAAAGAAAGACTAACTTTTTAAAACTTGAACCACTAAAAAGTGCAGCCGCTGCACAAAGTAGATTGCCTGCTGGCAGTTGCCCCAGCATGGGTTGTGCAGACCATGAGAAAGGATGATATTTTGTACAGGTGGCATGTATTTTAAGGTTAGTGCCTCGAATTGCACGAGTCACATTAATCAATGGCTCCCCACATACTTCCCCACCAACCGAATGCCCACATTTCATCCGAATAATAATATCAATCAAACAACTATCGAATACAATGAATTTGGCCTCTTTCCTTATACTGTCACTCTGCATCCCAGCTGGTTCGGCCTGTAACGTTGAGGACATGTCACTCACATGAAAGGTAGAATCTCTGATATCGTCTTCCGCTATGTTCAGTGATATTGATGGTGTTTCATTGTCGTCCACTTCATTCTCTTCCATTGCAACATCTGTTCCTTCTCCGGCGATGGGTGAATAAAACAATTTCTTCAACTTTCTCGCGGTCTTAGTTTTTGCGGGTGTGGATTCTGTGAATTGATCTCCGACTGCATCCGAACTACCAGGAGGACATTCACTATCAATGGCTGGTGGTGGTATAGCTCTGTTGTCAATCACTTCATATTCTTCCCATTGGCACGATGCATCTCCAGTCTCAAGTCCCTGCCAAAAGGTTTGACAAGCAACATCTCTCGTTCGCTTCACTGTCTGTGTAGATCTAGTTCGTACACCCACTCGCAACTAGAGGACAGATTGGAAAAGGGATGTTCAGTTTAAACACAATTTACAGTATTGAACTATTAACAGTGAAAAACAACATAATATAGTGACCAGGACACTAACCTTCTTTTGCTTTCTTTTCTTTGAAACTTTCTTGCCTCGAACTTCAACATCAGGACGCTGTTGCTCCGACTCGTGTGTGCATGTCTCCACTTCCTCTTGCGCTGCAACGACTATATTTTCATGATAAGCACATCCATCACGCACTGACGCTCCATCGACTCCCTGAAACATAGAACTTTCATTAGTATGTATAATAATATTGAAAACACAAAATGTACTTGCGGACCAATACCCACGTACATCTCAATAGCAAAACACGAATGAACGCGTTGTGTAGAACATTCAAACGACAATTATTCACGCATTGTTGATCTAGTTAGATGGAACTGTCAAGATCCATACCTCGGGCTCCTCATAGACTTCCATTGATGATATTATTGAAGATGATGCTTCAGTAACTCCCTGAAACACAGTAATTGCATTAGTATGGTTTTCTATTTTGTTAAAAAGAACATAAACTTTGTGCAGGCGTCAACGGCTCATCTAAATAGACCTGCACAAATGATCAGTTGTCTAAAATAAATAATGGATATGTAAATATGATTCCATTTGCTCGATCGTTGGAAGTGTCACCACCCAGAGATCTGCATCAACTACTAGGGGTGATGTTCTTGTAGAAGAAGCTCCGTTATCTCCCTGAAACATAGTACTTGCGTTAATAAAGAAGGAAGTATAGCGGATGTAATCACGTCATATGATTTCGCTTGATCGAACTGTCAGTATCCATACCTCGAAATGCATAAGAACATCAAGGGACGATGTAACTGCGGTGCACACTTCTGCAAGCTGTTGCGCCGACCCGTAACTGCATGCTCCCCCTTCTTCTTGGACTAATGCTCCATCGACTCCCTGAAACATAGGACTTTCATTAGTAATGAACACAATATTGAAAAAAGAAGACACATAGGAGGGCGACGACAGAAGGACATATCAATGGCTAAAAACGAAAGAACATTGTGTGTAACAATCACGCTACAAGAATGCAAGATCTGATGATCTCCATCGATGGAACTGTCCGGAAACGTACCTCGAGCATCTGAGTGACATCAACGGTTGTCGTCAATACGTTGGACTCCTCAGCATCTCCCTGAAAGACAGTACTTGCATTATTTTGGATAACAATAATTATAACTGAAAACAAAGACTAGAGGACGAGTACAAGGGTGTACCATTAGGTAAAATAATTACCCGATAAATTAAAACTATTGATTTACATGCCTAAAACAAGTCAGTGGCAGAATAGCCAAGTAAGATTACCCGATAGGCGCTTGAAGTGGCTGATGACTGCAATAACGACACGGATGGAGAATCTTCCGCCTTCATATTGAGTGGATACATAAATGGGGAAATTATTGTTAGCTAATGCTACACACTACCGCAAGGCCGAGAGATAAATACGTAAACTTGACTCACCAGTGGAGGGATGTGGACGAATAGAGTGGGAATAGCGGTTGAGAGCAATTTTCGCCTCGCTCGCGGTGTGTTCTTCTTTATTAGCAATGATGTGGAGTACATGTCTGAGCTAAAGTGCCTGCTGCAGATGCGGTATCGATCACCCCTCTTGTCCGCAAAGACTTCTAGGACTCTACTTTCAAGCTCAGACGGTGGATATCCGCAATATCGGACCCATTCTCTTATCTGATCTATTGTCTTAGGGAAAACATGCATTATAGTACCTTCAGATTTATTATGGGTCTTCGAAGGGCAACCGTCAATGGAACAGGCAGGCATTGTGGAAAGTTCTGAAAAGTAAAGATCAACAATTCTCTATGAATACCAATGTGTTAAAAAATTAAATGACACATAAAAGGTTCAATGCAAGGTTCGTTTTGGTTCTTGGAACTATACACGTTATTCACATGCGGATAAGTATTTGAATAACTTTAAAAAAATAGAAAAATAATTTGACTAAACTCAGAACATGTGACTAGTTCCATGCATGTACTGTCTTGAACGAAAAGAAATTGGACGCAAAATGATTATGGTACATGGCCTTACCTTGACGAACAAACAGTTAGATGCAGGGATCAGAGTAGTTTCTTGTCGTAGAACAGGGAGCAGTTCACAGGTTGCAAACTGACGAGTTTCCTCGAAGTGGTCACGGAAGTTCACAGAGACGAAGAGCAGATAACCAGCACCTTCACGGGTTGACTAGCAAAGCGCAAAGAAGTTCTCATTAGAAATATGAAGTGGGTTATAAAGAATTCGAAACAGGGGTGTGTTTGTGAATGAATGACGTGTATATGTCGTGGCATTATGTGGATTGCAGGGGGGCGTCCAGCGTGAGGGGGGATGCTTGGCAGGAGACACGGGGTCTGGAGGTAGACATGGGAACAACAACCCATGCTCTATAGACCACTTTGAAGTGTACATGGTCTTTGGCACCTCTTGGCCTTTATAGCTCCCTGACAGCTCCACTTGCCAGCACAAGTACCCCGGTGCGAACTGCCTTTGATAGGGCGGGGGGTGGATTGGGGCGGTGGTCGTGCAGACAAGACACAGGAAGACTCGTGAATGGAGACACACTTATGTGGATTGCAGGGGGGCGTCCAGCGTGAGGGGGGATGCTTGGCAGGAGACACGGGGTCTGGAGGTAGACATGGGAACAACAACCCATGCTCTATAGACCACTTTGAAGTGTACATGGTCTTTGGCACCTCTTGGCCTTTATCGCTCCCCGACAGCTCCACTTGCCAGCACAAGTACCCCGGTGCGAACTGCCTTTGATAGGGCGGGGTGGTGGATTGGGGCGGTGGTCGTGCAGACAAGACTCACCAAGGAGAGGCCATCTAACTGCATGTAAGAGGCAGGCTGCAGGATCTAGTACATGGAAGGCAGCGGGGTGAGTTTATAAATACCTCACCCTCCCAGGAGAATATATGGGTGCAGTTCACCCTGGAGACCCTGGATGCCTAGGCAGTTAGTCAGCAGCAGGCTGTCCTGTGGTGGCAAGGCGGCACGGGCCAGAGGGGGTCATCTCTGTACCCGGTGCCCAAAAGGATGATTTATTATGATCAACTATATTGATTATTTACCTATAACCATGTTTTGTATCAATAAAATCCAACAGCCTTTTATTGCCAACGCTTGAACAAAGTGGTGTGGTAAGTATTTTTGGGGGAGGAGGCAAGGCCGGGAGGCTTGATGCCAACCCGCAAAATAACATATGTATGTCTGCTGCATATGGGTTCAACGGTTATGTGGATTGAAGGTGGGCGGCCAGCGTGAGGGAGGATGCTGGCCGGAGACATGTGGTGTGACAAGACAAGGCACAGGAAGACTATTCAATGGAGACACACTAGATTCATTTAAAAAATCAAAACAACCATTGTTAAAATATATGTTGGGTTTTATTTTAGATCTTAATTTCAATTGAACATAAATAATAAACATTACACATTGTAAAGTTCCGGTTGCAGCACATCCAGGGAAAATCCGCGGTATTGTCCACTGTCGCTGGGGAAATGTTGTCTAATGGCAAGTACCGCACAGGCAGGTATTACTCTCCGAACGCGGTGTCCGAGCCTCCCGTGAAGCCACCAAGTGAAGCAACGATAGGCCACCAGCCTGTACCACCTGTGAAAATGAAAGATGCAAACTGTATTAAAATGACAAAACTTTCTTATCACTGTCGATTCAGGTAAAAAATGTCATTCTGCTTTGAAAAAAATTCGATCTAGAAAATGCACAATATGGAACCAATTTACATGCATTCGAATGATATGTAGATGTAATTTTATATGTGGGAGACGACCATGAAATAGTAGTGGCATCACTGACATCACAACCAGAGTATACTTACTCGTTACTCGGATTACGCGGACGAACAGTGCCGCGAAGTTCGTGCATAAGCACCATCATCATCCTCAACACGGTCCGTGAGAGGCAGGCTTCCCTGAACTCTGGCAGCTCGATGATGCATTGCGGACTTGGCTCGCCTTCCGAAATGTAGGCCAAGCACCCGGAATTTTCACGGCAGCAGCAGTTCTCCTCCTCAGTTGGCATTAGCTCGCACCGATTGCACGTGCACCAGGTGGAGACGCCGTCCATGCGACATGGTCCAGGCTCTTCATCCGTTGACTGGTCCTCCCAACTGCCGTCCGAATCCCCATCGTTTTCGCGTGCTTGCCTTTCCAGTAGTTCTTCCTCGGTGTACTCGGGCTCGTACATATACGGCATTATTGTAGCCATTGTGTGGTAAAGAAAGTAAAATAATTTACAGAGATGGTACAGGTGTTCACAAGGCCTAGAAGCGGCGAAGGTAGCTGACCAGAGCACAGAAACGAGTCACAGAATACTCAAAGTAACACAGAGAGAGTAATGGAATCGAAAATCTGCTGCTGTGTGTTGTGAAACGGTGTGTTTATACTTATTGAGGAAAGAGGCGTCCTGCCATTTCCATGGCGACACTTCATTAGCTGAGGCGCAGCGATTGTTGACACGAAACGTGCTTTGGCGTTGGGAAATGGGCGGTACGCGTCTGCTGATGTCAGGCTCAGGGGCGGGGGATTTGATTTAGTGCCGCAAAAGCAGGTGAGCCAGGTCGATGGGGGGAAATGATAGGATTATCAGAAAATGGCGGCTGATTTCGAGTGCGTTAATGGACGAAAAGTCGGGTAAGGTCCATAGGAAAGTTTTCTACGATCTACCGATTTATGCTTAAAAACACATGGCCGAACCGTAGGGACAATAAAAAAAAAGTCCCGGAACTATCCTTTAACATTTTATCAACTTCTTCCAATTGGCTGTCGAGAACCACTAGAATGAGTAAAATGGTTCTGGTAAGTATTATGTACTGCTCCGCGCCTTCTCCTCATCCCAGTGCTGAGTGAATTAAGATGTTGTAACTCCCTAGAGATTTTCCTCGTCTCAGTATGCTCTACTTTTGTTGGGCTACAGAAATACATGGTATATGAGGGTAGGGGTGGAAAGGGAGGCGGTGAAGGACAATTGTACTGCACACTATCACCACTGAAGTGGTCCCCTGGCATTCTGGTGGATCTGAGAATGAAAAGGGGTGGGGTGAGTTTAGTAGGACAAAGCAAGAAAAGATCAAGAAAGCAGTGATGTGCTGTTGGCAGCTTTAGTTCGGTCAACACCGTTCGCTGAGCTTGGGTGTGCTTTGCGGTTGGTAGCAATTGTGTTGTGCGAGGCTATGTGTGATTTATTTTGTTGTTGCGGTGTAGTGTTGGTTAGAGTTTGAGAGTTGTATGCAGAAGGGTGGCATTTTTAGTGGGTTGGTTAGTGGCATTGCTATCTAGTTGAGATGCGTGCTGTAGGGGAGGGTTGGTCCAAGAGACCCCCCTTGCCTACATCCCTTCCCCAGGTGAGGGCCATGGCTCATTGGGCGTCCCCTCATACCACCCGGGCCCAGGTGGTGGAGGGCTCACATGCTGTAGACATTGCCCACACGTATCGAATTTAGCTAGGCCTCAAGAAACCATTTTGTCTGATAGCCTCAGAAACCATTTTGTCTGATAAAGATGGTGTGAGCTCAGCGCGCTGTAGCGCGGCCCCCACCCTCAGAGTTTCAATTATCCCTGTTGCCGCAGCACCCTGGCAGATCCGCTGTGAGCCCGTTCCCACGAACAAGACGGACATGAGCTAGCATAAGACACTAACACTGTAACATTTTACCTTCCGCAGTGTATCACTGCTCCCAGCATGACCCGGTCAGCGAGGCCTGGGTGATGGGGAGAGCTGTAAAAGGGGCATCCGATAAAAGTAGAAAAATACCCAAATACGAATGCCAAAAACTACTTGTAATACGCGTATTCTCTCCACAAAACTACTTCTACTAAAGAAACCTGTAAAAATGTGTAATTATTGTAGAAACGCATGTTTACATGACACCAGCAATGAAGGACACACACCCCTGCAGGTGTGTGCAAATGATAAAAAGCATTCCGGGAAATTATTCTTTGTATGTATTATTGAAAAACGTACGCCCCGTGGTCCCACGCCATAAATGAACTAATGCTGCTAGAGTATAGGGGAGGACGAATGCAACTATACATAGGGCTCGTGTGAAAGATGTGTGCGAATGCGCCAGTCATGTGTATATGTCTAAGCCCTTATATGTCATTACCGCCACGCACGGTGGCGGGTCTCGTTCTTTGTGCTCCACCAACAATACTACTACCTCACGTAATGCAAATGTATATGCATATAACTAAATGCTGTAGTTGTTAAAATATAATGTACTAATAAGGTGCAAAGACTGGCTATATTCGAGAAACATGTAGTTAAGTTGAAATATATGTTTTCAAGTGATCCAACTGAGTATTATAAGAGTGTTCAAATGTTTATGATGTTCTCACTTAAAGTCGGCAACACACGAGAAAAATACCTTTGTGAATATGTGCAAGGCCATTTCCCCTCCCACCCTGCAAAGTCTGCCAAACAAGAGAGCTGAGGCCTGCGCCGCGCTGCTCCACCTCCCCCAACTAGGCTGGAGCCGCTTCAAAGATTTGTAGGCCCCTCTGCAGCACCCAAGGCCACGGCCTGCCACCTGCATTATTTACAACCCATCAGTAAACCTCCGCTCGAATACACAAATCCAAAGGCGCCCCCCCTTGAACCCCACAACCCACCGGATCACCTTAGACTTATGGCCCGGTGCAATGAAGATACCCAATACTGTGGCAACATACAGCAGCCCATTCATAATAACTTCTAACGAGACAGCAAGACATGTACCGCCCGTCCCATGCCCGGAGACTTAGCCCCTCGACCTATGGTACCGGTCAAACAGGACACTGGTAACCATGCACTGATGAATCACCATCAAACCCCTCACAAGGTGCATTCCTCCTGTGTTGCATTAACCTGTAGAATAACCTATTGATAGATTTACTAAAGAAGATAACATTGAAATGACTGAATGACTGCGGTGTGCATGGCATAGGGCAAATAAGTCAGGAAAAGACATTCATCTCTGACACTGGCCACAATGGCACAACAACACAGCCCGGATGAACTCAGCTGACCTGCCAGGCCCAGCCCAACCCACGAGGCTGACCAGTGACGTCCTCCAGCCAAGGCCAACCACATCGCAGCAGCACCTATAGCTAGTCATCGCCACCCAATCCCATTGAACTTGTGCCCCTTATAGTATGTAGGTACTGATGACGTTTTTTGTAAATATATACGCCTGTCTTTGCTATTGTCAGACAGAGCGCTCTCGGAGTTTGCAGAGTTCTTTGCATGCCCTATTCTGATTGATAAACTCCCATTTACGCTCACCCGCACTCTGTCTTGGCTTTATTCCCATCCTGGGAGAGTCCTTCATTGTCTCTCATTGCGGGGAGGATAGTGCTGGTTGGGGACGCTTGCCTTCAGTGGTGACCCCGAAAGCGTGATTTTTATTATTATTTCCTAACCTATAACTACCGTCCCCTTTTGGCACGAAAATCTCCGGTCGAAAAGGGATACGCACGGTGGGCCGGCTCCGGGAGGCTGCCCGCCAACGGCGACCGGTACACTTAGAAGTGCGCACTCAACAGAGAGAGGGTACGGCATCCCGGTTGAAAAATCCCCTTTGAGTACCGCTCGCCGGAGCCGGGGCTGACTGTTGAGCGGACGGCGACACTGTATGGACGGACCCAGTTTCGGAGACTATCGGTTCAAGACGGGCACGTGAGTATTGAGTGCGAGCAATCATAAAGGGAGTGGAGGAGAACATTTAGGACAGGGAACGAGGAGGGGTAGACAAGAGGGGGGGCGCGCAGGTCTACTAAGGACTATCTTAGACTTTCTTTGCTCTTTTCTTTGCATATGGCCATTAGGATTAAGAAGTGAATAAGAGATAAAAGTGACGGGAACCTAGCTCCGAAAGGGGGTGGAAGGCGGCGCCGCATAGTGCTATCTTGACTAGTACTGGGAATATATGAAGAAGTGGATAACAAGATAAAAGTGTCTGGCAAAGGGGGACACGGAGAATATATTAGTGACTGCTACTCTCTCTATTCTTTTTCTTTAGGGTTGGGGGAAAAAAATAAAAGTGAGATTTGTGCAAAACCACAGAGATAAAATAAGAGGCAAAGAATCCTACTGTAAAAGTAAAGATTAAACCTATAAATATACATATGCCTGCATATGGCCAGGGAGGAAAGGGAGGATAAATCGAATTGTGCATAGAGTGTTACAGAGAGGTGTGTGCACATCGTATGCGTCAGGAGATAATTTGGTGTTGCGGGTGTGTAAAAATGGTCATAAATGTATAGCCATTGAATGGTCATGGTAAGTGTGGCCGGACAAAGCTTCATAAAGACAAAAATAATAAGGTGAAGTGAGTGTGTACCTTTTTGATTTCTGGGTGAACATTGTCAATATCACTGATGGTTTGCTCTTGTATGTGCCCTCCAAGGAGAATAGAATAGAGACTGTGTATAGCCATTCCTGTTGTGTGCAGGCAGGGGGAAGAACACAAAAGGTGCCCATTATTAAATAAAACACAGAATACGAGAACTCACATGGTGATACGTTTGCATGGTAATTTTGGGATACATAGAGACACACAGGTACCAGGAGAGCCCAAAATATGGGGGCAGAAACACCCTTATCACATATTTGCAAGAACCTACCGGGGTACGCAGAGCGGATTAAAAAATATCATGACCAATGGATCACAGAGTTGAAGGGAGAGGGGTTGCCCCAGATATGGCCCGAGGGGGGGTCATTTGACAAAAGTGTCCTAGATATGGTAGCCACATGCATTTGTTTGAAATACAAGGGGAAGCAGTTGCATAATAGGAGAGAAATATGGATCTGGAGGTTATTTGAAGAGATACCACCGCCTAAAGCACCAGAAGTAAATCCTGACCTACCATCTACCACTGACAATCCACTAATGATACAGAAAGATGCTAAAGAATTGGCAAATGCAGAGCCACCAATAGAGGTAATAAGTTTGTACCCAATATTGAACAAGCCTGTGCCCGCAGAGGGGTACAGTGACCCCACTTATGTGTCTCCCCCGACAACTACTACACCCCAAAGGCCAACGGCACCCCCGCCATACGAGAGTACTAGGGAGCGAACCCAGGTAAGTACACCAAGGGTGGACATAGAAAAGCTAACAGACGATCTGGAGTCAAGACTCTCAATAGCCAAGGATGAGCTCTCGAGGATAAAAAGCATATGTGAGCGAACAGCACTCAATGCAGCGAGATCAGAGCACAGGTCTAGAGTGCAGAGCGAGAGTAGACCACTTGAAGAGGGGTGGAAAAAAGGTGAGATACTGTTCAGAATTCAAGAAGAACCAACACGAATAATTGAACTAGGGACAAGAGAGGGGTGTGCTGATAACGAAGACAGGCCTATAGGGGACAGGGATGATCTACTATGTGATGTAGGGGACGATTTGGAAGAAAGCGACAGGTTGAGCATGGCAATGGGAGGGGGAAGTGACGGGGTGGATGGTGCATGTTCAATGCGAACACTGGATGACGAGTGGACGGGGCGATTAAGGAATAGGGTGGGGAAAATGGCATCATTGGGAACAGCAGGAGTGAAGACGGGTACAGATACCACGATGAAAGGAAAGTTACAGCTCCCGCTGATACATAGGGGAGGAGGGAGGCCGAATTACATCCCATGGGCTCAGATGGACAAGGCCAATTTATTGAAGTTATTGCCCCCGTTATCGGGTGGGGCGAGCAAGTGGATATACGCCTTTGAGAAACACACTGCCGGGGTACCCCTAGCAATAGGGGATGTGAAGAGCTTACTTGTATCAGCAGTGGGGGATCAGGCTGATTGAGTATGGGTAAAGGCTGGCTTCCCGGGAGTGACATTAGACTGCGACCGCCATGATGGGGCCTCCTTTAACACAGTGCGTGCGAGGGTGTGGGATGCCTTGCGGGAAACATTTCCGGATACGCCAGACCTACAGTCAGTAATGCAGTGTACAATGAATGATGGGGAAGATGCTATGGATTACATTTTTCGGGTCCAAGAGATGTGGAGAGCAGAAACGGGTACGCCCTGGTATCAATCGACATCTTTATTTTACTTCATTATAAAAAGAGGGCTCCCAAAAGAGGTGCAAAAGGCGCTCGACAAAATAGCAGGTATTGAAGCTAAAGGATGGCCTGAGATTCAGAGCATAATAGTACACCACTGTAAGAGGATCAAAGAAAGGGAGAAGGAGGTGGCGCAGAAAAGATTGGCAGACGAAGCGAAACTAGTGCAGACAAAGTTGGTGAAGGTCGCAGAAGCAGTAGCCGCGCTCCCACACAGCAGGGAGGGAGATGAGGAGGAGGAGGGGCTGGTAGCAATACAAGGAAGGATGGCAACTAATTGGGCTGGAGCAGGACAGCGGCAGTGGAACGAGCAGGAGCAGGGCGGAGGACCGCAGTGGCAAGAGTGGACCCCTCGAGGGGGACGAGGTGGGTACAGAGGCCGAAGAGGAGGTGGACCGGGGTACGGAGGAATGGGAGGAAATGGATGGCAGGGGCCTAGAGGTGCGCAAGGGAGTTGTTGGAACTGCGGAAGATGGGGACATTACTCTAGGGAATGCAGAAGTAGACCCAACAACGGGTTCCAAGAGGCAGAACATTATGGCCATCCCCATCCGGGGAGCCCATATGGTCTCCCAACGGGACAACAAAGAAACCCAGGCCAGGGGCACAATGAGCAACAACAGGGACATCAGTATAGAACACAGAACCACACACAAAACAATGACAATATGCAGTACACGCCAGGCAACCCTTTTGCGACAACAGCAAACGGGGCCCCCGCACCAGCCCCCTATAGTGGCGTGTCAGTGGTCTCAGGGAGCGTCTTCAATCAGGGGGGGGAAATGAGACACCCCGCATAGGACAGCCCACAGAGAACACTTGCGTGTCCAGTTCTATCTACCACCTACAATGCATCAGAGGAACCATTGGTAGGGGCGCAGATAGGAGACAAGCAGTTCATATTCATGGTGGATTCGGGAGCGGAGAAATCATGCATTAGAGAGGGCCGGTTTCCGTTATCTAACCGGAAGTTAGAGATGCAGGGGTTCTCTGGGGCTGTAATTGAAGTTCCTTACACAGAAGCATTGGATGTAACAGTGGGGGGCAAAACTGTAAAGACACCCTTACTGTATTATGAACACTCACCCATAAATTTATTAGGGAGGGATCTCCTAAGCAAACTCAACATGACCATATCTTTCACTGAGAGAGGTATAGTGTGTTCAACGCCCGGAATATGCCCATTACGTGTAATGTTGGTAGTACAGGCGCACACAACCACACAAGAAATACGAGGTTTGCCGGAAAACGAGGAAATGTTTATTGAGGGACTAAAGACATTGGCCCTCATAGTTCCAGAACTGAGAAGGATGGATTGGAGGATTCCCGCGGAGTTTCTCTTCCGCCCAATAGTGTGCCCTGACACAGCACCAGGATCAGTGGTATCATTAGATTTGCATGCTGTACAGATATCTGCAAAAAGAATTTCTGTGATTGGAATAGATATGGAAGGATGTGAGTGGCTTACAGTACTGTGTACAAATGCCAATATCGCCCTAAGAGACTTAACAAATGAGGATCTCTTCTCAGATGGAGAGGGGGACGGTGAAATAGTAATGGAAATAGCGATGCCCTGTGACATTTTGATTCAAGCCAGGGAAATCCCCGTTCAGCTGATGGCAGTGGTAGGAGCACCGCCGTCATTCTTCGATGACGACATGAGGCTCGTACCAAATAATTTGTGGACAACAGGCCCCCATGATGTAGGGCTGTTGCATGGAGTACAACCTGTGATAATTAAACTAAAACAAGGAGCAATTCTACCCCAAGTGAAACAGTATCCATTGTCCCGTGAAGCTGAAGAAGGGATAAAAGAGACAATAAATGCACTACTAGCACAAGGGATCATAGTGCCTTCAAATTCACCATGTAACACATGCATTTACCCAATCAAGAAAGCAAAGGGAGGTTCTTGGAGGATGATACAAGATTTACGCCCCTTAAATGATGTAATTCAGAAAGAGTTCCCTTTGGTCCCGAACCCTGCATCAATACTGTGTAGCATCCCAAAACCGGCATCACATTTCACGGTGGTCGACTTGAAAAACGCATTTTTCTCCATCCCCCTGGCTGAAGAAAGTAGATACCTGACAGCATTCACACTAGGGGGAAAGAGATATGAACATTGCAGATTACCACAGGGATACTGCGAGAGCCCGAGCATATTCAACCGCATATTACATGAAGACCTAGGGAACATATCAGTTGAGAGCACCATAATTCAGTACGTAGATGATTTACTCGTCTGTGCACAAGATGAAGAGGGATGCAGAAATGATTCAATAACACTCCTGACTCTATTGGCCAATAAGGGGTACAAAGTGGACAAGGGAAAGCTACAGTACTGTCTGACAGAGGTTCTATACCTGGGACAGTTAATATCAAAAGATGGGAAAAGAATAATCCCTGACAGAGTAGAAGCAATAAGATCAGTAGGAGAACCCACAACAGTAAAAAACATGCAGAAATTCCTGGGGATGTGCAACTATTGCCGCGCATGGATATTAGATTATGCAGCATACACCAGACCCCTATTACAAGCACTCAAGGTGGCCCAACAGGAGAACAAAAAGATAGAATGGACAAAAGAGATGAGCGCCTCCTTTAAAGTATTAAAGGATTTAATTTCAAGTGCTCCAGTACTCGCGAATCCTGATTATGGACAAGAATTTTACCTGTTCTCACACTGCAAAGGAACACTGATGACAGCTGTCCTGACACAAAAGACGTCCTTAGGACACAAGCCTTTGGCTTACTATAGTGGCACTTTAGACGCTGTGATGCAAGGACATTTCGCGTGCGAGCAATCACTCGCTGCAGCCGCGTTCGCAATTGAGAAAAGTGCCACAATAGTAATGGGATGCCCCGTGACATTGTTTGTGGAACATTCTTTATTTGCAATACTTGAGAGGTCAAAAAGCACACTGACAACACAGCGGGCAACCGCCTATGAAATAATATTGTCCAGCGCCAATATCCATGTGGTGAGATGCAAGGCAGTGAACCCAGCAACCTTCATTACGGAAGCGTGCACACTAGAGGACATGCAGGAACACGATTGTGCAACGTACAGAGGAGAAAGAGGGGAGGACACAGTGGTGTGTGAGGATGCTCTGAGCGAGGGGGAAGTGTACTTCGTAGACGGGTCACCATCAATTGACATGGACACGGGGGAGAAACATGTGGGTATGGCAGTGGTGAGACTAGAAGACGGTGAGTATGAGACACTAGTGCAATACCGCCTCCCATCACATTACTCCGCACAAGCAGCAGAACTTATTGCACTGATAGAAGCACTACATGCAGCTAAAGGTTGTGCAGTGACAATATACACAGATTCAGCCTACATGACGACAACAGTACATGGGGGTTTGGCAAGATGGGGGCGGAGGGGGTTTCGACGAGCAGATGGAACTCCAATGCAGCATGCAGAATTGCTGAAGGAGTTGATTGAGGCCCTGCAAGACCCCACAGCGGTAGCAATTGTGAAGTGCCAAGCACATACATCCAACACAGATGTTGTGTCTTTGGGAAACGCGGCAGCGTCCGCCGCCAAGGAAGCCTCCTACTTTCAGAAATATGAAGCAGGTGAGTACATGCTGCAGCACAAGATAAACGAAGAGCTCCCAGAAGGCTACAATATGATGCCTATATCACAAATACTAGAACTACAGGAAGGAGCTAGTGTAGATGAAAAATTGATGTGGACCAAACGAGGATGCAGCAAATCGGCGACAGATTTACTGTGGCGACAAAATAACTCAGGAAAAGTGGTAATGCCAGTCAAGTTATTGGAAATTGCATTTCAACAACTACACTTCCCCGCACACAATACGAAACAACACATTGCAGCAGAGATACAGGAAGAATGGTTCGTGCCCTGTCTTCAGGAGCACATATCTCGGTTAACACTGGAATGCACAACATGTCAGATATACAATTCAGGAATGACACTACGTACACTCCGAGGAACAATTCCAAAACCAATTGGGCCATTCAGAGAGCTACACATCGACTACGCGGACATGGGGGAAAGGTGCAATGGGGCCCGTTACATGATCGTGGTTGTATGCCCATTTTCAAGGTGGGTAGAAGCAGGCCCATGTGCAAGACCTGATGCTAAAAGCGCTGCAAAGTTCTTAGTGAGGGAAGTGTTCCCGCGCTGGGGAATTTGTGACGTGATTCGCTCGGACAACGGCTCTCACTTTGTAAACGAGCTCTTCAAGGAAGTAACTACATTATTGGGGATAAAGCATAAATTGTGCTCGATTTATCATCCTCAAAGTAATGGCGTAGTGGAAAAGATGAACGGACTATTGAAAGGAAGGTTATCAAAACTATGCTTTTCACTAAAAAAGAACTGGATTTACTGTTTGCCCCTCGCACTATTTGAGCTGAGAAATCAGCCAAGCAAAGACCACCATTTGTCCCCGCACGAGATCGTGACTGGGAGACGAATGCACACAGCACACTCCCCATTGCGCGAACACTCAGATGCACACAGGAGCGCCGCTATATTGGGAGATGAGTTCACAGACTATCTGTAGAAATTGACAAGGGCAGCGCGCGCAATATCAAAGCAGCTCTCTCCGCCATTCACGCGAGAGGAAGGAAACACAACAGGGTCAGTTCCTGAACCTGAACCACAGCTACAGCTGATGCCGGGTGAATTCATATATGTCAGGAGTTTCGTGCGTCGGTGGAATGCACCACGGTTCCATGGCCCATACGAAGTAGTGTTTTGCACGCCCACAGCAGTAAAAGTAAGGGGCCTGAAGTATTGGGTGCATTTGACAGACGTACGAAGGGCATATAGTAATGTGCAGGAAGAGGTGGATGAGGAGGCACAGACAACAGCAAACAATACAACTGAGCAGAATGTCTGAATATGAACTTGTGTGTGTGACAGTAATACAGATGAATGAAAGAAAAAAAAAAAATGGCTGACAAATATAATTGCTTTATATTACAAAAAAAAAATGTGTTTTTCACTTGTGAACGTATATATATATATAAGTAATGACACGATAAAATTGCGAAATGTTTACACCCCTGTCTGTGAATACCCTTCCCTGCTACCCTACCCGCTTCCATTCCCTGTCAATATATAATTGGCACTGGTAGTGCCAACAAACTGTTTACATTCATGCACTTAATGCACTTTTATATCTCGAACAGGAGCTACCATGGCATCTAACGGGCAGCCTGCAACGGATAGAATTACTAGAGTTAGAGAGTGGTTAACTGAGAAATGCAGATATTCGTATGAATGTGGACTACCTGTGTGTATTACATTGTTTTTTGCAATAATGTTTGGCCTGGTTACATACTGGATCATAGCGTTCATCTCTATTGAGATGAACGAGGGGGGAGGGACTAACAGCACTACTGCAATTAATGCAACCACGAGTGTAAATACGAAGGAGGGTGACTTCTTGGTATGGGACGGAACTAAACTTGTATGGGGTTATTATACAACACCATCCAATGCTGTCATCTCAAAAAATGAAGGGCTACAGGGTGAAACGCAAAATAACACAGTGTCTCCGTCAAAGATTTCTAATTACAATGCTCACAGTTTAAATGACCAAAACCCCTCCGCCATATCCTGGTTGTATAACACCCCTACCAGCCAACCTGCCCCCATCGCTATAGACACACTGTCAGATAACTGGATGGAAGAGAATGAAAGAATGAAAGCGACACATGAAATATTATATGATGATTGGGTGAAGGGGGGCGGGAAGGATAAAGGGGGGTCTACTGTGTCTATCGCCCATCAAGCCGGAAAGTACATTAGGAAAAGAAATAACAGAAGAAAAAGGGGAGCAGAAAGGAGGAAGTATGATGAATACTATGGGTTAGGATTAGATAAAATGGAAGACCCCCGACGCCCCCACCAGACGAATAAATGGTATGCGGATATGAGTGCAACAGCTAAACAAACAACAAACGAGAGCTGCTATGTCTGCTCCCTCATTCCCCATGCTTCAGGCACACCCAAGGTATTGTTGCCTAAAGAGTTGCCTATTGTAGATGCCCAATGTCTCCTTCATCTCACGTTATGCAGGATTAAGAACACCTTCCAGGCACATGATGTTACTTTTAGAATGCTGCAGAACGAGAAGACTTGCTACCCAAAGACAGTAGGAGTGATATGTCTGGAAGAACCATTTTTTGTGATACAAGGAACATTTTTTTCAGACAACAAGTGGAAGGATGAAGAAGTACTGTGTAAAGGTGAAGCGCTGAGGGGTGTGGCACCAGAGAAATTGCAATGGATAGAAGAAACGTGCACACCAGTATGGAAGGAACACATTTCAAAATTAACTTGGGTAACAGCCATTGAAAAACCCTTCAAACTGCAGAACGAAATAGACCATGAACTATGTTTTAAAGGAGAAGGAAAAACCCCTATGGGGACGAACAAAAACTGTAACAAGACCCTCACTATCCCAGATCTGAGAAAAGGAACAGCGGCCCTGATGGACACGTATTGGGTATGCGGCAACGAGGCATACCTGCACCTCCCCCAGTCATGGAGTGGTAGCTGCTCAATGGCCACTCTGCACTCAGCCCTAATGGTGATACCAGAAAGCCACATTAATGGAAGCAAAAGAACACGAGAAAACACCCAACAAAGCGAGCCCCAGCTGACTGCAGAATCACAAATCTATGTCTTATCTTCCGGGAGCGAGGAAGAGGTGCTGTCCAGAAACAGACAAGCATCAAACTACATATCAAAGGCATCATCGGAGTTGCTGGCGCAGATCCCAGACAGATACCGATTATTCAGCTCGGCAGAGACATTCTTCGCCTCACTCATCCCAAGTATCCAGGCCAGAGCAAATGCAAAATGGCTCCAGATAACACGCTGGGAGCTGATCCAGTTGGCAAATGACACTGAAGAAGGGTTTAACGTAATAAAAGTGGAACTAAGAGCTTTACGATTGATGACAATGCAAAACAGGTATGTCCTGGACCTGTTGACGGCGATGGATGGAGGTGTTTGCCGAAAAATCGGAAGTGCCTGCTGCACTTTCGTACCTTCTGAAGACGCAGAAAACGGCTCGCTGTCCCATGTGATCGAAGCAGTACACAAACTAGGAGAAAGAATGAAAATGGAAGGTGGAACAGAAGATAGCACATGGTTCGACAATATCTTCTCCTGGGTTCCCTCGTGGCTGGGAATGACTGTGAAATTTTTAATGCCAACTGTGGTGTTCCTCCTCTTTATTTTTTGCCTGTGCCAGGTGGGTCTTCGATGTTGTGCTAACGCAGTACCTAATGGTGCAATGATGATGGTGACAATGGGCAACACCCGTGGTACAATACAAACTATGCAGGAAGTGCAGGTACAAACCGGAACTGATGATGCACCAAGATATCAATTAGTGCCTAGGTATCATGACAAAGATATCGTAGACAAATTATGGCACACCACCATCAGAGAGCCCCGCATACTAGAGTGGTACCAGGAGGTGTGGGTAGACTTGGAAGGAAAGAGCGGATGTATATACCTGACCTGTACCCCAGATGAATATGCTAGGAGGGGTGAGAGCTTAAGGGGAGTGTGCAGAGCCTGGATGCCCATAAAAGGCACACCAGCATGGGATGAGGCAATTATGGACGAAGAAGAGTGTAGGAGATTGAATGAGTTAAAGAATTCGTTACTTAAGTAACGAAAGGGGGGAAATGTAGGGGAGGGTTGGTCCAAGAGACCCCCCTTGCCTACATCCCTTCCCCAGGTGAGGGCCATGGCTCATTGAGCGTCCCCTCATACCACCTGGGCCCAGGTGGTGGAGGGCTCACCTGCTGTAGACATTGCCCACACGTATCGAATTTAGCTTGGCCTCAAGAAACCATTTTGTCTGATAGCCTCAGAAACCATTTTGTCTGATAAAGATGGTGTGAGCTCAGCGCGCTGTAGCGCGGCCCCCACCCTCGGAGAGTTTCAATTATCCCTGTTGCCGCAGCACCCTGGCAGATCCGCTGTGAGCCCGTTCCCACGAACAAGACGGACATGAGCTAGCATAAGACACTAACACTGTAACATTTTACCTTCCGCAGTGTATCACTGCTCCCAGCATGACCCGGTCAGCGAGGCCTGGGTGATGGGCAGAGCTGTAAAAGGGGTATCCGATAAAAGTAGAAAAATACCCAAATAGGAATGCCAAAAACTACTTGTAATACGCGTATTCTCTCCACAAAACTACTTCTACTAAAGAAACCTGTAAAAATGTGTAATTATTGTAGAAACGCATGTTTACATGACACCAGCAATGAAGGACACACACCCCTGCAGGTGTGTGCAAATGATAAAAAGCATTCCGGGAAATTATTCTTTGTATGTATTATTGAAAAACGTACGCCCCGTGGTCCCACGCCATAACTGAACTAATGCTGCTAGAGTATAGGGGAGGACGAATGCAACTATACATAGGGCTCGTGTGAAAGATGTGTGCGAATGCGCCAGTCATGTGTATATGTCTAAGCCCTTATATGTCATTACCGCCACGCACGGTGGCGGGTCTCGTTCTTTGTGCTCCACCAACAATACTACTACCTCACGTAATGCAAATGTATATGCATATAACTAAATGCTGTAGTTGTTAAAATATAATGTACTAATAAGGTGCCCAGACTGGCTATATTCGAGAAACATGTAGTTAAGTTGAAATATATGTTTTCAAGTGATCCAACTGAGTATTATAAGAGTGTTCAAATGTTTATGATGTTCTCACCTAAAGTCGGCAACACACGAGAAAAATACCTTTGTGAATATGTGCAAGGCCATTTCCCCTCCCACCCTGCAAAGTCTGCCAAACAAGAGAGCTGAGGCCTGCGCCGCGCTGCTCCACCTCCCCCAACTAGGCTGGAGCCGCTTCAAAGATTTGTAGGCCCCTCTGCAGCACCCAAGGCCATGGCCTGCCACCTGCATTATTTACAACCCAGCAGTAAACCTCCGCTCGAATACACAAATCCAAAGGCGCCCCCCCTTAAACCCCACAACCCACCGGATCACCTTAGCCTTATGGCCCGGTGCAATGAAGATACCCAATACTGTGGCAACATACAGCAGCCCATTCATAATAACTTCTAACGAGACAGCAAGACATGTACCGCCCGTCCCATGCCCGGAGACTTAGCCCCTCGACCTATGGTACCGGTCAAACAGGACACTGGTAACCATGCACTGATGAATCACCATCAAACCCCTCACAAGGTGCATTCCTCCTGTGTTGCATTAACCTGTAGAATAACCTATTGATAGATTTACTAAAGAAGATAACATTGCAATGACTGAATGACTGCGGTGTGCATGGCATAGGGCAAATAAGTCAGGAAAAGACATTCATCTCTGACACTGGCCACAATGGCACAACAACACCGCCCGGATGAACTCAGCTGACCTGCCAGGCCCAGCCCAACCCACGAGGCTGACCAGTGACGTCCTCCAGCCAAGGCCAACCACATCGCAGCAGCACCTATAGCTAGTCATCGCCACCCAATCCCATTGAACTTGTGCCCCTTATAGTATGTAGGTACCGATGACGTTTTTTGTAAATATATACGCCTGTCTTTGCTATTGTCAGACAGAGCGCTCTCGGAGTTTGCAGAGTTCTTTGCATGCCCTATTCTGATTGATAAACTCCCATTTACGCTCACCCGCACTCTGTCTTGGCTTTATTCCCATCCTGGGAGAGTCCTTCATTGTCTCTCATTGCGGGGAGGATCGTGCTGGTTGGGGACGCTTGCCTTCAGTGCACATTTTCAAATTCTTTCTAGGTGAGGCGCGTGAATATCCCCACATTTCTGACTGGATTTGGTGCAAGCTAATATTCACAATTCTATCTAAATGAGGCACTGGTTAATATTCACAAGCCTGTCTAGATGTGACACAAGCTAATATTCACAATTCTATCGAAATGTGGCACTGGCTAATATTGACAAACCTGTCTAGATGTGACGCAAGCTGATATTCACAATTCTATCTATATGTGACACTAGCTAATATTGACAACCCCGTCTAGATGTGACGCAAGCGAATATTCACAATTCTATCTAAATGTGGACTTGGCTAATATTCACAGTCCTGTCTAGATGTGACGCAAGCTAATATTCACTATCCTGTCTAGATGTGACGCAAGCTAATATTCACAATTCTACCTAAATGTGGCACTGGCTAATATTGACAAACCTGTCTAGAAGTGACTCAAGCTAATATTCACAATCCTGTCTAGATGTGACGCAAGTTAATATTCACAATTCTATCTAAATGGGGTACTGGCTAACATTCACAATCCTGTCTAGATGTGACACAAGCCAATATTCCTAATTCTATCTAAATGTGGGACTGGCTAATATTCCCAATTCTATCTAAATGTGCCACTGGCTAATATTCACAATCCTGTCTAGAAGTGACGCAGGATAATGCTTGGAGTTCTTTCGGGAGTCGCTAGCACAGTTAGGGTACAGTTCATCTAGAAGTGAGGGATGGCTAGACAATACAGTTTACAGCTTAGTGGATATATATGTGGCTAACAGTTGTCAAAAGTGATTGTTACATCATGCAGGCTTCAAATTAATGGGTGGTGAGGAAGATAAGGTGGCAGCGAGGTGGGCCAGTTTAGTGGGGTGCAGTGATGATGTGCTCCCTGTCTCCACCACACCTACTGAATGAAACTGTCATTTCACTTTAACAAACGCGGTCGCGCGACACTACTATTTAAACAGCTGAACTGTCATCATTTTCCGTAACAATTGTAAGCGCAAGCAACTATTATTGAAGCAGTCACCTATGAAAGGTATTGTTGATATTTACTATGTGTGTTGGTTAGTCTAAAATAGTATGTTGTCGGTGTGGAGGCACAACGTTATCTTTCTTGCTGCAGTCTGTTCGCTATGTTTACTGCCGAGGAGGAGGTATTTCTAGCCATAAACCGCTCTGTGGAGAGGAGGGAGCGGAGTGTGCAGTGTTGTAAGTGTGGAGGCACAACATTATCTTCCCTGCTGCAGTCTGTTTGGTGTGTTTACTGCCAATGAGGAGGTCTTTCTTTTCATAAACCGCTTTGTGGAGCGGAGTGAGCAGAGTATGCAGAGTGTTGTCTGTGTTTTGGGTGCTATTCAGGGGGATAAAGAACTTGACCAAACTGTAAGTACTGCTGATTTCATATACCATATATCAAGGAGACTGACTGGCAATAAGCGTTATTTCACGTAACCATGCATAAGCACGTGGGTGCTGTTGACTAGTCAGTCTCTATGCAGTACGTTGAAAATTGCCCCCCTCTTCCGGGCCAGAGCAGACTGAAGTTTTACTCTTTGATACAACACTGCTTTTCTTAGTGGCACCTCACAGTAGTACTGTTGTCAATAGGGCTCAGTTGCCTCTTAATTGTGACTATAAAACCAAGTAAAACACACTTACGACCAGTCGTGACAAAGCATAAACCATAGTGAGAGTGCAGTAAATTGGAAATCTCGAATCATCGACGAACCGTTCGAGTAGACTAATTGCGCACCCGAACTGTAACCAAGTTAGTGTTGCCCTTCAATAGTACTTTAAACTGTCACTTTTAAGAAAGCCTGGAAAAACGTTAAATGAAAACAAAATTACCAGAAAGCATCCGCAAAAACCATACAACAAAATGCTGACTACAAGATCGCGTGCAACTGCAACAGAGCCCCCATATGGCACCCGGTACAGAAGGGGGAAAGGAGCAGGGCTCTGAGGAGACAACTGGCGCTATAACTCAAGGAATGATCACAGCGTTCTTTCCTCCGGGAGGCTGGCCCAAGTCTCGAAGTAGCAAACCTTGATCTGACACGTACAGACTTCGGTAGCATTGATAACAATTCTTTGCCCGGCCTGTGCTATTCTTTGCATGAGACATTACAACCAGGATTCCTTCAGACGAAAATACAAACGGATATTAACCTCTCTAAATCACATTAAGGCGCTCAGCTCCAGCACAACTCTGCTACACCTGTATCAGGTAAATTACCTGCAACTACACACTCACCAAGAATGTCTACCACCCCTGAGTTGTACCCACAGACTGGTGACCTAGAGTGTCTGGAAACATCTAAAACAACAAACGCCAACTACAAAGCCTATAGTCTTACTGGGAACAGAGATAGTATCGGGCCATTGCAGTTAAGGTCCTATTGAAGCTATGTGACACCATTCTTCAAGAGCTAAATTTACAGAGTGCCATAATTCAATCAGTGGCAGAACAGCTCAAAGAAAAACCTCTCAGTGACGATAATAGTGGGAAAGCTACAGTTCAGTACCTGTGTACAACAAAGGATAATTGTGTTTTGGAAACTAACGGGGCAAATGGACAACCAGGACTCAGCAGATGAATCAACTAAGTTTCTAACTCGAAAACAGCGGAGAATGGGCAAACGTCGGCTGCACAGTCAAAGGAAGCCCGATAAAGGGGAAAAACCCATGGTCCTATTGCCTCCTAATAGGGCCAGACTGATTTAGCCTTTAAATTCAACCATAAACTCAGAAACATGTCCCAAGACACAGAAAACGAAGAAGAGGGAATCCCGATGCAAGAAAAGGACATAAAGGTACTTTAGGACCCTGACTAGCTGGTTATTGAAAGATAAAAGAACGGCTTCTATAGAGGAAATAGTGTCTGATGAAACTGGAGCATCACACAAACCACCACCAAACGACACGAGTAATCCTGCTGGTGCCGTAGTCATAGAAGCAGTGGTACGAGAATGTGCAACCTCGGACCGAGTTACCAGCCACCCAAAGGAATACCTAATTCAGTCCCAGAAGCACAATCTCCGCTGGACTCCCAAGAATTTAACAATAGCTATCGACCTTCATGGTAAAATAAAAAAGTGGATTAATCATAGCAAGTTGATTCACATTCTCCATAGAGTTCCTTGAGAGTGTTGAATTCTACCGACTGAGTTTGTAGAACCCCTAGAAAACGTCAGCAGTAACATATTGTGTATACATTTTATTTTGCCAGAAACTGCTCAACTAAAACAGTCTCATAAAACCACATTAAGTTTGGGTTACATGTTAGACAAAGAAATTGTTCAAGAAGCGCCTATGGGGTATTGTGTGAAATGTCAAATGTGTGTTGTTAATGCCAGACGTTACAGTCCCACAGAAAAAGTCGCTCCCTTGCTTATCAATAACGATGACGAAAAGGGATGGGCTTGCTGAAGGGTCTTTTACGCACGCAGGATATTGAGCTCAAGTGAAATATTAGAATTGCTTGTTGGAAAACAAGAGGCCACACACATTTGTTGGACCAGCACAGTTCTATCGAGATGTTGATTTCAACGATTGTAGTAGATGGGTTTCAGATACACAAAGTATTAGCCAACAAAGGCACGCGGGGGAGGTCATTCGGAGGTCTCATTATTGGCGTCTCAAAATCAAAAAGCCTGTCCTTGCCGACACCAAATGGAAACGTGATGGCAGTTGAAGTGCAAACAGGAAATGCAAACACCAATGACAAATTACTCATTATCAACGTATACCTTACACCCAACATTAGTAATGTTCAGGAAAACCACAAAGACATGATGCAGATTTACTCAACGTGGGAAGGTGGGGTCGGGGGCGTCAGGGGAAGGCACTATTTTGGTAGGAGGCAACCTAAAAGGTGTATAGATGAAAATAAGTGTGCTAAGTACAAAATCTTTGCAAGTGGAAGTGTTATGTTACAGACTAATGGAAATGGCAAAGGAAAGCGATGGGTGGCTTTCATGCGTGATTGGGAGATGTTCCTAATAAATGGTGGAGCCAAGTGTGACGTTCCAGGACAGTTTACCTGACGTAATGGCCAGGCCAAGGCCACTCTTGACTATTCTTTTGGTAATACTGCTGTCCTGGACCAGACTCTGGAACTTGAATTGACCCCCTGAACTAGACAGCGAATCCCGCAGTGTTGTCGTTATCCATAGATATTCAACCTATAGAAAGCCAGCCCAAGATAAATGGAGGTATTGACTGGAATTATGCAGGAAAATGCATTTTTTGGTCATCAGCAAATCTCCAGAGAGTCTCACAAGCCGTACTCTGTGTTCGTAACTATGACACGGAAACCTTGGCGAATTAACCCCAGACGAGTTTGAGGGCTGGTTAAAGAGGCTGGCTGAAGACAGTGGGGTTATTAAGGGTAACCGCTTGGCCATCGCGGAGAAAGGGCACACAAAGATATTGTCCTCTGCAACGCAAAACGTACCCCAAGAAGAACAACTAGAATTATCAAGGGCCCCAAGATAGCTGCGCAGGAGAAACTCATACTGGTAAAAAGGTAAAAAAACAGATATCACAATTGGCTTAAGCATTGGGGTTTCTCCATGAAAAACGCACAATGGCAGCAGATGCTTGGGGCACATAAGTCTAGGAATATTCACTCTACTTAGCAAATACTATCGCAAGTAAAGGGCGAAAGGGATAAATCCATCGGAAACCCTATGAAAAGTGAAGGTTGGGAGGGTTATCTAAAAGCAGGAAAAGAAAATGCCCCCTTGATTGTCCCAGAGGACTCCGATTCTATACAAGCAGGGCCTATGAAGATCACACTTGACATGATTGTTGAGGCCATAACTAAACCAAAAATCACCAGAACACCTGGTCCTAACGGGCTATCCAATTTGGTATTAACAAATTCTCCTGAAGCTTGTGCAGCTATCCTCTCTGTATTGTTTTAGACAATTTGTACCACTCATCAAATACCAGCATCTTGGCAGCAGTCTGTGTTGGTTCCAATTTACAAGAAAGGGGATAGGAAATTCCCAGACAACTACAGGCTGCTGGCAATGCTAGATGTAACAGGAAAATAGTTTGGAACTTTTCTGTTGAAAGAACTGCAGAGTTGGGTTGAGACTTCCGGAACGCTCTACAAATATCGAACAGTATTTCAACCCGGTTCTGCAACAACCCCTAATATTAGGTTGTTGGATAGGTTGCTAAAAAGGACTGTCGATAAAGACAGCACTTCTTTATATGCAACTTTTGTGGATTTTAAAGCTGTGTTTGACCGGGTGGATCGTGAGAAATTGTGGCACAGGTTATGGGTAATGGATTGCCGAAAATGGCTAATATATACGCAATTCGGCTTCTGCACAATGAAACCCAAGTCAGAGTTTGTTTGGACAAAGAGGTGAGTACATTAGGGTTGACAAATATATGCAGGACAGTCAAACAAGGATGT
This sequence comes from Ambystoma mexicanum, assembly GCF_040938575.1. Lineage (NCBI taxonomy): Eukaryota > Metazoa > Chordata > Amphibia > Caudata > Ambystomatidae > Ambystoma > Ambystoma mexicanum. The sequence goes on along the minus strand of NC_090923.1, from coordinate 1,469,299,767 downwards.
GTATTGGTACCCCTGCTATTCAATCTCTACCTCACCGACCTTCCGGCTTGCCTCTTTGTGAGGTGAAACTGCCAACCTAAATTAGGGACTGAAGACAAGAGCATGTTGTACGTAGACGACCTAGTGTTGTTCGACCACACACTTAGTGATATGAAAAACATGCTAAATGAACTTTGCGATTAGGCACACAGAAACAGACTCATGGTAAGCTCCACAAAGACTAAATGCATGCTTCTAACAAGTAAAAAGGTGTATAAGATGGGCATGATTACTACATTGGGCAAGATTGACCACATAGAAAATTATATCTATTTGGGGCTTGAAATGAATAACAAGAACTCTTATGTGGGTATAACTGAGGCCAAAATAAGGAAAGCACGATAACTGATGCTTCTACTTTGGAAATGTGTCACCAACACTGCGGGGTATACGATTCAGGGTATCCTGATACTTTACAAGCAATGTTATAGCCCTGTGATACTTTATGGGTTGGAGGCCATATCAATGATGGACCTTGGTTGGCTAGATCATTTGGAAGGCAGGCTCTGGCGCACAGCATTAACTTTAGCGGCCACCACTTCCATGGAGTACCTAAGACTCAAACATGAGATCGTGACTTTAAGTACCCAATTGCACAATTAAAGAAAGGCCTTATATGAAGTCTAAAATGTCCCCAACATGCCCACTACTAAATGAGTTGGACAAGAACTGCAGACACGAAGCGAGTGTAGGCAGGAAAAACTTTGAAACTTTAAGCTTAGATTTCTTTCATATTATCAACTGGGCAGCCAGACCGGAAACTTGGTCCAATTTCGATCTAGTAAAGGCCTCCTTCTTTAGAACGGCTAACAAATAGGATTGGATCAGAATTTACACCCATTTGACAATCCTCCGTAATCACAGAACTGTAGTTCAGGTTGTACATAGATATATGAAGCAACAAACATACCTTCTCTTGGGCCCCAGTCGTGCAGTACTTCATTTTAAGCTGAGACTGAAAATTAATCAATTGCAGTTACGGACAATTAGCAGCCGGACGGAGGGAGCCAGCCAATCAGGAGGCTAGGACCGCAGGCTTGAACCGCTAGTTTAAACCCGCATTCCAAGCCACCTAACGGCCGGCTCCTCCAGCCACACCTTCCTATCTGCTCCTAATGACCTCCATGGAAAGGGAAGAGGGGCTCTGTACGCCCCGCCTTCCCTTTCCATGGTGGCCATGTTGGTAAAGGCTTTTCCTTCATACAACGGGACGCTGCGCGCATCCCATTGTAGGAAGGAAAATCCTTTTTTTATAGCACCCTGGGTTGCCGCTTTGGTAACCCGGAGTGCTAATGGCCTTAACACCCGATCAGGCCCGCAGGATCGTGTGTTATCGACCGGAGGCCTCTTTACACGCCCTCGCTCCACTTGTGCTTTTAACTCAGACCCCGGGCCCATAACACCCGATCCGGCATGCTGGATCGGGTGTTAACGCCACATTAAAGGCCCACAAATGGACATCCCAAAAGAGTTGAGGCTGTGCCGGATATGTAAATCCCCCAACACTTGGAAACCGCGAGACACATTATGATAGAGTGTAGTCCACTTGGGTCAATCCATATGTGTCTATTAGGTGAAAGACTGCATAATTAGGATTCAATCAAATCAGTCAGACTCTTTCTGGGACTATTGTTTAAACTGGGAATCAAATCAAATACATATTGCACGTTATCATGTTTGGAAATCAATAGAAAATTGCTTGGGTAGTAAGATATTGCAGAAAATGAAATAACGGATGTTGCTGGGTCTGAAGAGTAGATTGGATAGAAGGTAGTCTTGAATCTTGTGAAATTGAGAATTCAGGTTTGAGGTTAGACAAAACTTTAACTTTGACTTGGAAAATTCTCTTAAGTATGTTAAATATCCTATTTTTATACCAATACTTTGGGGGTCATTACGAGGTAGGCGGTAAGGGGTTAACAGTGCCGGTAAAGGTGGCGGAGCCGTCAACCCCTTACCGCCTCATTACGATTTCTGCTCACGGGACCCGCAAAGGACGTCTGGTAAAACCAGGCGTCCTTAGCGGGGCCCACGTGCAGACCAGGGTGCTAACAACGGGCCCGTTATTAACAGGCCCGTTGTTAGCACCCTCCCCATTCTCATTGATCCCTATGGGGGCTCAAATAGGAATGGGGATGGGTTCCTTGAATGAGGAATTACCAGGCCCTCTAAGGTCAGAATGGCACAGTAATTCCTCATTCAATGAACCCGGACCCGGTACCCGGTAAGGGGGTAGCCATGCCGCTAATAGTGGCATGGTTACCTCCTACCTCGTAATGACCCCCTTTGTCTATTTTAATTGATTCACGTGTCAAGGAATCTTAATTGTACATGTAAAGTATTAGCATTGTTTAACACTACTCAATATTAATGTGTTTAACATATGGATTTTTAACAGGAATTATTTGTAGTTTTATTTAGATTATTTATGAGACGATACTTGTATTTTAAATTTGCAGAAGTTCTTTTGAACTGTAAACAAATAAAAGATAAATAAATAAAATAGTATTTACCTACCTTGCCTTATGTATATAAAATAAATGTATATTTTATTATAGCTTCCAGTGTGTGAGTTTCATTGGGCTAATATATTAACTGGGTTCATTGTACTTACCTACAACTCACCTCCTCCTCATAAAATAAGCCTGGCTGTTCTGCCATTCTTATAGTACGAATTGGGAACCTGTATACCAATGGATAGTTTTATAGAGTCTTACCTCCAGGTGGACTTTAGGAAAACTCCCCTAACACTGGTGTTGCAGCTGGTGGGATTGAGTAGTGTTGGATTACATTGACTCTTGGTAGTACCTGTGACCAAAGAATCCATCCACAAGGCTAGTTAACTATACTGTGACTACTAAACCACTGTAACATGGAAAACCTTAAAGAAGAGGCTCTGATAAATCTTACAGTAGATGAACTAAAAGAGAGGTGTACAAATAGAGGCCTCAGTTGTAAAGGAAAGAAACGTGAATTGATCCAAAGCGTGATGGGTCACCAAATTGTTGCAACTAGGCTTGTAACCCATACTCCAGGAATTGAAATGTGTGAAGATGATTTAGGGCAAAGTGTAACACTTAGTCCTCTTCTTCCAGGAAGTGAAGAAGACGACGATGTGGCTAGAGGAATGCCTGTTGATCGACCTCCAGCTCTCTTAAACTCATTCATGCCTACACCTAACATGACCCTAGAACTTGTTCTGGAAATTGAAAAAAATGAAAATGCAGCAAGAGTTCAGAAAACTGGAGTTACAATAACAAATGCAGGAAAGGGAACTGCAACTCAGAGAGACAATGATGCAGCATGAGTATGAAATGAAAGAGTTGTCTCTTCAGCCCCCATCTGTTTCAGAGTCCTCTTTGGCCGATGCCTCCAGGTTCAGGAAGCCTTGTCTCCCCAAGGATATGGTGAGTGTGTATGATTTGAACATTGATATTCTGGATTGATTGGGAACTTTTGAATTTACATGTAAAGTGCAAGGTATATGTGAGAGTGAACTTGTTCCTGTTACGCTCACCTGGCTCCCACAGAGGCGTCGATCGGAACTGGACAGCTGCGGTCTCCACCACTGTGACGCGTAGGGCCGAGAAGACGGACTGGACTGGCCCACCTAGCTTCGTTTGCTTGGCCCGTAGGAATATTCTTCTGCAAATGGAGAAAGGGAATTAAACACCCGTGGAGTTGAGCGTAAATCCCACCACCCCCCGCTGTTCTCCCCACAGATCACCTTTGATGTCCCCTCTTATAGTCTCACCTGCTGGTTTGAAAAGATGAGCTCTCCATCCTGCATTGAGCGCAGGGGCGCGTTGATAACCAGTTGCTTCACTGACTCGAAGGAATTGGTGAGTTCCAGAACAATATCGACTCCGAGATTCCCAGCAAGACGCCGTAAGTATAAAGTTCGTAAGAGTTCAAATGCCTGACTTTCACTCTTGTCCGATTCCTTGCAGGTTGCAGCTTGATCCTAATGAAGAGTTCCTCGTGGCAACCGGTAGTATTCAGGTAAGGATTTGTATTTTCCAACACAGTTCGATAAAATAATGTCAATATGTAACCTGTTGCTTTCTCCCTTATTCAGGCACTGAGAGAAAGTATGAAGTCTCGCGAAATAATACCTCCTGCGGTAAAATCAGGTAAGTCTATTGTGGTGAGGAGGGTTCCCCTTGTTAGTCCCTTTGTTTCACCATGCTGTCCTTTTGTTTCCCTTTAGGGGCCGGGGTTTGGCGAAGATACCAAAATAAATAAAATAAAACCTGGGGGTCGCCTACACATTCTCTAAATCCTACCACCCTCAAACCAATCTGTTGAATGGCTGCATGTGCCAGGGGCCACCGGTAAGGGTTGCAAGTAATCACTGACCCTCGGCGCACTCTGGACCAAACTTCGGCAGTCGAGACTACTTTAGTTGCATGTTCAGATCCTGCAGTTGTGTGGTTCTGTGGCTTTCGGGGCTGCATTCCAGGGATGATTCTGTGGCGGAACAGTGGCAATTACTCCACTCCTGATGAAGGGATCAAGCCGATTCTGCTGCAGAAGAACTGAGGGCACAGGGGGGGGGCACAGCAGCAAGGCACCCACAAAGTTCATCACCACAGCTGGGCAACACGGCGACCGCGTATGTTCGGGTTCAGGCGTACTCTCCTAATTCCAGACATAGGAATGCTAGGTGAACGAAACTTGGCAGAAGAGTGCCTTAGACCCAGAGCTCCCAGACCTCCAAAGGCTGAAGTGTCAACTCGAGACGGTGGCTGTTCCAAGGCAAAGGTCCCGTGCAAGCTATTCATTTGACTGGTTGGCCTTCCGAGAAGGCTTGCTTTCAGGTTAAGTTGGAGGTGCAGAGAACAGTTAGTCCCACTATTCCAAAGGGGCAAAGCCCTTTGCAGACCTTGGTTTAATCAGAAACTGGGGATCCAACGGGATAACAGCAGGCTCATGATGCAAAACCTTCCAGCGTGTCACCAGCAGTTCCTCGGCTCTGCTTCTTGTTTTCAAGATACTTGGCTCCTATCCTAAGTTCGGTGAGAACTCAAGAGATTGACCTGGTACGGGTCTAAGGGGCCTTCTCTTATCCAGAATCTCCTCACCACCAAAACAAAGAGAACCCAATGAGCGATCTGCTCACATTTAGCCATCCCAGACGTGGACCAATCACGGACCACAGTGGTCCCATTCATTCCCAGCACACCAGACATCCTGGCACCCAGGATGTGTATTGGAACTAGATAGTCGAGCCCACATCCTGGAGGCACACAGACAAGGCATGCAGAAGCCCGTGAAAGCTTTGGTTTGCGCAGGGATCTGCATGACCAAATAAGGGTTTTCCTGGGTCTGCTCGACCTGGGCAAGGCAAAGGGACAAGATGGCCAAAGGATAAAACAAAGGAGCTTGTGGAATGGCCTTTTTGAGGCCAAGCCACTGTCCAGGGCCAAACGCAGTGAATGCAGTATGGACCACCAAAAACGTTTAAAGATATATGAAAAATAACAGCTGCCACCAGCTCAGTCCAAGGCACATTTTTACTTCTACCGAAAAATCCTTTGAGGGTGTCTAAGGCCTTAAAAATGAAAAGAAGACACCAGCGCACTGTACTGTAAGGTACTTTGTGCACTTTTATAATGTTGCTAAGAGCTCTCACCCCTCCTGTATGTAATATTCCTAGAACCACTATTGACAAGAACACGGGAGTCACAACAAATAAAAGGCATTCCAATGGGAGGAGAGGAACACAAAACGATGGCTGTCGTATCTAGAGAATCTCTTCCAGCTCTATTAGAAGAATTAGACCACTTCGGGTCCATCTCAGGCCTGAAAATAAACAGGAACAAGTGGGAAATATTAAACCTTCGACAGACCCTGCAAAGGTGGGCGACCTGGCCCACTCTACCCAAATGAACAAGGCAGCAGACAACATTACATATCTAGGGATCAGGCTAACACCCTCTGTGAAGCAGCTATACACTGCTAACGAGCCAAAGCAAACTGAAGGCAGACCTAGCAAAATGGAACCCCTTCAAAATACCATGGTGGGATAGGCTGACGGTCATCAAAATGTCAGTCCTACCTAAATTGCTCTATTATTTTCAAACGCTTCCGATAAAAATGCCGAGAACATTTTTCAGGTCACTCAACAAAATGGTCTCCACCTTCATATGGCGGCACAAACCACAAAGAGTAGCAATGGTGACCCTAACAGCGCAAAAGAACGAAGGAGGGCTTACCCTCCCCCACTTTTGGAAATAGTATGAAGCAGCACAATTGCGAGTCATCAAAGAATGTGTCGAGCAGCCTAACCAACACATCTGGGCATACCAGGATGCAGCAGTGGCCGGAGCCCCCCTATCAAACATATTATGGCAGCATAAGTGCTATAGACACCCGAACACCAAAATCGGCGAGGTGATGGGGCTGGAATAGATGCATGGGACAAGCGATCAAAACGAGGCACTCTCACGACGCACCCCCCCTAATAAAGATACAGCCACAAGACAGTTGACCCCGTTCGCAAAATATATGACAACTGACAGAGGCTCGCGCAAACTGATCTCATACCTATACAAGCTTCTAAATGCACAAGGCGAAAACATCCAGTGGAAATATATGAAAAGGAGGGAGAAAACACTGGGAGAACCAATAGCATGGGGAACGTGGCAAGAGGTGTGGAACAAACTCCCTAAGCTAACACGCTCCATACAGTGGAGAGAAATGTGGGAAAAAATCCTCCTACAATGGCATTACACCCCGCAGAGACTTCACACTATGTACCCAACTACCGATCACAATTGTTGGCGAGGATTCTCAGTAATGGAGATTGGCAGCATATATGGTGGAGCTGTCCGGCCATATCGAACGTTTGGGAGGAGATTAAAGAACAAGTGGGGAACATGGTACAAGGTCTGGAAGACAAAATATGGCTGGCAGGTATGTGGGACCCAAACCAAAGAGCATACACAAAGACGCAGCAGAGAAGAATAATGACACTGATCATAGCGGCATGGCTGACGATAGGTCAGAATTGGAAACAAAAGAAATCACCCACAAAATTTGATTGGCTCCAGAAACTGTGGAGATTCGTTTCTATGGAATGGATGACATGCAAAATCCAAGGAATCCCGGAAGTCTTCCGATCAGAATGGGGTAACGTCCTCTCATACCTACAAAGCGACTATATGCTCTAATGGTGCCCGCACAGCATCAGAATCCTGGACATCCTGTGACCTGTCGAAGAACAATATGCTATGGACCCATGTTTACCATTCAAGGGGGCAGGGGAAAGGGGAGTTCGCGACGGGGGGTTGTATTGTTGATAACAAAACCTGTAAAACCAATAAAAATATCTTACAAAATGTTGCTAAGAACTACCAACAAAGTGAAAGACTAAGGGAAACAAAGTCTCCCAGTACTGACTGTCTTTAAGGGCATGTCAGTTTCCCCATAACAAAGTGAGCGAAAATCCCAGCGCAGTACAGCAGAAGGCTGGGCTCCACTGGCAAAAGTCAGGCTAAGATGGTCAGACAACAGAAAAAAGTTGGGGGTTCACAACTGGAGGGAACATTACACATAAATGGAAATCTTTCCTAACATCCCCTAGGGTCTTTCACACCAACCGACTGAAGGCTTATGTTTCCAGACCGGAAATAGCTTTGCTTCTAACTTCTTCTCAAGAAGAGGAGGGGAGTGAGCCTCTCCCTGATCTTCTAAGGGGAAACCCTTCAGTAGGGTCTATAGAAGGAGTCAAGTTCTCTTCTAATTTGACACTGCAGCAACAAGAGAGTGCAGATCTCTGTTAAGTCAGTTTGCCCCTCTGTTTTCACTTACACCACGCTTGACTGCTTGGGGCAAGCATGATATTGACACTGGTGATAGAGTCCCTGTGAAATGCAGGGGCTACAGAATGTCAGCTCATGCAAGGAATCACATTAAGGAAGAGGTGAACAAGATGTTTGACCTTGGAGTTAATGAACACTCCACAAGTCCATGGGCTAGCCCAGTTGTGTTAGTACCAAAAGCAGATACCAAAGAACATAGGTTCTGCATGAACTATAGGGCCTTGAATTCAATTACCAAAACTGATGCCCATCCCTTGCCAAGGACTGATGAACTAGTGGATAAGCTATGTTGAGCTAAACTCCTCAGTTCATTTGACTTCACAAGTGGTTATTGGCAAATTGCCATGACTGACCATGCCAAGGAGAAAACAGCTTTTTCTACCCCCAGAAGGCTGTACCAGTTTAAGGTCATGCCTTTTGGATTGAAAAATGCACCTGCCAATTTTCAAAGAATGGTAAATCATGTTCTGAATGGGTTAAAGAACTTCTGCATGGCATACTTGGATGAAATAGCAGTGCCTTGTGAATATAAAATATATACGTATTTTATTATAACCGCCAGTGTTAAGAGTTTCTTGGGGCTAATGTATTTACTGGGTTCATTGTACTTACCTACAGCTCACATCCTCCTGTGAGGATCTGATTGGTGACAACAAGTAAGACAGACACAAGTAATAACAGTTCAAGGGCGTTTATTGAACAATGACTGCTGTATGCAGGTTGGGAAAACGCCAAATCTAAACCTAAATCTAAGATGGGAGGGAGCAAGCGTCGACCAACAAATGAAAAATAAGGCAGTCCTAGTGGCATTGTGTCAAAATAAAAAGGGCCTATACTAAGAAACCTATTGCCAAACCTCACAACTAATACAAAAAGGGGTGAGGGATAGTTCTCAAGAAAAGAAAAGAAGTGTTCTCAAATAATATGTCAGGATCCGGTAGCCTGGGTCTCCCTTCCCCACGTTTTGGAGACTGGGTAAAATGGGAGCTTGGAGCAGAATATTGTCTCAGACTTCTCCAACATGAGACGACAGTTCTAATGGCAACTTGCAGGACACACTCTCGAGCTTTCAGCTATCAGGGCCGTCGAGGGCCAAGTCTTGTTTCACTTGAAAGTATATTGCCTTTGATGACCTGACGTGTTTAAATAACAAAACAAAAGTCCTGTTAACAAATTAAAAAGTTTGTTTCCAATATTCACTGGGAGATGGGTTCACCCCTGGTTCCCCCTCTCCTGGGCACTGACCCTTCTCAATTGTTTATCACAGTTTCATGTAGGTTGATGGCTTCACCCCGGGGTCCCCCTCCTATGGTCGCTGACCCTTCTTGTACCGTTTTCCACAAATCTTAATACCCTTGCAAAACAGTTCCAAACACATCGTTTCTTGTGACTTAAGACTTTGTCCCTCTTGGGATTTGCTTCCCTTGTTTCGTCTCACTTTGGGATTCACTTCCCTTTCTTTCACTTAGTTTGTAGATCAAAGTCTTTTGATTGTACAGGGATTTTGCTAAACCCTCAGTATGACCACTTTGACCTATTCTGCTGGCTCTCCCACGGCCTACTGGTAACTGTAGTTTCTCTTATATGGGGCTTGACCAAAGTCTCTCTTGACTTAGCACCCATGTGGTGCCGGTTCCCCCCTTTAACATTTGTTACAGTTCTTTCACAGTTCATAGAACTTGGTTTAATCTTGCCACTCTGCGATTCTCACTCAACACGGCCCGGTTCTTATCGTTTACCCTTTCGACTCACTGGCTGTGATGAACTGCTTGGCTTTTCTTCTTCATTGGAGTCAAGGTCGGTACTGTGGTCGCAGGAGCTTCCCTCGCTCCCGCTTATTGGCATAGGCATGCCCCGGTCCGGGACAAAAAGGGCAAAGTCACTTCTCTCCTTGTCTCCCTCTCAACTCCTGCTGCCTTTCTCCTTCTTTTGAACTGCCGCGCCGCGTTAGCTGTGCCATCATGCTGCATGCCGTGCTCGTACTGTGCTCTCTGGCTCCACCTTTTATCCCTGTAGGGAAGTGAAAGGGCCGTCAGGTGTGTGTGATTCTGATCAATTGCCTGACTTTGCCTGAGCCTTGTATTGGGACATATCAGGTAAACGGCTCAGGTGTTAGTCTGTTGTCCTTTGTGTTGTGTGATTGTGTTTGTGTTGGAAAAGGGGGGGCAGTGGTTTACAATGTCTAATGTGAGAGGAGGGGGAAAGGTGTCAAAGAAAGGGGGATACCGCGTCTCACCCGGTGGTGTCCCACTCTCCGAGGACCCCCTATCCAGGTGATCCTCCCTCACTGGTCCACACCCAGGAATTGGATCAAATAGCGATGGCCGTGTCCTGGCCACCTGGATGACAGACCCCTGGGGACTAGCTAGGGAACCACCTTCAGGTTTCTCACACTCCCCTTGAGATAAGCCTGGCTGATCTGCCATTCTATCAATCCTTTAGGTAGTATAGACTTATACTGCGAGTTGGGGACCTGTATACCAAGGGATAGTTCTATAGAGACTTATCTCCAGGTGGTCTTTAGGAAAACTAATCTAGCACTCTCATACAAACTACAACAGTTAAAAAGGGTCAGTAACTTCTTCCTTTTACATGGGACCTTGCAGTATTACTTTGAACTAAAACAAACAAAATGATAGCAAATAAATAGAAAGTTCCTACCAGGCTGTTTTCTTGGAGGCTTGAAGTATGTTTTTTTCCTACACTGTTCTGCTTTCTTCTCCGCGAACCAATAATTCTCCAGAGAACCTCGCTCCATCTAGGGCAGGGACTGAATACTTTTCCTAATATTAAGTTTGGTCAAGGGAAATCTTCCAACAAATCTGACAATCACTACTCATACAAAACACTCATCCATGCATCACCATCACAACCTAAATTGCTCCCTTAAGTCTCCCAACAGTGAAACATACACCCACACTATGAGTCACCAGTGGCTGCTTATACTTTCCCATGTACCGAGAGGACCTGGCACTCGCTGGCGCCAGCGCCATCCTGGCCATAGATCGGCAACTACTAACTGTACAGGAGATTTTAACATCTGGCTAAAAAAAAAAAAATCTTTACAAGTCACTTAAAGGGAACCAGGCCACATTACACATCAAACAGATGATTAACAGCCCGCCCACATACCCAGACACACTCTGGATGGCATTTTCAGTAATTAAAATATAACCATTGTCTGTTCTCCAGTACACCTATCCTGGGGAGACCACTCAGCTGTCCCTTTCACAATAATCACTGAGACAACAAGCCTGGCAGAACTGACCATGACCAGACCATGGAAGGAAATGCACTACTAGTAATACTAGAAGCAACCAAAACTACTATCCCCACAAACTAACTAAAACAATGCTGGATGCAAAACTCCACAACATTCAGTACTGGATTATTTCCGTATTGGACTTTATTGCCCCTAAGAAGCCTTTCAAAAACTCTCAAAAACGAAACAAGCTAAATGATTCACCGCCAGACTAAAGTACTTAAAAAAAGAAAAATCGAAAACAGAAGAAAATCTTGTGGAAAAACAATCTATACACTAGTAAATGTGTCTACCATTAACAGTCACACCTTTACATGGTAGTCAAAGCAAAGAAAATACACGTCTCCTAAACTGACCTTATCAAGAGGAGATGGGGATTTCTCTCACCATAGGGTGTGAGACCTACAACGGTGGATGCAAGAACCATTCCTATCACAGCGGGTTGGTGGCACTTGGGAGGACCCTGTTCCTGTCTCCCACTGAAGTGCCTGCATTTGTTTAGCCAGTACCACTGTAAATCACAGATACCTCTTCATAAATGAGCCTGCCAATTTCTTTCTTTTTATTGGAGGCCACGAGATACAGCAATGGTCTGGGTAGACCGCCCGCAACATAATAGCCCACCGGAGCCTCCAGACAGACTACTCCAGTTAACATATTGATTCCACCAGTGGGAAAAAAGAATCTGCTATGTGAAGCAGCAGAGACCTAGCTAAGCCACAAGGAATGCCGCACCCCACCCGCTGACAACAAATGCTGCAAACCAGATGCTGTCATGGAGCGGAACTATAAGCAGGAGCCCAGGGACTTTTTGATATTTACCTTAGACACTGCCGCGGTGCATCTCACTGATACGAACTTGAACACTTCACAATGCGGGACATGATTACATTGACAGGGTGGCCCCGCAAGGGAAAAAGGGGCTGGTCTTTGCCCCCTTTTTCTGAATTCTAACATCTGTAACCCCTCCCGAGCAGAGAATACAGGGTGAGATTAGCCTGGGGAAGAAGACCTATGTGAGAGGAAGAAAAGGGGGAGGATGGAGGGAGAATGAGGAAAGTGTGGGTTGCTCGGGTGAAGACAGAGGAGTAAGAGGTGGCAAACCAAAAGAACAGGAGGAGGAAGGACATGTAAAGGAATGTGAAGGTGATTTAGAAAGAAGGTGTTGGTGAAAGCATGTGGTCCTGTGTTGTGAGTGTGTGATAGATGAGCATGTGAGTGTTAGAGAAATAGCAGGGGATGAGTTCAAGGTGACAAAGTGTGAATTGAGGGTGACTGAGTGGCAGGTGGGCTGGAGTAGTAGTGAATTAGAGAGGGGAGGGGAGGGTAGTAGGGGAGTTGAGAGGGGAGACTAGAAGTAGAGTGGAGAGGGAAGAGTAGTAATGAAGTGGAGAGGGGAGAAACATCTAAGGGAGGATGTAACCTGCTTCACCCCCCTCTTTGTTGCCATGAGCTCAGTGTAGGCCACACCACTGTCCAACCTCACCCTTATGCTTGTATTGGAGTGCAACCTCTTGACCAAGGATAGCAGATCTTCCGGGCAACCCAACGCAGCCAATTTTACCCACAGTTTGTTCCGATTGACCGTGTTGAATGTAGCAGGAATCTTTAAATGCTGCATACAACACTGGGTTTTATTTCACTCTGGCTTCGCGTGTGATATGATCGATCAACAGCAAATTACGTGCCATTGAGCTCCCCTCTCTGAATCCTAACTGCATATCGTCTAGAATATTTTCGCTGTCGACCCATTTCTGCAGTGCTTTCATGAGTACAGAGAGCTTGCCAGTGACATCCAAAATCGTCAGGAGCCGGTAATTAACCGGCTCATGTCGATTGCCTGCTTTGAAAATTGGAACCAAAAGGGACGTACACTATGATCGAGGGACGCATTTTGTATGATCCACCCTATCAATGTGTCGCTCGAACACTACCGCCCATGGCTGGAGTCCGATTGAATGACCACGCTCGACAATCAATTTGGTCCTGGTGCCCTTGAGAATTTCAGCTTTTTTAGAAGCCCAGTTAACATTTTGGCATCATATTGTAGAATTGGAGCTTCAAAATTTGCTGCGACTACAGGCACTTCACAGTCACCACCCCTGCCAAACTGCTTGGTAACGAAATTCACCCACTCTGTTTCTTGTATAGGGTTAGTAACCTTCTTAGGTTTTTCACCTTTATATGCATTCAGTTGTTGCCAAATCATTCGGGAGTCCCCTCTTGCTAAAACCTACACCATCTTTTGCAATCCCTGATTTGTAATGCCAAACTTCCTCCTCTTCACCCAGTTCCTATATCGGTTTTTGATGACTCTGGTATGTCCTAGTTTCTTTCCTGCCTCCAGTGAGCTCCTTGCTATCAGTCTAAGCTCTCTTCTAACGGCCCGCGTGGTATCTCTTACCTCACGATCGTATCTTTTAATATCTCCCTTGCCATCAACGACTGTATCATTTCCTTTCTGAAGCCCAAATCCATCAGTTAACTGCCTTATCCAGGTCCCCAATTTCTTCAGAGGATTTATGTTAAATAACTTTCAATTCTTTATAGTGAAGTTTAGAAAAATGTGCTTTCATACCCCTAATATTCCCAGCAGTCCATGAAATCCTATTATTTGCAGCATTAACATTAATATCCCCAATCAGTTCCTGATCTGCTCTTTTCTCCATCATAGGCAGATTAACTGTAATTAATATGTAACTGTAAGCACTATGTACAACAGTCATACTACTGACCATGACTGCTAGTTCAAGGTAAACGCAGACATAATCACGAGTTAAGCTGCTATTGCCATTTACCCATGTAGCTTTGCCTGGTACATCGCCCACCGTTCTACCATTTAGCATCAGCAGTCCCCACTCGTTGAAAACCCTTACCCAGGTTTTACCCCTAGGGTTAGGTATCTTGAACTGCATCAGTGCCTGAACTTCCAACGTACCTATTGGTGTCTCTAACGGTTTGTCCAGGCAGCGTGCGTTTAAGTCACCCACAAGAGGAATTTGGTACTGATGGTGAATTTACAAAGCATAAATAAAGTCAGTGGTACTGTCAGTCTGTGACCCATCACTAGGATTATAGACGTTATTTATAATGGTTCTCCTATGCTGACAGCCAACTTTCAACTTTAGTTGCACATTTTTAGGTAGATCTTAAATCCATCAATGCACACATTCTTAAATAGCCATGTCTTTTGCAACAATAAAATATCCTTTGCTTCCAGCAACTTAAATGAACCAAACCATCTTATGCAAGCCAGTGATTAAATCCTCGAGTATTTCAAATGACGATTGTACGCTTGCTTCATCGTAACAATAGGTACCATGCTTGACATCCATTTCAGTACCTGCTGTATATCTTCTGGTTTAGGATAGCCAGTGGGCATATTTGGGACATAGGGTTTCTTGTTGGGAATGACTCCTTTTGGGTTTGTCCGAGGAGTGTATTTTGACTAAATAGTTGAGGTAGAGTCCAAATCATAGCCTAAAATCAAGAAGCTTTGTTATTGTTCTCACATGGCAGTAACCGTCTCAGTTCTGTGACAATGAACTCTGGATTTAGGCACAGATGCTTCATTGAAAGGTTCAACAAAGTAGCAGTCACAAGTGTCGTAAATACACAAAGATTGTATTAGCTGAAATATTTGTGGCAGGTCTGACCAGTTTATTCTCTTGTGGTCATTCTCTGGAAAGATACTCCGAATGGTGAATGTCTTAACATCCAGTGGAAGTTGCGTTTTAACTGTCCACTCCACCATCAGAGAATTAGCAACCACAGTGTTATCATTCTCCACTAAAGGCTCCTCCAGAGAGATCATTATTTCAGCCTCTTGTATTTGGTCTCCGAAGTCTACCTCTGTGCGCTCATCTGTTTTCTGCTTCTCAGCATCGTAATTACTCACTCCAGGGCATTGAAGTAACCTGCAAGTCAATACTCCTGTATCTTTAAGCTGTTTCTGCCTGCTGTGTTTTGGCTTCTTTTTTCCTATTTTACTGCTTGATTTGTCTGAACTTTGCATTTGGCTAACTACTGTAGGCTCAGGGTCAGTGGCCCTTAAAGTGACACTGTTGTGCAGACTTTGCCGAATTCAAAGTCAGGAGCTTCACCAAATGACTGCCTGCTCCAGATACTACCAAACATGTTGTGATTACACTTCGTGCAAACTCCTATTGATGTGCGCCTCCTAGCAGATACATCACCACTGTATGCGGTTTGGCGCTCTCCTGCCCGGCACATGGGAGTCAGGCAGGGCAGATTAGATGAACATCGGCACTCACAGAGGACACATGCTTTCCATTAATGCACCAAGCCAAATGTATCTTTACTTTGTTCCTTGATTCTCTTTTCTATTCTGCCCCTATTGAGCAGATATGGACAGCAATCAGTGTTCTGGCAAACAAAAATGTTTTATGTGTGCAACACAGAGTGACCTGCCGATGGATGTATGTTTTTTGTTACTACTCTCCTTTCTGGCCAGAACTACCTTGTACTGCTGATGAGGGGAGAAGACCCACCATGCTCACCAGACTGCCACCACCTCCCTCCAGTTGGAAGTTCATACATTGAGCGAGGCTGCCCTTTGCCCCTGGGCAGCCAGATGACCCAATTAAACCCACCAACCCAGACAACACTCAATCGTGATATGACCGTAATAGGAGGATTCAAATAAAGGCCTGCTAAGGGATTCTGCGGGAACAGCCATGATTGTAATTGCAACCTTATCGATGGGGACACTGGAGTCAATACCTCATAGTCTTGCTTATGTGGGGACAATTGAACCATGAGATGGACCATTAGAGGCATTATGCTCTACCCCCAAAGAGGCCACCTTGTAGCCCTGTGCCTTCATCCAAAACCTTGCTGATGAGAGAAAGAGGAGAGAGAGCAGTGTCAACAGCAGGGCACTCAGAGTGGCTGCTCACTTCTGCAAGCATAAGTCTGGCGTCTGCTGTGTCGAGGTCTGTTCCTATAAACACCAGTCATTGAACTGGAATCAACTGGGACTTAAGATGATTTATCAGAAAACCCAGTGGCTACACGAACTGCCAATTCATACAAATTGTTTAAAGGGTCCCTCACTTTTCAATCCCCATCCGGGTTACCCAGTCGCTTATGTTATTCTTTACTTATACTATAACATACCACTACCTTCATTCTGTATCAAAAAATATCAATTTATTTAATCTCATAAAACTTCATTACTACAATACATTTGTTATTTTTAGATGCATTTCACATTTTATCTTAAAAAGTTTTTTCTTATTGACAAGCTAGTGTCAGTCA
This sequence comes from Ambystoma mexicanum, assembly GCF_040938575.1. Classification (NCBI taxonomy): domain Eukaryota; kingdom Metazoa; phylum Chordata; class Amphibia; order Caudata; family Ambystomatidae; genus Ambystoma; species Ambystoma mexicanum. Next base: position 1,469,283,360 of record NC_090923.1, on the reverse strand, counting down.
CAATCTGTTGTCAAGAACATTAAACCTTTAAGCATTGTATACTATATAGCACCCGTTTTCACTAAAGATCTATTGTGAAACTCAATCCTCCATTGGAGAAAGAATACAATAGTCTTCATTCCTTCTTTTCTTACATACCACTGTCATTCAGTCAACCATACTCTCAAACATCTAAAAATTCCCAACATGTTTCTTTCCTTGCTTAATTACACATTTCTAAAGGAAATTCTTCGGGGGTGTTCTATAGAAGAGTTTCTTGTGCAAAAACAATGCATGTCTTCTTCTTCGGTATGCAATATCTTATTTTACTCCCTTCTATCATTCATCTGGGCCAAACCAGGGGTGGGTACCTATGAAAAGTAAGTTGACATAGAATGGCTTCATTACTGAACCACTCACAATGTAGTTTCATTATTACACTGATTACATGTTAATTATTCAAGAAAAGGACAATTCATTTTAGCCTCCTTTCTTTCTCTTGCCATACATAGTCCTCACTTTTTCAGGTAATAGGTAACATCTAGATAATCTCTCTTTTTGCCTTTTCGACATCATTTATTTAGTAACACTGTTTCTATTCTATACATATCCTTAAGAATTTTAAATCAATCTCTAGTTCGGATATGTAATTTTAAGATAATGCATTATTTACCTTCCTGGATGGAGTCACAGTTCTTCATTTCCCCATTTTATGCCTTTTAGGTTCTGAGCGGTTCAGTTATCCTGAAGTAAGTATTCCTTTTGGTATACTTCCTAGATGAAAAACACATATTTCATCCATCGTTTATATCTTAAGTCACTATTTTATAATGTTGGTATACAACTCTGTCCACATATCTACTATAGTTATACCTTAGTATCTTTCCACCATTGTGTGTATTAAATTCTTAATTTTTATGGACATCTATCCCTCTGTTCGATTGGTAGTACTGTCCAGGTCTTCTACTACCCACATTTTCAAAAGTTTCCCCATTGTCTGTTCTTAGCACTATAAAAAACGACAGTGCCAGATGTACATTATTAGGGTTCTCTTAATCCGCCGCTATACCTCGTGTTAACTTTCCCTTCATATATCTGTACTTTTAAATCGCAAGTTCCGCTCCTCTTGCTTACCTGAGTTTCACTGTGTTATTACACTCTGGAGTCTTCCTATTGCCACGATCCTGCGTATCACAGTAGGCATCCATGAGCTGCGCGCTCCCGCCGTCAAACGCCAGTCCGTTCGTCCGTGATTCGGCTCCTTCACTCTCACTCATTTCTGCGACCGGCTTTTTATGCTGGTCGCTCTATCTTTGTCGTCACTGCCGTCCCGTTGTCACGTGAACGGTTATTGACCCAAGGTACTCTCCTATAGTATTCCTCGTTGGCTGTCCTATTGTCATGGCAACCCGTCTACCTTTTCCTTTGTAGATATCTAAAGAACCAATATTCCTCATTATTATATTCGAGCCCGAGTCTTCACCCGATCCTTCTGATGTTTTTACACCATTCCCGTTGGGTATCATGTCATAATTTCACTAAGATGTTTTTTCATTTTTACAAGGGGATGCATATTCAGTTCTTCTCAATTAATCAACCGCAACGTGACTCCTTGCAGTTGTATCTAAGAAATATTTTCGAACTGCGTATTTTAACACGCATCACCTCATTCTGGTCTTTCATTCAGACCTTCCTCTATGCTTTTCGTTAGGAATATAAATTCCTTTTCTTTTAGCATGAGTTTCCTCCGGTCCATATTGATATCACTGCTGCTTTTTACCTGGTGGACCACAGACCACCTTAATTCATCTGCTTTGTGTATTCTTTCAATATAGTGTGGTCCACAGTGGGGCCATCTGAGTTCTATTTTTTATACAACTTTTATGTTCCGTGATCCGGGTCTTCATTTTTTTCTCCGTTTTCCCTATATAAAGCTTGTGACAAGGGCGCCAGATACCATATACTACACATTTAGAGTTGCAATTTGTTAGAACCCTCTGCTTCCATGGGCTCGTAAGGCCTAAATCTACTTCTGTGTTTTTTTTGTCTGTTGGCAGCAGGAACAGTTACAACACGGGTAATGTCCCACAGGTGCCCGCATGCCCCAGGTTTCCATCAGTGTTGGCTGGAACTTAGCTTGTCTTGTGATGTCATTACGCATTATTTGATCTTTGACTGATCTACTCCTCCTAAAGGCAACCAATGGTCTTTCTATTGGACATTTTCCTCTTTCTAGGATTCTCCAATTCCGGTGGATAATTTTCTATATCCGATTTGATAGGCCACTGTAGGTATTCACAAATATCAGACTGTCTTTCTTCTTCTCTTTGTCTCTCGACTGATGTTCAAGTATTGTCTCACAGTGATTGTCATGTGCCCTTTTCATTGCCTTTTTTGTTAGGTTAACTGGATAACCCCTTTCATGTAGGTTTTTTCTTAGTTTCCTAGCTTCTTCTCTGTAGTCCTCCCTGTTAGTACTATTTTTCATTTTCCGAAGAAACTGTACAAAAAGGCAAGTTATCGCGTGTATGTCTCGGATGGAACGTATAATGCAATAATGCATTTCGGTCTGTGGGTTTTTTGAAGAGTTTTACATACAGCTCCCCTTTGTTGGTATCCACTCTGATTCTAATATCGAGGTAGTTTACTTCTTCCCTAGTTTTCAGTGAACTTTAGATGTTGGTCTTGTAGATTTAACCATCCAAAGAACAAGACGGCTTCCCTTTCTTCCCCCTTTCAAACCAGGAAGACATCGTCTATGTACCTTCTCCAGGTCTGGATATTCTCTTTATATGGATTAGTATCTGAATAAATATAGTTCTTCTCAAAAGCCTCCATATAAAGATTAGCGATACTCGGGGCTAGTGTTGCCCCCATCGCTATTCCCTGTATCTGCTTATAGTAGCGTCCATTGAAATGGAAGTCATTTTCTGTGAGAGCTACCTCAGCGCACCACATAATAAAGGATGCTAGGGTCTTAGTATCTCTACTTTCTATCAATAATCTTTCTTCTAATACTTCCAGCGATGCCTTTTGTGGTATGTTGGTGTACAAAGGCACTACATACAGACATATCAAGAGCTCCTTAGATGAATCGAATGGTCTACCCCTACCTCATTTGTTATTTGAGTGCTATCCTTTACATACGAGGAAATCTTCCTTACCATCAGTTGAATATAATGATCTGCAAATTTCGATAATGGCTCCAAGACCGAATCACATCCCGACACAATCGGTCTCCCCGGTGGTCTAGTGAGGGATTTGTGTATCTTTGGGAAAACATAGAACTGGGGTATTCTGGGCTTCTCTACTTTAAGAAAATCAGCTTCTTTCTATGTGATCCAACCTCTCTCCTGGGCGATCTGCCAACCGTCCAAGTACGATTCATGTTCCACTGTTATGGCTGCAATTAGCCAGCGTTCAAGTCAGGGATGGATTTGGATTCCTTTCCTGTGCATACAAGCGTCACTGGAGCAAACATTTTGATAAATATCCTGATGGCAGTGGCCAGCCCAAATAAGATTGCCATGAACGGGAAGTGTCTGTCAAACACAACAAAGCACAGCCACTTCTGGTTAGCCTTGGCTATCGGTACATGGTAGCAAGCATCTTGAAGATCTACCGATGTCAAAAACAGGCCCGGTTCTAACATGGGAATCACCTTCTGCAGGAATTCCATTGTAAATCATGTGTACAAGTCTACATTGTCCATTTGTTCAAGTTCCTCAAGTTGAACACCAATCAGATACAACCCGATCCAGACAAAAGAGCTGTGAGAGTAAAAGCCCCGATACCTCACATGGCATGGGGCTAAGACTATAGCTCTATCTATAAATAGAATGTGAATGGGCCCCTGAAGAGTGGTTCTGCAAAGCAGATCATGAGCAGAGTTTGAAATATGGACTGCTGCAATGGTATCGTCATAAATTCACATTGATAATCTTGTCACAATGTCTGTGGTCCTGTAATCCTGAAAGGTCTGCTGGTGTCTCCCTATAGGCAGGTCTAGTTGATATTTAGGAGCAATTAGTGTTCAGCTGGGATGACTCATGGGTAGATTGAGATTTCTATTCTCTGAACCCTTGCCTCATTCCAGGAAAACCTCTAGTGGCTCAAAGACTTCTATTGGGAAGTAATCAAAAAGGTGCATTCTCTTGGGGGGCGCCTTGCAAAGATGACCAATAACTTTCGTCCTCATAGGACTTCTTGTCCATATCGTCGAACTCTGGTCCGAACAGCCTATATCCCAAAATCGGCATGTGAAACACCATACTCTTGAGCAGCGTCAGCCTTCCAGTCCCATATGCAGATTTGACAGCGTGTGGATGTAGTGGCACATCCAGCTACAGCCGAATCTGAAATCATGCCCATGGCGATGTTTGACATCTGTTATGTCAGCGGCTTACTCTGTAGAGCAGAACATCACTACAATCTTCCTCCTTCTCCATAGTTGCATACATATTCTGGAGATCTTTCAGCAAGGCTTAGGCAGCGTAAACCTGATAAACAGCAGCCAGCATTGCAAACATTTGAGCCAGCATAGCTCTTTTTTAGTTCTGCTTCTACCTTGCTGTCAGTTGGATCATATAGGGCACCATCTCCTCGCCTTTTACTGTTAATCAAGTTATCATCCAATCTACTTTTACAAGTTCTGGTAGGGCCAGCTCAGAGGCTTTGTCAATTTACCTTTTTAACATAAACCTAAGTACCTACTGTTTTTCCAGATCAGTCCTTTTCATTTTAATTGACTTTTTAATAGCTTGATCATTGGGATGTCAGATTTTGCCATTGCACTGTAGCTTCTCAGGAAGCCGCTCTTCTCTTGGAACCCCTGTATCCATTGGAAACCCAAGATTTTGCAGGTATGCAAAAGTAATGCTGCTATTGCCCCCTAGGAGATGTGCAACTGGATCGGCCTCCGAGTCCTCTGCTTTTGTGAGGGGTGGTTCTTTTTTACAGTGCAGCAGCAATGGCCACGTCCATTAAAGGATAGTTCCGGGACTTTTTTTTTATTGTCCCTACGGTTCGGCCATGTGTTTTTAAGCATAAATCGGTAGATCGTAGAAAACTTTCCTATGGACCTTACCCGACTTTTCGTCCATTAACGCACTCGAAATCAGCCGCCATTTTCTGATAATCCTATCATTTCCCCCCCATCGACCTGGCTCACCTGCTTTTGCGGCACTAAATCAAATCCCCCGCCCCTGAGCCTGACATCAGCAGACGCGTACCGCCCATTTCCCAACGCCAAAGCACGTTTCGTGTCAACAATCGCTGCGCCTCAGCTAATGAAGTGTCGCCATGGAAATGGCAGGACGCCTCTTTCCTCAATAAGTATAAACACACCGTTTCACAACACACAGCAGCAGATTTTCGATTCCATTACTCTCTCTGTGTTACTTTGAGTATTCTGTGACTCGTTTCTGTGCTCTGGTCAGCTACCTTCGCCGCTTCTAGGCCTTGTGAACACCTGTACCATCTCTGTAAATTATTTTACTTTCTTTACCACACAATGGCTACAATAATGCCGTATATGTACGAGCCCGAGTACACCGAGGAAGAACTACTGGAAAGGCAAGCACGCGAAAACGATGGGGATTCGGGCGGCAGTTGGAAGGACCAGTCAACGGATGAAGAGCCTGGACCATGTCGCATGGACGGCGTCTCCACCTGGTGCACGTGCAATCGGTGCGAGCTAATGCCAACTGAGGAGGAGAACTGCTGCTGCCGTGAAAATTCCGGGTGCTTGGCCTACATTTCGGAAGGCGAGCCAAGTCCGCAATGCATCACCGAGCTGCCAGAGTTCAGGGAAGCCTGCCTCTCACGGACCGTGTTGAGGATGATGATGGTGCTTATGCACGAACTTTGCAGCACTGTTCGTCCGCGTAATCCGAGTAACGAGTAAGTATACTCTGGTTGTGATGTCAGTGATGCCACTACTATTTCATGGTCGTCTCCCACATATAAAATTACATCTACATATCATTCGAATGCATGTAAATTGGTTCCATATTGTGCATTTTCTAGATCGAATTTTTTTCAAAGCAGAATGACATTTTTTACCTGAATCGACAGTGATAAGAAAGTTTTGTCATTTTAATACAGTTTGCATCTTTCATTTTCACAGGTGGTACAGGCTGGTGGCCTATCGTTGCTTCACTTGGTGGCTTCACGGGAGGCTCGGACACCGCGTTCGGAGAGTAATACCTGCCTGTGCGGTACTTGCCATTAGACAACATTTCCCCAGCGACAGTGGACAATACCGCGGATTTTCCCTGGATGTGCTGCAACCGGAACTTTACAATGTGTAATGTTTATTATTTATGTTCAATTGAAATTAAGATCTATAATAAAACCCAACATATATTTTAACAATGGTTGTTTTGATTTTTTAAATGAATCTAGTGTGTCTCCATTGAATAGTCTTCCTGTGCCTTGTCTTGTCACACCACATGTCTCCGGCCAGCATCCTCCCTCACGCTGGCCGCCCACCTTCAATCCACATAACCGTTGAACCCATATGCAGCAGACATACATATGTAATTGTGCGGGTTGGCATCAAGCCTCCCGGCCTTGCCTCCTCCCCCAAAAATACTTACCACACCACTTTGTTCAAGCGTTGGCAATAAAAGGCCGTTGGATTTTATTGATACAAAACGTGGTTATAGGTAAATAATCAATATAGTTGATCATAATAAATCATCCTTTTGGGCACCGGGTACAGAGATGACCCCCTCTGGCCCGTGCCGCCTTGCCACCACAGGACAGCCTGCTGCTGACTAACTGCCTAGGCATCCAGGGTCTCCAGGGTGAACTGCACCCATATATTCTCCTGGGAGGGTGAGGTATTTATAAACTCACCCCCCTGCCTTCCATGTACTAGATCCTGCAGCCTGCCTCTTACATGCAGTTAGATGGCCTCTCCTTGGTGAGGCCCTGCGGCAAACGAGTCTTGTCTGCACGACCACCGCCCCAATCCACCACCCCGCCCTATCAAAGGCAGTTCACACCGGGGTACTTGTGCTGGCAAGTGGAGCTGTCAGGGAGCGATAAAGGCCAAGAGGTGCCAAAGACCATGTACACTTCAAAGTGGTCTATAGAGCATGGGTTGTTGTTCCCATGTCTACCTCCAGACCCCGTGTCTCCTGCCAAGCATCCCCCCTCACGCTGGACGCCCCCCTGCAATCCACATAAGTGTGTCTCCATTCACGAGTCTTCCTGTGTCTTGTCTGCACGACCACCGCCCCAATCCACCCCCCGCCCTATCAAAGGCAGTTCGCACCGGGGTACTTGTGCTGGCAAGTGGAGCTGTCAGGGAGCGATAAAGGCCAAGAGGTGCCAAAGACCATGTACACTTCAAAGTGGTCTATAGAGCATGGGTTGTTGTTCCCATGTCTACCTCCAGACCCCGTGTCTCCTGCCAAGCATCCCCCCTCACGCTGGACGCCCCCCTGCAATCCACATAATGCCACGACATATACACGTCATTCATTCACAAACACACCCCTGTTTCGAATTCTTTATAACCCACTTCATATTTCTAATGAGAACTTCTTTGCGCTTTGCTAGTCAACCCGTGAAGGTGCTGGTTATCTGCTCTTCGTCTCTGTGAACTTCCGTGACCACTTCGAGGAAACTCGTCAGTTTGCAACCTGTGAACTGCTCCTTGTTCTACGACAAGAAACTACTCTGATCCCTGCATCTAACTGTTTGTTCGTCAAGGTAAGGCCATGTACCATAATCATTTTGCGTCCAATTTCTTTTCGTTCAAGACAGTACATGCATGGAACTAGTCACATGTTCTGAGTTTAGTCAAATTATTTTTCTATTTTTTTTAAAGTTATTCAAATACTTATCCACATGTGAATAACGTGTATAGTTCCAAGAACCAAAACGAACCTTGCATTGAACCTTTTATGTGTCATTTAATTTTTTAACACATTGGTATTCATAGAGAATTGTTGATCTTTACTTTTCAGAACTTTCCACAATGCCTGCCTGTTCCATTGGCGGTTGCCCTTCGAAGACCCATAATAAATCTGAAGGTACTATAATGCATGTTTTCCCTAAGACAATAGATCAGATAAGAGAATGGGTCCGATATTGCGGATATCCCCCGTCTGAGCTTGAAAGTAGAGTCCTAGAAGTCTTTGCGGACAAGAGGGGTGATCGATACCGCATCTGCAGCAGGCACTTTAGCTCAGACATGTACTCCACATCATTGCTAATAAAGAAGAACACACCGCGAGCGAGGCGAAAATTGCTCTCAACCGCTATTCCCACTCTATTCGTCCACATCCCTCCACTGGTGAGTCAAGTTTACGTATTTATCTCTCGGCCTTGCGGTAGTGTGTAGCATTAGCTAACAATAATTTCCCCATTTATGTATCCACTCAATATGAAGGCGGAAGATTCTCCATCCGTGCCGTTATTGCAGTCATCAGCCACTTCAAGCGCCTATCGGGTAATCTTACTTGGCTATTCTGCCACTGACTTGTTTTAGGCATGTAAATCAATAGTTTTAATTTATCGTGTAATTATTTTACCTAATGGTACACCCTTGTACTCGTCCTCTAATCTTTGTTTTCAGTTATAATTATTGTTATCCAAAATAATGCAAGTACTGTCTTTCAGGGAGATGCTGAGGAGTCCAACGTATTGACGACAACCGTTGATGTCACTCAGATGCTCGAGGTACGTTTCCGGACAGTTCCATCGATGGAGATCATCCATCAGATCTTGCATTCTTGTAGCGTGATTGTTACACACAATGTTTCTTTCGTTTTTAGCCATTGATATGTCCTTCTGTCGTCGCCCTCCTATGTGTCTTCTTTTTTCAATATTGTGTTCATTACTAATGAAAGTCCTATGTTTCAGGGAGTCGATGGAGCATTAGTCCAAGAAGAAGGGGGAGCATGCAGTTACGGGTCGGCGCAACAGCTTGCAGAAGTGTGCACCGCAGTTACATCGTCCCTTGATGTTCTTATGCATTTCGAGGTATGGATACTGACAGTTCGATCAAGCGAAATCATATGACGTGATTACATCCGCTATACTTCCTTCTTTATTAACGCAAGTATTATGTTTCAGGGAGATGACGGAGCTTCTTCTACAAGAACATCACCCCTAGTAGTTGATGCAGATCTCTGGGTGGTGACACTTCCAACGATCGAGCAAATGGAATCATATTTACATATCCATTATTTATTTTAGACAACTGATCATTTGTGCAGGTCTATTTAGATGAGCCGTTGACGCCTGCACAAAGTTTATGTTCTTTTTAACAAAATAGAAAACCATACTAATGCAATTACTGTGTTTCAGGGAGTTACTGAAGCATCATCTTCAATAATATCATCAATGGAAGTCTATGAGGAGCCCGAGGTATGGATCTTGACAGTTCCATCTAACTAGATCAACAATGCGTGAATAATTGTCGTTTGAATGTTCTACACAAAGCGTTCATTCGTGTTTTGCTATTAAGATGTACGTGGGTATTGGTCCCCAAGTACATTTTGTGTTTTCAATATTATTATACATACTAATGAAAGTTCTATGTTTCAGGGAGTCGATGGAGCGTCAGTGCGTGATGGATGTGCTTATCATGAAAATATAGTCGTTGCAGCGCAAGAGGAAGTGGAGACATGCACACACGAGTCGGAGCAACAGCGCCCTGATGTTGAAGTTCGAGGCAAGAAAGTTTCAAAGAAAAGAAAGCAAAAGAAGGTTAGTGTCCTGGTCACTATATTATGTTGTTTTTCACTGTTAATAGTTCAATACTGTAAGTTATGTTTAAACTGAACATCCCTTTTCCAATCTGTCCTCTAGTTGCGAGTGGGTGTACGAACTAGATCTACACAGACAGTGAAGCGAACGAGAGATGTTGCTTGTCAAACCTTTTGGCAGGGACTTGAGACTGGAGATGCATCGTGCCAATGGGAAGAATATGAAGTGATTGACAACAGAGCTATACCACCACCAGCCATTGATAGTGAATGTCCTCCTGGTAGTTCGGATGCAGTCGGAGATCAATTCACAGAATCCACACCCGCAAAAACTAAGACCGCGAGAAAGTTGAAGAAATTGTTTTATTCACCCATCGCCGGAGAAGGAACAGATGTTGCAATGGAAGAGAATGAAGTGGACGACAATGAAACACCATCAATATCACTGAACATAGCGGAAGACGATATCAGAGATTCTACCTTTCATGTGAGTGACATGTCCTCAACGTTACAGGCCGAACCAGATGGGATGCAGAGTGACAGTATAAGGAAAGAGGCCAAATTCATTGTATTCGATAGTTGTTTGATTGATGTTATTATTCGGATGAAATGTGGGCATTCGGTTGGTGGGGAAGTATGTGGGGAGCCATTGATTAATGTGACTCGTGCAATTCGAGGCACTAACCTTAAAATACATGCCACCTGTACAAAATATCATCCTTTCTCATGGTCTGCACAACCCATGCTGGGGCAACTGCCAGCAGGCAATCTACTTTGTGCAGCGGCTGCACTTTTTAGTGGTTCAAGTTTTAAAAAGTTAGAGTCTTTCTTTCAGTTTGTGGGAATCCATTTCATTGCGAAAACTCAGTTCTACAAATACCAAATCGATTATCTATTTCCAGCCATTAGCGAAGCTTGGAGAATGGAAAAAATGTCTATCGATAGTACATTCGCGGGCAAACGGTTCAGGCTAGCCGGTGATGGACAGTGCGACAGCCCAGGATTTTCAGCCAAGTACTGCACCTACCACTTTCAGGACATGGAAAGTAAGAAAATTGTGAGTTCGGTGGTCGTGCAGGTGTCACAAAGTACATCCTCAGTGGCCATGGAGAAAGTTGGCTTTGTAGCATCATTGCAAGAACTACAATCGCGGGGAATGGCGATCGACCTGATAGCCACGGACAGACACGTTTCAATTGCCAAGACAATGAGAGAAGAGTACAAAAATATAAATTACCAATTTGACGTTTGGCATCTCGCAAAAACAATCAATAAAAAAATGTCGGCTGCAGGTAAAAAAAAAGATATGCAAGGTATTTCACAGTGGTCCAAGTCAATCAGCAACCATCTTTGGTGGAGCTCAAAAACATGTGGAGGGTCGTTGGAAATTCTACTGGAAAAATGGCGGTCAGTAATGCTACACTGTAGCAACGTTCACCGCTGGACCACAAACCAACATTTCCACAATTGTGAACATGGCCATTTGTCCACAGAGGAGGCACGGAAGAAGAAGTGGTTGATTCCTTCATCACCCACTCACAAAGCCATTGAAAAGATTGTATTTGATAAAACTATAACAAGAGATTTGAGGGGACTCACGGAATTCTGCCACACAGGAGATTTGGAGGTGTTCCACAATATGTGCCTAAAGTACAGGCCAAAACGATTGCATTTTGGCATGGAGGGCATGATAAATCGGACTCTTCTAGCGGTCTTGGCACATAACCATAATGTTGGCCGTCAACAAAGTAGGTCGACCGGAATTTTAGGGACGCTTCGCTACAATAAGGCCTTCACTAAAAGAAGTAAACAATGGGTGATCAAACCAGTGTTTGAGGATATGCAATATGAGTTTATTGAGAGACTTATTGTTGATGTCCTAGATAGGCACATACATGGAGTTGTGAAAGAACCTGTGCAGGGGACAACTGCATTGCCACCCAACATTGCCTCTGTTCCATGTCCACCTAAAGCAGAGCTCATTGAGAAATACACATCACGGTTTAAATGATTGTAATTTGATTGTCTGTTCTCTCGAGTCTCCTCATGGTGCAGGCCCATTGAATATGTGTATCTATGTAATGTGTAAATAAAAGTGATTGCTCAGTGTACATGCAATGTGTCTCTCCACCCTTGCCCCTCCCTTCACCGTGCAGTAGTGCGAACCACCCGGGTGTCACCTGTGACTTTGCTCTGGAGTCTCCTCATGTCGCAGGCCCATTGAATATGTGTAGCTATGTATTGTGTAAATAAAAGTGATTGCTCAGTGTACATGCAATGTGTCTCTCCACCCTTGTTCATTTGCGCATTAAATTAAACCAAACAGTAATATAAATCATTTTTCAAAAAATATTGAATGTCTCCGTATTTATGGTTCGCTGGGGCTGCAAATGCACGCAGACAAAATGCAAAGATGGAGTGTAAATTTCAAGTCCTGTGAGATGGCCTTACAGTGAATGTAGCTAACTAGGAATGTGTGCTCGTTCAAAGTGAAGGTCAGCTGCTTTGATTTTTTGCTCGGGTGCCGGAATGGCCCACGACTCAGTATAAGGTTCTATTGTTATTTGACCTTGACAGGCCGGGACCATCCCGAAAGACTTCTTTTTGGGGGTGTGGGGCAATAACGTAAGAAACGATAATGAATACAATTTCAGAAACGAAAGCCATTTAATGTTCTTTCATTAGAAGAAATAACGTCGGCATAGAAGGAGTGGTATTTCGGGGCTGCCCTACGCACAGACACAATGGAAAATGCAAATATAATGTAAGTAACTCTTTAGATGAGTTAATACCGCAATTTAATTACTATACAGTAGCTTTAAAGACGGGTTAAGTTGTACTTGTTCGTTCTATGTGGCATATTGTTTTGTACCGCGCACTATCTTGAGGAGAACCATCTCCTTTTACAGAAGCACCTCAAAACCTTCCTCTTTGCTTCTGCTTTCTCTCTCCCTCTCCCCTGCTACAACTGGTCCACTGTCTGCGACCTCGGTCCTGGGCCCTTCCACTCTCCACCTGCACTGCCTCCCTGTCAACCCCTGCACTGGGGGACTGTCTCAGTATCCTACAGCCCCCCCTTGACGTATAATACCCAGTTGCACTGTCCTAGCTATGAAATAATTTCCCGACCTAATATATAAAATGAATAATTTTTATAAAGATCTGATGGTGAGACTAATTTCATTTTTTATGTTTTTAAAACAGGTACATCCTTCATTATTGTATGTGTCACGAGTACCAGACACCGGCGGATGGCTTTTTCAACCGCCAGTTGCTTCTCCGCGTGAACAACGTTACCACCCTGACCATTTTATGGGACGATCGCCAAGTACAAGTATGCCCTTACGCGGTACTAACGGCTAGATGCAACATACAGACCGTTGTGGTGGCCTAGTGCCTCGTTGTTGGAACAGCCATGCGATTATCAGTGCGACCGAAGAGCTTATTTTATCGTAAACCAACACCCTGTGTACTGCACACGAACATCGCTTGCCTCAAGACGAACTATTTTGGATCGAGAGCAAAAAAAAATGCAAATCGCTGAATATTCTCTAAACATTTGATGTCCAATAAATGTACTTTGCCAAATGTACAATCTTGCCGTTTGCTTTTAAACCACAGTTTCATATTCCGAATTGTGGCGCTGTATTGTGAGATGATCGAAGACCCTGTGTACAGCAAAGGAACATCGCTTGCCTCAAGACGAACTATTTTGGATCGAGAGCAAAGAAAAATGCAAATCGCTGAATATTCTCTAAACATTTGATGTCAAATAAATGTACTTTACCAAATTTACAATCTTGCGGTTTGATTTAAAAGTACAGTTTCATATTCCGAATTGTGGCGCGCTGTGTTGTGAGCTGATCTGTGTTGGTTTCCGGGTTCTGTGTGGAGTCGCGTAGAAAACGCCTGGGCGCGTTTGCCTACGCAGCACAGTCACGTCACGGATAGAGGCGGGGAATAGGAATGTTTTGATAAAGTCTGTTTCAGGGGCGGGGGATTTGATTTAGTGCCGCAAAAGCAGGTGAGCCAGGTCGATGGGGGGAAATGATAGGATTATCAGAAAATGGCGGCTGATTTCGAGTGCGTTAATGGACGAAAAGTCGGGTAAGGTCCATAGGAAAATTTTCTACGATCTACCGATTTATGCTTAAAAACACATGGCCGAACCGTAGGGACAATAAAAAAAAAGTCCCGGAACTATCCTTTAAGCTCTGCAAGTCTACTTTAGTCTTTGATAAAGCCGGAGAAGGCTCTCTAAGCCCCTTCTGCCCTCGTTTCCTTGAGGGTCTGCTATCATCAGCCGAATGGGCATCTGTCACTTGCAGGTGACAGCGAGCTTGTGTCAGATCTCCCTCTTTTGGCTGAACAGGAAGTGGGACCTCCACCAAGGCGACTTGCAGTGGTGAGATTTACAATAATGGTTTCCTATTCTGACAGCATCGAATCAAAATCAAGTCTGGGCATCTCAGTCCGCTTACACAATCATCACTTACCAGAAGTGCTCTTTTTGTGGCTATGCCCATCTGATTCCTGCATACTCCTTTCCCATTATCAGGAGCGCTAGAATGCTCAGTACCATTTTCCCTCTGGCCCCTTCTGTATGTCCTCTGCGGGGGACCAGGCCATCATCACCCTTCATGTCACTCTCAACCCCTCCCGTGGGGCGAGTGATGTGGAGGTTTGAGTGGCGGGGTCTGCCAGTACCTTCAGTGCAGGCTTTATGGGTCCCATAAGGGGAGGGGATAGGATACCCCAGCAGCACAAGCAATACGAAGATCTGAAAAAGGGTTCTGCAGGGAGGTAAGAGAACCTCATTGAGAGGAGTGTGACGAGCAAGGCCAGTTCCTTATAATATATATAATATATGTAACAATACAACAACACATCAGAGCGATCAAAAATCATGATTATGCATACCCGATAGCAAAACACTTCTGGGAGAGACATGAAGGGAAGTTATGTGACTTTTCATTTATTGGGTTACAAGTCAACATTGGACCAAGGGGAGGAGATAGAGAAAAGTTGTTGAGACAACGGGAGACCAGATGTATTATCGATTTTGAGAGCAAATACCCGTTAGGACATAACATCAACGAGGAACTTTATACATTTCTGGGTGAATGAGATATGAAGTAAACCCAATGCCTGTACCAATTATGTGGAATGTCAGGACATTTTTTGTTCGTTAACCATCTGTATGTCTTTTCCCCTTCGATTGCTCACATTTGGTGAGTGTTTTATCACTCCCATCGATGGATATTGAATGGGATATTGTTTTTAAGTAAGCATCAGACACCCTGCTTAAACCTAGACACCGATCTGGGATCCCTTTCAGTTTTCCCCCCCTCCAAGATGGTACAGTAGTTTAATTTTACAGTAAAATTGGAATTATGTTTTTTTTTAAGTAATTTTGTATGTGGCCCTGTGGAGGTAGAATGCACTGTGCACTTTATGGTTATTACATAGGAAGATCAGATAACTGCCCAACGGACACACAGTAGGGATTTGCACCATGCAACTGATGAGAGAAGGTGAATTAACCAGGGTTGTTGCTGACACTTTGATAACAAGCACCATGCACTTTATGGTATCCTGATACATCTAATTGACTCATTTTGCTGTCATGAGACTCCGCAGTAGCCCTGTTGTATTAGAAGCCGGGGGATGCACTGTGCACTTTATAGTTACCACATAGGAAGACCATATCACTGCCCTGTATGTACACGGCAGAGATTTGCATCATGCACTATGAGGCAGGGAGTATCAGCAAGGACCAATGCTGGTACCGAGAAAGTATGCACTTTTGTACTTTTTGGTGTTCTAAACATAGTCAAATGATAGGAACAAGCAACTGGTTCGGTGTTCACATGTGTCCATAAGCATCTTCCAGCATTCAAATGCCATTGAGGCGCGATATCCTCCTTTTACGTACCTACCACTTTGCAGTGAGAATACAGGGCTCACGCATTCATCCGAATGGAAGAACCATTGAGGTTTGTTCCATTACCCAGAGTAAAAACCACATTAGACAACTAAACCACTCCATAATGGCGGGCAGCTTGGAGAGGGAAAGCAAGTGTATTGTGCAAATGGTCCCAGTCCTATTTCTATCTTGATTACCATTCAGAGGAAGTGATTGCAGAAAAGGTTTAAATGGTGTGTCTGTTTGTAAGATGAAATCATGTGACCAAGCTACAAGCAGTAGCGAAACGCGTCATCGTCATTGAATTTTCTTTTTGGCTGGGCGAGGGCTGGAGGTTTCCACACAGATTTTTTAAACATTTGTTAAAATAAAGAAGTACTTTTAATTCTACTTTTGGCTGTGGCAAGTTTTGTGAAAACCAAAGTGGGGACTTTAAAAGTGGCATGCCACTCCGGGAGTGCGGCTCAAGACTGCGCCGTGAAGGCGGTGCGGAAGATTGTGCATATATATATGTATATATATATATGTATATATATATATATATATATATATATATATTCGACAAAGGGGGTATAATGATGCCATCACCATTGTCTTTTGATTGCTTTGTAGTAATCTGCATGGTATGACCAGGAAACTGCCTTGTAGGCTTTTTTTGGAGCAGGCATTGAAGAACATTTTGTCAAATAGAATAGGGGGACATTTCCCTTCAATAATCAGGTTTTAAATCACCCTTGGGTGTGCTAATTCTCTTAGAAAGACAAAATTATCCCCGACGATGAATCTTTGGTCCGGAATATATCAGCTATTGTCTCTGCGACCACAGTCATGAGAATACTACAAATGCACCAATAAAGGATGCTCATAATGACTTTTGCATTGACAGAGATGATAATGTTTATCTTGCAGTAGTTTTTACTATAGAAAGGTGCCCCCAGTTCTAATATGTAATCATTCAAATGTTGTTTTGCTGCTATTTTCCCTATCAGGTTACTGGAGGACGCTTATAAATTGTAATTACCATTGATAAAGATTTTGAGAGTTGTGGTGCGCGCCCGTTCCCCCACACACCAGCACCATTGCAACCTGCTGAGTGGTAATGGTGGTGGAGTAGTAATTTACTACTGGAAGTATTTCTTCCAGAATTAGATACACAATGTTCACTTTAAATCATACATTTAGAAGAAATGTATATTAGAAAAATAACTACGTATTATTTGAGCAAATTTAAAAACCGTTAAATAAAAACATCTCTACAGAATCGTGTGAGGACTTATTTGTACACTGGAGGCCAAGAAACAAAAATAATAGAGTATTGTTACCCAGAGAATGGAAGACCTGTTGGATTTCTTTCATCAAATTATTGTAGAGTTCCTGCTGCCAGTGCTGTAAAAGTTTCCACTCCTCTTCAGAGAAACAGGCAACAACATCATGGAAAGTAAGTGGTGCCTGGAAAAGTAAGGTTTAGAGATACACAGTTTTATTATCGACCCATGAATTTCTGCTACCTTAATTCCCCTTCAATCCCCACAGCCAAAACATTAATATGTACTCAATTTCTCCACACCAATATATCAATACAAAAGTATCCATATCATGTCCAACCATACCATCTAGCATTTGCCCCCAGCTAACAAACTAGGAAAGGCAATCCAGGCGTAGAAATACACAGTTTTAATCTCAGCCCACCAATTTCCCCTGTTTTAATTCCCCTCCTGTTACCACTACAAAAAATAAATAGGTACTTAATTTCCACATGCTAAAATATCAATAAAACAGTATCTATGCCATGGCCAACCCTACCACAAAACACCTGCACCAACGTAATAAACTAGCATTAGAATCACAACGGTAAATTAATCCAGGCAAATAATAACTAATACCTAGGAGGTTCTTGATGGTGGTCCATTAAATAGAAATTAAATAAATGTGGAAAATAAATGCTCTTTGATGTTCAAAGCATTTTGCAAAATTAACTTATACAAACTACAAGATTTAACACCAATAAATGATAATGCCTACGCTTAAAAGTTTTACAGTAGGTATAGCTAACTATTTTGTTGAACGTACAACTCATGACAGTTATACATATGTTTGCATGTTTCCTTAATTCAGGATTGATATTAAAATGCACTACTAATGAAGCCTGTATCTGTGAACCAAAGGTTTTGTCGGGAGCAGCCTCACGAGATCACGGCATCCATGAGAGGCACGGCATGCGTAGGACAGTGGACTGAGAGCGAACACCTGTACATCGGCTTGCAGCCTGCCTACATGATAGCAGGCAGGACTTCAAAGACCCATACATATATATGCTCCGGTTGCAGCAGTGAAGTAACTGCTGGGTAAGATCCAGGGACCATACCTTCATCCTAAATGTTATGTTTTCAGTTGATGTCATCCATAAATAAATCCCTTCATCCACAATTCGAGTCCAGTCATCTGTACACCACTACATAATTGGCGACGAGGACCTGAGAAGGAACCTGATGCAGGAATCATGCATGGGGCTACACCACCTCCAGCGTTTCTCCAGTCCCCATATAGGCCCGGGATACCATGGTAGCAGTGGGAACCAGTGTTTACAACATATCTGGAAGCTATGTAGGAAATGGATTATTCAGCAGGAAGAAAGAAGGCCATGTTACTCAATGCAATGGGCGCAGAAGGTCAAAGGATATTTGCAGGCCTCAAACCAGAGCCTTAGATCATGACGAGGACGATGTGTTCAAGGGGGCTATTTGTTGCATCGTGAGACGGTTCTCGAACAAAGAGAATGTGGTGCTACACAGACTGAAGTTTTACACCAAAAAGCAAGACAACGGAGAACCAGTGGACAACTTCATCACCAGCATGAGAGAGTTAGCAGCACAGTGTGGGTTTGGTGACAGTGTAGAGAATGTCATATGTGACATGTTGGTTGTGCACACCAACTGCAGGAAAGTACAAGTCAAATGTATCCTAGAAACGGAGTTGAACTTGGACAAAGCTGTTCAGATTGCTCATGCAGAAGAGGAAACCTCATGCAGGTGGAGAGAAATGGTGGGACCAGCGCCATCCACCAAAGTGTCCGCTGTACAGTGGAGAGAGCAGCGTGATAGACTTAAGAGGGATGCTGCTGACAACAAAAGGATGAGAAGAAGAGAAGCCCCAAAATGTTACAGGATTACCAAATAAAAACACCAGGCCAACGACGAACACTGGCCTACGAGTAGCAAGGAGTGTTTGAACTTCAGGAGGTTCTGCCATATCGCAATAGCTTGCAGATGGAAATTAAAGAAAGTCACTATGATTGTAGGTGTAAGATGTGCAAGCGGAGATGAAGAGGACGATGACAGACCGACGGTCATCATGGTAAACTGTTCCCGAGCAAGAAGAGAAAAACCCCATTGTGTAATAAGGGTAGATGGAAATGAGACCTAGGTAATGGTCGACTCGGGCTCTGACTTGACAATCTTGCACATCCAGAAGTACAAGTGTATGGTGGGATACCAGACTGTGGAAGTCAGAAGAACTAGATACAAACCAACCATTTTTGGGAGAGCGTCAGTGGATCTTCTGGGATACATCATTGCCAACATAGAGTCCCAAGGCAGACGGACCACGTTCAAAGTATACTTCTCTGAAGAAGGTCCAGCGGTGTTGGGGTGGGATGATCAACCCAAACTGAACCTAAGACTGGACCCCAGCACCGAAGATCAAGTACTATTGGTCCATACAGGTGAAGCGTCAGGTTTGAAAGACACATTTTCCGCCTTGTTTTCTGAAGAACCTGGAAGGATCAAAAACGATGTCCACAAGATTCGGCTGAAGCACAAGGTGAGGCCGGTGCCGGCCAATGTAAGGAGCGTGTTACAGGATCAACTAGACAAGATGGTCAGGGAAGGCACAATCGTGACCGTGGAGTCATCCTTATCAAAAAGCAGCATACAAAAGACATAAGGGTGTGCACTGATCTACGCAGCTTAAATATGGAAATGATAACAGATAACTACCTCCTTCACAGCATTAATGAACTGATACTTATGATGAAGCAAGCTAAGTACTTTTTGAAACAAGACATGCGTGATGCTTATCACCAGATAAGTCTGCAAAAAGATTCCTGACCCCTCACTTTCATTACAACCTTTGGCTCATAGCAGTAAACTCGAATGCCGTTTGGTCTGTCGTCAGCTGCTTCAGGGTTCCAAAGAATGATGGACTCCTTGTTACGCAATATAGGAAATGTGTCAAACTTTCAGGACGATATCCTCATCTACGCAAATGACGGTGAAACACACGACAAAGTGCTACAGACAGTGTTGGAGAAGCTTCAAGAAGCGGGGGTAAGGCTGCAATAGGAAAAATTTGTGTTGGGAGCTCATGAAGTAGAACAGAATACTTAGGGTACACAAACTCAAAGGATGGTGTAAGTAAAGACTTCTTGCAGGCCATAGTCAAGGGTCCCAGCCAAGGATCAAAAGAAGTGTTGTGTTCCTTCCTGGGACTTGCAGAGTACTACGCAAAGTTTGCACCCAGCTCTCAGAGTCAACAGCCCCGTTAAGAGAATTACTGAGGAAAGGAGCAGAGTACAAATCGGGTTGAGAACAAATCAACGCCTTTGAAGTAGTAAAAACAAGGATAATCAGCGCGCCAGTTCTTATGCCATTCAATCCCAAGTGCGAAACATACATCACCACAGATGCAAGTGCATACGGACTGGGGGCCACACTCTCTCAGAAGAAAGGAGGAGCAGAACACATAGTCAGGTTTGCATTCAAAGCCCTTTCTGATGCCGAAAAGAACTACTCCAATGTCAAAAGAGAAATGCTTGCATGCGCCTGGGCCGTGGAGTACTTATGTACATATGTTTGGGGCACGAAGTTCCGTTTGGTCACCAATCACAAACCCCTAGTGCACCTGCTAAACCCAGGGGGGCACAAAGACTTTGATGCCGAGACTGGCACGGACAGCAGCCAAACTGCAAGAATATGCCTATGAAATATTGCACATAGCAGGATGGAGGAACGCTCAAGCTGATTGTATGTCTAGGTTACTGGAAAGGGGAACTCCCACCACCACGTTTCTCCAAGACGAATACTTGGTAGCATCCGTCCTTGATCTAAGAAGCCTAGAGTTCCTGGAAATGACAGACACACTGGAAAGAGGAGATGGACAAAGATGAGTCGTTGCAAGAAGTAGCCAATTGGGCTCCAAACGGGTGGCCCAATGAAAGAGCCATACCAGAGGGACAGCGGCCTTACTGGAAGATAAATGAAGGCATTTTCGTAACCGATGGGTTTGTGATGAGAGGGGATCAGGTGATACTGCCAGTGGGAATGAGGAAGGTGATCTTGTGCAGGACACACGCAGGCCATCTGGGTGGCAACATGACCAGACGAAGAGTGCGAGAAGCATACTGGTGGCCGTGCATGGACCAGGATGTGAGTCATGATAGGAAATGCCACAAGAGTATGAACAGCGACAAGAGGCTCAAAGTACGGCATGCACCCATGATCCCCACTGAAATCCCATCAGGAGTATGGGACAAGTTGGGCCTTGACTTTATAGTTTCACTGGACACCATGTCACCCGACCACAAGTATGGGGTGGTCAGTGTTGATTACCTGGGGCAGAATTTGTACCCAACATCACCACAGCCACAGTAATAGAAGTGTTGAACGCTGTTTTTCAGAGTGAAGGCCTACCCAGAGAATTGGTCACGGACAATGGTGTCCAGCTTGTCTCAAGAGACATGGAGGAGTTCCTACAAAGAAAGAACATCGGGCAAATAAGAGATAGCTTCTATCACCCACAAGCCAATGGGCTAGTAGAAATGACTAATAGGTTCATTAAGGGAGCTCTAAAACTAGCTAGTGTAGCTGGGATGGATCCCTATAAAACAGTAAAGAAGGCCATAGCCTCGCACCGCCTAACTCACAACGCGATCACCAGTTTGTTGGCCTTTCAAATGCTGGCAAGGTGCAGGGGGCTGCTTCCACCTTAGTACCTCCATGGTTATCCAAAGTAAGGCCGGATGACACCATAGATATGGAGGAAGTCGTTTGGAGGATCCAAAAAAACAAAGAGCAAATGATGAAGTGACATCCGCAGAGCAGTTAGGCGAACAAAGGTAAAGCAAGGAGACATTGTGAAAATAAAATTACCTCACTAGGATAAAGTAACGGGATCCAAATACAGTCAGCCAGTGGAAATTGAGAAAAAGGGAACCAACCACATATACACCAGAGATGGGAAAAGGTGGAACTTGGAGCGAGTTACAGTGTTCAAAAGACGTCCCATGGAGAGAAGAGAATCATCAGAAGAGGAGACAACGACAGGATATCAAAAACCATGTGAAGAACCAGAAACAAGAGAAACAGAGAACAGGTTAGAGGAGAGTCAAGAAGGAAGCAGCAAGGGAAGTGTTAAAAGAGGAGAAAATGACCACCAAGAGTAGAGAACCATATTGCTGCAGATACGAGAGGGAGCAAGAGATCCCGAGACCACATATGTGGCCACATCCACATGAGTGTCACTCAGTGGAAATCATCCCCAGTGAGAGAAGCGTAGACCGATCAGGTAAAAAGACTTCGAGATGGAGTAGGACCATGCTGCCTGACAAAACGAGGTATGCCGGGAGCAGCCTCGCGAGATCGCGGCACCCACCGGATCACGGGAGTGGGCATGCGTGAGAGGCGCACGTGCGAAAAGGACAGTGGACTGAGAGCGAACCGGGAGAGAAGCAGGGCTCCCCGGCGCTCCTCCTGCACATGGGCTCGCAGCCTGCCTACATGGTAGCAGGTGGGACTTCAGTGACCCATATATATATATATATATATATATATATATATATATATATATATATATATATATATATGCTCTGGTTGCAGCAGTGAAGCAACTGCTGCGTAAGATCCAAAGAACATACCTTAATCCTAAATGTTATGTTTCCAGTTGATGTCATCCATAAATAAAGTCCTTCATCCACAATCCGAGTCCAGTTATCTGTACACCACTACAGGATTTCTACTTACTTGTTTTAAGTAACAAGGGGGCTTCATGTCGACTAATCAAAGAATTGACACAAAACGACTGCTTGTTAAGTCCATGTAGAAAATTAAGTTAGGGAATCTTAAAGCATGAAATACCAACGTTGAGGGCATTGAAAAAATAAATAGAACTATTTTAGAACACAGATCAATTTATATCCGACCGCAAATAAGCTTCTAGGGAATCCTCATGCAATGTAGTATACTATGTTTATTTACCTTAGAAACACACTGATCTTTCTATCAAGACAAGAAAGATAAAGTATTTGCATACACTGCGTACTGCTTTTCACGTGACGAGTAACATTGGACTCGTTGACAGAGCTACTGAAACCCACTTTAACGTGTTTTATATAATGTGGCATCCCAGTATCCGTTATTGTTGTATGTTTAACCTTGCCACAGCAAATAAACAAGAGTACATGAGCCGTTCTAAACAGCCTTAAATGAATCAACCCTAAATAGAAATGCTTGTAAAACCACCATGCCGTTGTATAAGTATAAATATCGGCGCAACGTCTAAATAAAAATGTAACATGTGCACCATGGTGTGGTCCAATCCTGCCCAAAAGGGTCATCCCTGTGCAAACGGCAAAGTCCATCGTAGTGCGCTACTCACCCCATCTAAATCTTTATGGGACATTTCTTTTCTGGTTTTCATTCTGGCAAAGACCTCCTACCCAATATACAGAAATCAGTCCAGACGGAAACAGCTCCTCTTTATTAATACTGTTAATAACAGCGATGTCGGCTCTTTTCTATTGTGAAGTACAAGTGATGGCTCTTCAAAATGAACGCGCATGCGCAAAATCAGATACTATTCTCTAAAGCATGCTCATTCCTTGTTAAACTAGACGCTTCCGGTGTTGTATTATACAGGAGGCAGCAGGAGGAGGCAGTGTTTGGCAATATTCGAGACCACGCCCCGTTGGATACCACTCCCACCCACAGTGGATGGGGAAGCGCCTGCGTGGGTCTGCCCACGTATTCGGTAATTTAGAAGAAGAAGAAGGCTACAGCCATACAAACAGCGTAAAAATGAACATATGAAAATACAGCGTGATAGCCCACCCTCCAACAGCTCGGTTCCTAGGATTGGCAGTGATGATCTTTATAGCTCCCCCAGCCCATTCCTGTGATCAATGGGGGATGCAGAATATCATACAACACGAGGAGCCAATGTCATTGAGCTGACCAGGCTGAAGCCCCGCACAAATGTTAGCTGAGGGCAGAGCTTTAAATGGGATTGGAAATCGAGGGGGAGGGGGGTCCTAGTTAGTGGGTGTGGTCTAAGGACTCGCCCTCAACTAGAACCCCCCCCCCTCTATTAAGGGGGCGGCTTGTAAAAGTTGGAGCTGGGGCACACTGGCATTATTATCTTTAATGCACCCAGCCCCTCCTTTTAAACAAAAGAAGGGACTGGGCGCACCAAAGGGTGTGACACCAGCATGCCCAGCCCCAGCTCACAAGCAGCAGGCAGTCCTTTCATTGAAGGAGCCCACTTTAACCACCATGGGCTACTTGAATGAAAGGTCTGTACTTGAAACAGGAGGAGGGCTGGAGGGCATCATGCTGGTGATGACTAGTTAGTTACTTGAAACAAAAGGAGAGCTGGGCAGTCCAGCCCGCCTCCTGTTTCGAGTACATATATCAGGCAGCCCACACTGCACGGTTACACGAGCTGCCTGCAGCTGTCAGTACTTGGGTTAGAAAAAAGAAAAGGTGATGCCTTTTCTTTTTTCTCAACTGAAGTGCTGACACATGCAGGCAGCTCCTGTAACCGTGCAGCCTCTTACAGTGGCTGCCTGAGATGTCGGCTGGCTGGGGCTAGTCGGGGGTGGGCCCCAGCTCGGGAGCCCTTTCTGGAGACTGCCGGGGCCTGGCACCAGCAGGCCCCGCCCGCTTAAAGCCCTGGCTGAGGGGTGGGGCTTCCATGCCTTTTAACAGTTCAAAAAATCAGGAACATGCTTCTGGGCACATTTTGTTTCTTCTGAGGCAAATCTACTATCTGGTCGGCTCATCAAGCACTATGATATAAACAAAGCCACCTTCTTCATAGAACAAGAACCACCAGAAGGTATGTTTACATGTAAGTTTATTCTCAAGTTATAAAGTAGAGAAAGCACTGGGACATCCATCCAGCCCAGCACATTAGGTCCAACTGACACCCGTAGAACCCAGCACTACAAACCTCCACCAACACTCCACATTCTATGTCAGTGACATCACTACTCATCATAATCACACATAGCACATAATCAGGCCCCATCAAAGATTATGACACATGTCCCTCCTTACCACTGACACAACCCTAAAACCAATAATCAGGACCCAGTACAGATACAATATTGCCAGAAAGGTTATGACACACCACCCACCTTACACCAGCCAACAACAGCATAAACTAGCAAACAACACTTTGATTGCAACACTGCTCACCAACCACAAAGATAGAACACCCCAATCGTCACAAAGAAATACACAGCTCACACAAGCTCAGAATAACTATCACTGAGACAAACTGCTGCGCCACCAAAATCTAGCCAAGATCTTAAATGGAAAACACAAGAAAACTAAACCCAAACCACAGGCCCTCCCCGAAGCCTGAACACCTACACAGCTATAAAACCCGCTGAGGAACAACAACAATGGAAGGAACCAAACAACATATCCTTCCCCGGTGAAGACCCTGCACACCACAACCAAAACTAACCCACTCAACTTCTAAGCTCCACACAAACATTTGGCCACCATGTCTATGTCCAACTCAAAAACTCCAAACCAAAAAACCCACAAACTCAGAACCAAAACTCTGATCCTACCGCCAGAGATTAACATCAACACACTATCCCCATAAGCATAATCGCACCATAGACAGCACCTCACTGCCCCTTAACCACACCTTAGACAGCAACTCACTGCCACTTAACCACACCTTAGACAGCACCTTACTGCCCCTTAACCACACCATAGACAGCACCACACTGCCCCTTAACAGCACCATAGACAGCACCTCACTGCCCCTTATCCACAGCATATACAGCACCTCACTGCCCCTTAACCACGCCCAAAACAGCACCTCATTGCCCCTTAACCACAACATAGACAGCACCTCACTGCTCCTTAACCACACCTTAGACAGCAACTCACTGCCACTTAACCACACCTTAGACAGCACCTCACTGCCCCTTAACCACACCATAGACAGCACCACACTGCCCCTTAACAGCACCATAGACAGCACCTCACTGCCCCTTATCCACAGCATAGACAGCACCTCACTGCCCCTTAACCACGCCCAAAACAGCACCTCATTGCCCCTTAACCACAACATAGACAGCACCTCATTGCCCCTTAACCGCACCCTAGAGAGCACCTCACTACCCCTTAACCACAACATAGACAGCACCTCACTTCCCCTTAACCACAGCATAGACACCACCTCACTGCCCCTTAACCGCACCATAGATAGCACCTCACTGCCCCTTAACCGCACCCTGGACAGCACCTCACTGCCTACAAATTAACTAGGAAACACTTAAATAACCATAACAACAATACCCCAGTGTCAACCGACTAATATCACAAAACTGTAAACCTAAAATAGGCATCACTACCCCCCAACTCCTCCAGAGCCCGCCCGGCCGCCTCAGAGATTACCAGGGGAAACCTCCCCTACAAACAAACACAAACACCACATAACAACATATAAAATCCCAAAATAACCAATAACCTTATAAAGTCCATGGCAAAGTCCCCTGCGCCAACCCTGCACCCACGTGTCCACAAAAATACACAAGAGATAATAACATGGCACCAAAATCCAAGCACCAGTCCCGCTCCCCCAAGACATGCAGCCATGCAGCCAGTCCTGCATTTAAGAAATCATAGTCACAAAATGACCAGCACACTAGAGAACACCCAGGGCATACACTAGACATCAGGCCACGACACAGAGACAACAGCCTTAAACAAAATTCAATGATTCAGGCCCAAAACCAATAACATTAACCCAGGGCCCAACCCAAAAGCAACTACCCCCCCGAGGCCACAACGTAAACAAAACACCAAAATTACAGGCCTCAACACACCTACCCGACTTAGTCCTCCGCCACGGTGCACATCTTGATCCTCCAGCATATGCTCCAAAAATCCTTCTCGGTGCACACCTTCATCCTCCTGAAAAGACCCCATAGATTGGGATCCAACTCCCTCAAGCTCTGCGCAAACATATGGCATTTGTTCCCGCATCCGCCGTCCTCAGCACCAGCCGCACATTTGTTCTTAATTAAACCAATTCCTCCAAGCCCCACCGACCGAGCAAAGTTCAAAAAGCACTCCTCAGTTCTTATGGTTTCCTGCAACTGCTCCACCCTGGCTCGGAAAACTAACGGGACCACGCCGACATCACTGCCAATGCTGCGTTCCAATTGAACGCCACTGCTACTTCCAATGCTGCGTTCCAACTGATGATGCTGGAACGCCAGGCCTCCGCCAACCGACGCCGGCCCACCTCCAGCCGACTTCATCACAATGAACAAAGGCACCGAAGAAGCAACATCTCCTACCAGCATACCTTCTTTGGCGTCTCCCACGTCACCATTCCGCTTCTATTGCACCGCCCTACACATATCCTCACAGAAATGGCCCACTCCATGCTGGAGCCCCTCCCAGCCCTGTGCGCCAATCCTGCACAGGACCCAACTTGCACCAGGACCGCAGCCGGCAGCTTTGGCACAGAACCCGACCCGCACCAGAACCGCAGCCGGCACCTCACTAGCCATCTCCACCACTGAACAGCTCCTCCTCCGAACTCCACAATGCCCTCCTTGTTAGGCCCCTCCGCTCCTTCTGCAACCGCCCGGCTTGCAGGATAATCACAGTCACAGCTCTGGCTACCAGGACTGAACTCTAAGAATCCTCGACCTGGACATTAACTGGACTGGACTCTCAGGATCCCCGACCTGGACACTGACCTGGACCTCCACTACACCGCCCGGCCTGCAGCTTCTTACTACTGGTTGGATGTCTCCCTGGAAGGCAGCACTTCTCATTTACTGCCCCTTCCAAGGCAGCAAAGAAAACATCCTTGTCGCCAATGATATAAACAAAGCCACCTTCTTCATAGAACAAGAACCACCAGAAGGTATGTTTACATGTGAGTTTATTCTCCAGTTATAGAGTAGAGAAAGCACTGGGACATCCATCCAGCCCAGCACATTAGGTCCAACTGACACCTGTAGAACCCAGCGCTACAAACCTCCACCAACACTCCAACACTCCACATTCTATGTCAGTGACATCACTACTCATCATAACGACACATAGCCCATAATCAGGCCCCAGCACAGATTATGACATACTACCCATTTCCCACAGTCACAGCCCCCTTGGGACACACAGGATGCGTAATGAACTCGACAACACATTTCTTTTGTCATCAGCAGCATAGCCTTTCTTATGCATGATGGTGAATTTCAAACTGAAAGACCACCAGTCACCTTGCAAATCTGTGATAGTTAAAGTGAGCAACACAATAAAGCACCCTTTGAAAATGTGTTGCTAAAAAGTAAAGTTTGCTTTGATGTCCTAAATTGAATGTTCTTAAAACCATACATAACTAACAACTCGCTGGACGTTTGTGACAAATCTCCAAACCTAAGTGAGTTTATGACACAACTTATTTTATTGTGTCTAAAAATAAAGTTGGTAAATAGATATTTTGCCTTTTGCATCTTATAGTTTTCCATTCAGGATGTGGAAAATAAAGGTAGACTGATATGATTTTGGCCCAACATGCTGCTATAAGGATTTACATGTTGTCATGATGCTTTACTATGTAATTTGTAGATTTTGCAAGTAAACTCTCTAGGACAGTATTATTGTAGGTCTTGATACTCACATCTTAAATATTTGTTCCAAGTAAAGCGTGGAAGAAGGTGGCCATGCCCAAACTGGAGAGTGGGTTAACATCCCTGCTTCGCTGTTTAGCATAAGTGTGTGATCCCGGGCAAATAATGGAATCTCACGCTGACATCAACTGCAAAAATTGGAGTGCTTATAAGTGATTGATAATGATATTGTATTTGTATCACGCTCATACACATGTGTTTCAGAGCGTGACTAGGCAAGGGAGGGGAACAAGGGAGAACAAAAACAACTATCTTACTAGGCTAGGCCCAGTGACATTGAGAACATGCAAGTGTATGGGAGAGGGAAAGGGGGAAGTGCAAGGGGCAGGGGGAAATGGGAAGTGCTGTGCACAGGAATGAAAAACAACAAACAAGATAGTGCAGCCAGTAGGTGGCAAGTGCTATGTTTAAGACACAGACAGGGGGGCAGGGAAAGGGGGAGAGGCTGTAGGTTCACAGATACAGACCCAAAGTGCAAAGGTTGCCAGGAGGCAGTGCAGGTGCGTGGCAGGGTGGGAAGTACCTGGGCCCGAATACTGAGGGTAACCAGGTGCACAATGCCCAAGCAGAACAGATCAACATGGGAGAGGAGGAGAGAAGGCAGAAGCAAAGAGGAAGGTCTTGAGGTGCTTCCCGCACCAGAGATGGTTCATCTCAAGTTTCAGAGTGGCAGGGAGGCTGTTCCAGAGGGAGGCCCCGGCCAAAGACAGAGATCAACCCCCAGCACGTTTCTTTGAGAAACGACTGACCCTGAGGGAGTTGGAGGAGGAGGCGCAAAGAGCTTGAGAGGGAAGGTATTTACAGAGGGAGAGTTGAAGTTATTTTGGACCCAGGCCCCAGAAAGCCTTGTGGACAATGCAAAGGGTCTTGAATTTGATCGTTGCAGCCACTGGGAGCCAATGGAGAGATTTCAGGGCTGGAGAGATACGATCTCAGGGCTTGCGGCCATGGACAAGTCTTGCAGTCCTGTTCTGGATGAGTTGCAAAGGGCGGAGAGTAGAAGCAGGTAGATTTAGAAAGAGGCTGTTGCAGTAATCCAGCCTAGAGAGAACCAGGGCTTGAGATACAGTGAGCTTCTGGGGGAAGGAGAGGAAAAGCAGAATACCTCTGAGGAGGTGCAGGTGGAAGTTTGACTTTTTAGGGACATCAGAGATGTGGGCAGAAAAGGAAAGCGTGGAGTCGAAGATGACTCCGAGGTTCTTAGCCTCACAGGTGGGAGTAGGAGGAGGGCCAAGGGAGGCAGGCCAGAGCATGACAGTAAAGGAGGATGAAGGTGTACCGCTGAGGAGGATCTCCGTCTTACTCGCATTAAGGCAGAGATCATTGGCGGCACACCACTCCCGAATGGCAGACAGGCAGTCAGAGCTGAGAGAAGGAGAAGAGGTGGCCGAGCGAAGCCTGAAAATGAGTTGAGTGTCATCCGCATAGCACTGTCTCAGGAGGATAGTTCAGTGGCAATGTTCTCGCCTTGGAAGCAAGACGACATGGAGCAACACAGTTTCGATCCTCGGGTCCGCTCTTAGAAACCTCTGGGTATTAAACGCGTTATAAATAACCTATCATATCATATCATATCACTGAAAATTGGAGCAGAGAGAGGCAATGCGATGGCCAAGCGTTTCCAGGTATTGGTTGAAAAGCCAGGGAGAAAGGTTAGATCCCTGGGGAACACAGCAGGTAGAGAGGGAAATAGAGGAAAGGAAGGACCCAAGTTGGATCTGGGAGGGTCGATCGGAGAGGAAAGAAGTCAGCCAGGCCAGAGCCTGATCAGTGATACCCATGTTGTCACGGAGACGGTTGAGCAGGATGGTATGGTTGACCGTGTCGAAGGCAGAAGAGAGATCAAGTAGGTTGAGGACAGAAGGGATGTTAGAGTCAAGGTTGGGGGAGTAGGTCTTCACGGATGTTCAGGAGAGCAGTTTACATGCTTTTGGCAGCTCTACAGCCAGATTGGTGGTCATGGAGACAAACAACAGAATCAGGGTGGAGGTTAAGCTGCGAGATGGCCAGCTTTTCCAAGAGTTTGCCCAGAAAAGGTGTGATGGAGATCGGGCGATAGTTAGCCAGGCAAGAAGGGACGGCTGTGGGTTTCTTGAGAAGAGGGTGCACAAGAGAGTGCTTCAGTTGTTGGGAGGGCTCCCGAGGCGAAGGAGTGGTTGTAGAAATCGGCTAGGGCAGGAGCAAGGGTGTCACTATGGTCCTTGATGGTTTTGGAGGAACAGGGAAGAACTTGTTTTGATGAGACTTTCATAGATTGGACTTGTCTAGAAACCTCATCAGGGGACAAAATAGGAAAGGGAGAGTAAGAGGGTGTGGGTGTGGCTGCAGGAGGGCCAGAGTTTGCAGATGGAGAAGGGAGAAGAGGGGGGAAACGAGAGGGTGGACAGGATGTCCTGGGTTTTTTAGATGAAGTGAGAGGCAAGGGCCATGCAAAAGGCCTGGGAGGCGACAGGAGAGGTAGAGAATGCAGCAGGGTTGGCTATCTCCTTGCAGATTTTGAAGAATTTGGTTGAGTTATTAGATGCCGCAGACACACAGGCTTGGATGTGGGCTCTCTTCTTAGTATGGACAGAGAGTTGGTATTGCCTTCGGAGTAGGCGGCAGGCCAGTTTGTCAGATGAACAAGAAGCCCTCCATTTCCTCTCAGCCACCCTGCAGTTGGTGTTTAAGTGCAGCTAGGTTAGAGTTGAACCAAGAGTTGCACTTGGCTTTGGGCTTCAAACGGATCCTCATGACAGGGGCAAGAACATCAAGGGTATCAGAGACAGAAGAGTAGAGCATGGAAAGGGTTGTGTCAGGATGAGAGTCAGCCAGAGGAGGAAGAGGGGTGGGAAGGGGGAGAAAGCCTCAACTTACACACGCTTCATGGGCCGGATGCCCGAGAAGGTAGGTGGCAGTGTTGGGGTTGGCTTTGCCTGTGGGGTAGAGAGAGTGAGATGGGAGTAGAGGAGGGAGTGATCGCTCCAGGAGAGAGGAGTGGTTAGAGGGATGGAGAGGGGGAGGTCAGAGGAGATCAGAGCATCAAGCGTGTGCCCTGTAGAGTGAGTCTGACCAGAGGGGAGGATAGAAAGGGAGAGGGAATAGCAGAGGTCATGAAATATTACAGACAAGGAACAGGTAGAATCGAGGTGGATATTGAGGTCACCAAGAAGGAGGAGTTGAGCGGTTGAGGCGAGGAGGGAGAAGGAGAAGTCCGCCCACTCAGAGAGGAAAGAGCTGACCGGACCAGGAGGCCCATAGATAGTAGCCACGATTAGAGAGTGGCTAGGAGAGAGAGAAAGCCTGCAGTCAAGGCTTTCGAAAGAGGAGTAGGTCTGCGTGGGAATGATAGAGGTAGGAATCCACTCAGGAAAGATCATGGCTACACGCCATCCGGACCGGGTGGATCTGGGTGCGGAGAGGATCTTGTAGCTGTCAGGGAGGAGGGTGTCAAAGCGTGTGATAGAGTTGGTCTCAGTGAGACCGAGGACATCGAGGTCAAGTTCTTCAAGGAGTCAGCAGATGTCAGAGGAGTGTTTGACAGCAGAGCGAGAGTTGAGAGTGGCAAGATGAAGAAGGTTTCCAGACTTAAAAGCCTTCCGGGGAGGGGTGCACATCAGAGGTCCGCCCTGCGGAGGCGAAGGAGCCCGAGGAGGGAAGAGAGGGCAAGGTAGCCAAAGGGGGGTATGAGAGGAGACAGGGAAGCAGGAGAAGAGAGGGAGGGGACAGCAGGAGATGAAAGGAAATTGATAAGGTGAAGGAAGCACCTATCAAAGAGTAGGAGATTGGCCTGAGGGCCTTGGACCATGATGGTGCCATTTACGTAGACATTAATGATGACCTTATAGCAGTCGAAGGGGACAATGAGGGCTTCCCTGCGGGTGCCGCCATTAATAGAAAAGGAGGAGATAGGACAGAGCACAGAGATCATATGAAGAGTCCATAGATCTGGTGAAGGAGCAACAAAAAGAATGTCGTTGAGGGTCTGTCTGGAGGAAGCGCTGGAGTAGGTGTCAGCGATAGGGAGACCAGGGCTGGAGGCTGAAAGGGCAGCCCAACGTACAGTGGTACCCGTTAATTATACGGATGCCCTAATAACGCTCACACCAGAATGAATGCACCACTCTATTGAATTAAGGCCAAGAGTCTATCTTGCCAGGATAACGCATTTATTCTTTACAGAGGTGAGGATAGGAGCAAAGAAGTCTGCTGCCTGAACAGTGTCCCTCAACTGTCCCATTCTCCTGCAGACTGGAGCCAGACAGGAGCTTAAATACTCAAGACTTGGTCACTGGATACTGGCATGGCTCCATCCAAAAATGTCCTTCTTCCCTAAAAGGGATACTGCAGTCTTCCTTCCTTCATGGTTGGATTTCCATTTAGGACATACTACTTACCATACGCTAGCCTATGCAAGAATACACTGTAGCTCCTGTTTTTCATCATTTTGCTAATTCTGAAAATGTATATATAAAAACATTTTCCTGTCATGCTCTCCATATTTCATTCACTCGACTGATATTTTGATCTGGTCTTATAATCTCGTCATAACCTTGTTTTCCATAATTCTGCATTGTGTGCATAAGCCTTAGCCTGCTGCCAGACAGCAAACACCTGCTTAGTTACGTGCTGGCCTAGCTAACACCACAGCAATGCCTGTAGTCTATTTTTAGCACAGGGCACATTCCTTTTGGCAGAGAGCCTGCTTCTACCGTGCTTTTTAACATTTGCCAATTTTTTCAGCTAATAGTTATTTGCACCTTATATTTCAATAATAACTGCCTTCTGTTAGTGCCCACGCATGTCTGTGTGTGTGATTATATTTGCATGCAAAAAGCTTTCCTCAGTGTTTGTCAGGAATCAGGGTTGGCACAGGCGTGGAGTACTAAAATACGCCTATTGAGACATTATGTGCTGGAAGGATAAGGAAACTTCAGTTCCCAGCATCCTTTGTGTTATTTTGTAGTTTGTCCCGTGCGCGCCTTGCCAGCTGTACTGCATCAAGAATCAAGGCAGCTTAAAGGCAGGCAATGGCGGTGGGCAGGTGTGGCTTATTGTTGATTGGGAGCAGGAGTCAGGCTGCCGCGTTCGGCAACAGGAGGAAGGCGTCCGCGTGCGACGAAACGAGAATCAGAGGAGGAACGCTTGATCGCACGCGTTCACAGTGCGGTAGGAGCAGGAGGGGCGCTGAGTAGCCGGCAGAGACAACGTTTGCTGTTCTTCGTCTGGGAAGTCCCACGGGGCTCCCAGACTCAAGATAAGTACTCGTGAGGGCAATATATTTCCTGAACTGCTTGGAATGATTTACCGCTGTTTCATTATTTGTCTGGGAAGTCCCACGGGCTCCCCAGACCTGAGATAAGTAACGCCCTAATCACTTTGAATTCAATCCGTATGAGAAATGAAAGTGTGTTTGTTACTCGTATAATTCAAGAACTTTGCCAATCTCGTATGGGTTAATGCAGGAAGTACTGCATATGGACAACGACATTTCACTAGTGCCAGGAACTAAAGGAAATGCATTTATGTTGTATGTTGCTAACGCTGCCCGAAGGGCCATGTGTATTGTCTAATCATTTTGGGAAGCTTTCCCTTATGTGTGGTCATATTGCTTGCTTATGTGTTGTATGGGAATGATATTTAATAGTAGGATACAGTACACGTATTAAGGTGTGCTATTCAGGAATCAGGTATATGTTAATTGTGCAGGTGATTGTTCTGTTCAGTCTATGTGAGTTAGAGTAGGGTTTTCTCCTGTGTTTCCCCAGTCCCATCCACCTTAGGAGTTTCCTTATCCTCTTTCCGGTGTTCCTTATTTCCCCTCCCTATCCACAACCTCTCCCTAACCCCTCTTCCCCCCATTGGCTGCCACGTGGCGACCTGTTTACTAACTCAGGCGCCTGTGCCAACCACGGTGGGAGAGTCAAGTTCATTCGGCTTCCGTGGTTCGGGGGAGAGTGTCAATCTCTCTTCCTTCCAGTTAGTGTGATTGTGACATAATAAGCCACCCCCAAATTGGGATACTCACAACCACCTAAGCCAAATGGTCCCGACACCTCCACTTTTAGCAGATGTGCTAAAGGTTTTACAGGATATTCAGTTGGAATTAGCACATGCTAGGCAGGAAGCTACCACCTTGAAAGCCCAGGTACAAGGGTTGGTAGCACAAGGTACCCCTCTGGAGGGGCCCAGTACCTCCACTACGGAGGGCACTTCCATGAGGGGCAATCCTACGGTCATTGTCCAACCACCGAGTAGTGTACCATTGGCCTCACCAGAACGTTTTTCAGGCGATCCTAGGAAATACATGACCTTTCTTACCCAATGTAGACTCCATTTTTTGTGCAAACCTGCGGCGTTTGAGACCATCCAAGCCAGAACCACTTTTGTAATATCCTATTTGACAGGGGATGCAGCAGCCTGGGCGATGCCCTTAGTACAGAAAGATGACCCCTTGTTATATAACTGGGATTATTTTCTAGGAGAATTTGGTAGACTGTTTGATAGACGGGAGGTTTCATTGGCCCAAGACAAGGAGCTGTTAGGGTTAAGACAGGGATCACGAGATTTGGTTACATATGTGACACAGTTCAATAGATTAGTGATTGAAACTGAATGGCCAGAAGCAAAACAGACGGTACTGTTTTATCAAGGGCTACGGGAAGAAATGAAAGATGCCATTGCGCAGGTAGAACCGCAACCCAGTACTTGTACAGCGATGATAGACCTAGCCCTTAGGTTAGATCATAGAATGGATGAGAGAAGGGGAGACAAGAAGAAACCAGAAGCAGTCCCGTTTGTGAGATTGGACAGGAGTAGAGGAGGAAGGAGTAGTGATGTAGAACCAATGCAGATTGGTAGTATCAAAGGTCCGTTATCAGAGGCAGAAAAAGAACAACGGAAACTTAATAAATTATGTTTGTCCTGTGGACAGGCAGGTCATTTTATTCGTACCTGTCCTAATACTCCGCAAAAGAATCTTGGAGGGGAACGAGGCAAGAAGGAAGCGGGAAAAGAGTTGGGCCGACCTTAGGGGGAACTCAGGTGACAGGCCCGAAGGAAGCAAGGTTCCCCAAATTAGTGGCAAATACAGTTGGGAGGAAGACATCTCATTTGTATATTCTGGTGACGTTATGTTGGGCGATGTCTAAGCAAGTGGTGTTGGCTATGGTGGATTCAGGAGCCACAGGTAATTTTGTGGACATTACATTGGCACACCAGTTAGGACTACCTGTACAAGATAAACCAAGAGTGGAAGGGGTTCAATCAGTGGACGGTTCTCCGTTAGTATCTGGTCCTATCAAACAACAAACGCATAAGTTACAGATGACATTTGCATCAGGACACAGAGAAGACATTGCTTTTGATTTAATAGCTGCACCACAGTTTGGTTTAATTTTAGGAATGACCTGGTTAGTGCAACATAATCCCAGGATTGATTGGGAAAAGCAAACTGTAGAGTTTACGGAGCAGAAGTGTCAAGGACACATGATATCTGAGATGGAACCTTCGGATGGTTGGTTGATCAAGAAAGAAAGGATCAAGTGGTAGGAGCAGTGGAAGCAGGAATTCCCTTGCAATACCGAGAGTTCGCAAAAGTATTTGACAAAGGTGGGGCAGAGCAACTACCACCCCATAGACCATATGATTGTGTCATTGAATTGGAGGAGGCGGCGAAGTTTCCTTGTAGCAGAATCTACGCCCTGACAGAAATTGAAAATTAACATTTAAGAGTGTATCTGGATGAAATGCTGGAGAAGGGGTTCATTAGACATTCCACGTCCCCTGTCTCCTCTCCCTTGTTTTTTGTCCCTAAGAAAGAGGGGACATTACGAACTTGTATTGATTACCGCGCATTGAATAAGGTGACCATTAAGAATAGGTTTCCCTTACCTCTAATCTCAGTATTATTGGATCAGGTGCGGGCGGCAAAAATATACACGAAATTGGATTTAAGGGGGGCATACCACTTGATCAGAGTGCGGGAGGGGGATGAGTGGAAGACGGCATTCCGGACAAAGTTTGGTTTATTTGAATACTTGATTATGCCGTTTGGATTATGCAATGCTCCTGCGGCATTTCAATTCTTTATGCAAGAAGTTTTGAGAGATTTTATTGATGTGTTCGTCATAGTTTACATTGACGACATTTTGATTTATTCAGTTTCACCAGAACAACATGTTCAGCATGTGAGGGCATTGCTTCAGAGGTTACAGGAGTATCAGCTCTGTGTAAAATTGGAGAAATGTGCTTTTCACAGTAGGCAGGTGGAGTTTCTAGGGTTTATTCTCACTCCAGAGGGTGTAGTAATGGATGCAAAGAAAGTACAAGCTGTGACAGATTGGCCATCTCCTCAATGTATCAAGGACGTTCAATCATTTCTAGGATTTGCCAATTTCTATCGGCGTTTTATTAGTTATTTTTCAGCCATTGTAACACCAATTACACGATTGCTTAAGAAGGTAACACCATTTGTTTGGGGTCCTGAAGCAGAAAAGGCTTTTCAGACTTTAAAGGTAGCTTTTACCACTGCACCAGTGTTGAGACATCCAGACACAAGTCAAGCCTTCAAGGTGAAAACTGACGCTAGTAACTTGGCGGTGGGGGCTATTTTGTCACAGAAGGATATGGAGGGAGTGTGGCATCCAGTGGCATTTTATTCTAGAAAGTTATCGGGTTGTGAACAGAATTATTCTATCACGGATAAGGAGTTGTTAGCTATTCGATCAGCTTTTCTAGAATGGAGACATTACCTATTGGGGGGTAAGCATCAGGTAGTAGTGGTGACTGATCACAAGAATCTGCAATACTTTAAGACTGCTCACAAACTTAGTCCCAGACAACTCCGCTGGTCTCAGTATTTCAATGAATTTGATTTCGTAGTAACCTTCAGGCCAGGAAAGAATAATGGCAAAGCAGATGCACTGTCTAGGCAGCAAAATTTGGAGAGTGTGGAGAGTGAAGTAAGAGCAATTATTCCCTCAGAGAAAGTCACTGGGGTAATTACCACCAACTTAATTGGGGAGGTCAAGAGAGCATTACCACCTCGGCAACTCCAGAAGTGGCGGGACAGTCATCCAGAAAGAAAGGTGCGGCAGGGGTTGCCGTACCATCAAGGCCGATTATTTCTACCTACTAAAGAAGTACAGAAAAAAGCATTATATTGGTGTCATAATTCTCCATTAGCGGGACATTCTGGCCAAAGAAAAATGCAAACTATGCTAGAAAAGTATTTTTGGTGGCCTACATTGAGACAGGATGTGAGCAACTATCTACTAAAATGTGAGAATTGTATGAGAAACAAAGCAGATCATGTAAATTAAAAGAGGGTTACTTCAACCATTACCCACTCCTGAGAAGGTATGGACCCATATATTAATGGATTTCATTACCGACCTTCCACCTGATAAGCAGTTTGACACTATTTGGATAGTGGTGGATTTCTTGTCCAAACAAGCGCATTTCATTCCTTGTGAAGGAATACCTGGAGCAGGCAGGTTAGCAGAGTTGTTTCTTCAACATGTGGTTAGACTACATGGTTTACCAAAAAGTATTGTCTCAGATAGAGGACCTCAATTCACCTCACGGTTTTGGCGAGCTTTCTGTCGCATGTTGGGAATCAACTGTGCTCTCTCTACGAGTTATCATCCCCAAACTGATGGTCAGACAGAACGGGTCAACCAAACACTCGAACAATATTTGAGAGGCTATTTAGGTGATGGCCGAGAGTCTTGGGTACAGGCACTCTGGTTGGCTGAATTTACATATAACAATACACTGCACACGTCATTGGGTATGTCTCCTAATGAATGCTTATTTGGGTATGAGCAAAATATGATACCAGAACATTTACCTGAAGTGGAGAATCTACCTGTGTTGCAAGATCGAATACAGTTGCTTCTCAAGATCCGACAGAAGGCGCACACCAATTTGGAACAGGCTAAGAAAGCCTATAAAAGACATGCTGATAAACACTGACAGGAGAGTCCACATTATAAAGCAGGAAACAGGGTTTGGTTATCAACCAGAAATCTCTCCATAGTTGGATCTCGTAAATTTATGCCTAGATTTATTGGACCTTATGAAATCATTGCATGTGTATCACCAACAGCTATGAAACTGCGTTTTCCTAAAACTCTACAAATACACCCGGTATTCCATGTTTCTTTGCTTAAACCCGCAGCTCCAGGGACAACTACGAAGAAACCCCCAGCCATAGTGAAAGATGGGAACATGGAATACGAAGTAAAACGCATTGTGGATTCCAGAAAAAGATATCGACAACTATGGTATTTGATCCACTGGGAAGGTTACGGCCCTGAGGATTGTTCTTGGGAACCAGCTAGAGAGGTTCATGCTCCCAGGTTAGTGAAACAGTTTCATTTACGCAACCCAGGTAAACCAGGTCCTGGGAGGAGCCCTGGAAGAGGAGGTAATGTCAGGAATCAGGGTTGGCACAGGCGTGGAGTGCTAAAATATGCCTATTGAGACATTATGTGCTGGAAGGATAAGGAAACTTCAGTTCCCAGCATCCTTTGTGTTATTTTGTAGTTTGGCCCGTGCGCGCCTTTCCAGCTGTACTGCATCAAGAATCAAGGCAGCTTAAAGGCAGGCAATGGCGGTGGGCAGGTGTGGCTTATTGTTGATTGGGAGCAGGAGTCAGGCTGCCGCGTTCGGCAACAGGAGGAAGGCGTCCGCGTGCGACGAAACGAGATGCAGAGGAGGAACGCTTGATCGCACGCGTTCACAGTGCGGTAGGAGCAGGAGGGGCCCTGAGTAGCCGGCAGAGACAACGCTTGCTGTTCTTCGTCTGGGAAGTCCCACGGGGCTCCCAGA
This sequence comes from Ambystoma mexicanum, assembly GCF_040938575.1. Classification (NCBI taxonomy): domain Eukaryota; kingdom Metazoa; phylum Chordata; class Amphibia; order Caudata; family Ambystomatidae; genus Ambystoma; species Ambystoma mexicanum. The sequence continues at coordinate 1,469,243,972 of NC_090923.1, read as the reverse complement.
CTCAAGATAAGTACTCATGAGGGCAATATATTTTCTGAACTGCTTGGAATGATTTACCGCTGTTTCATTATTTGTCTGGGAAGTCCCACGGGCTCCCCAGACCTGAGATAAGTAACGCCCTAATCACTTTGAATTCAATCCGTATGAGAAACGAAAGTGTGTTTGTTACTCGTATAATTCAAGAACTTTGCCAATCTCGTATGAGTTAATGCAGGAAGTACTGCATATGGACAACGACATTTCAATAGTGCCAGGAACTAAAGGAAATGCATTTATGTTGTATGTTGCTAACGCTGCCCGAAGGGCCATGTGTATTGTCTAATCATTTTGGAAAGCTTTCCCTTATGTGTGGTCATATTGCTTGCTTATGTGTTGTATGGGAATGATATTTCATAGTAGAATACAGTACACGTATTAAGGTGTGCTATTCAGAAATCAGGTATATGTTAATTGTGCAGGTGATTGTTCTGTTCAGTCTATGTGAGTTAGAGTAGGGTTTTTTCCTGTGTTTCCCCAGTCCCATCCACCTTAGGAGTTTCTTTATCCTCTTTCTGGTGTTCCTAATTTCCCCTCCCTATCCACAACCTCTCCCTAACCCCTCTTCCCCCCATTGGCTGCCACGTGGCGACCTGTTTACTAACTCAGGCGCCTGTGCCAACCACGGTGCGAGGGTCGAGTTCATTCGGCTTCTGTGGTTCGGGGGAGAGTGTCGATCTCTCTTCCTTCCAGTTAGTGTGATTGTGACAGTGTTCCTCCTCCCCCCTGGTCTCTTTGTAGTGCCTAGAAACAGTCAAAAGAACTCTTGTCTAATGCTAAAGCGCTTGGGAATAAAGGAAGGCGCTAGCTCCTTCCCAACATTCCCCCTTTCATTACTTCTACAGTAACAAACTCATACCCATCCAACATATCTACAACCCCAGAAATATCAGTTTTGAGTTTTGCTGTTTATTGTATGGCAAGGTGTTCTAGATCTCCCAATTGATACCATCATCTTTGCACTATTAGGGACTATATTAACACAACATTCAGAGACCCAATTGGCACATGCAGAAGAGGACCAAGAAGAATTCGATAACAGGCACCAGTATTTTTACTGCTGCCCCCAGCCATGACGGGACTCAATCAAAGGCAAGCGATAGCCAAAACGTGTTATGAACTCCACCTTCTTTCTTCATTTGAACAACTAGATTGTCCAACACCTCAATGAGGTGGGATAGTGACCCATTCTCAGCATCCTCCGGGGGTATAAAAGTGCAGCAGCTGCTTGTACCCAAGGAGCCAAAAAAGATGAAAAGATAGTCTCTGCTGAGCGAAAAAAAGTCGATATTCATCAGGTATTCCTCTGAGCAGTGTGCAAGAGTCTTTTGAGACATAGTTTGATCTCTTCTTTCTTCCCCGCTGTTGAAATTGTCTTTTTTCTGGCCGCATACCGAATTCTTGTTTGATCTGCAAGCTTCTTTCTGCTTCTTTAGGTGCTGGAGTGGCTGTTGGCACCTTGACAGGCATTTCTTCTCCCTTCAGGTGTTCTTTCAGGATTACTAGTAGCACTGAGTGTAGGGTGGCCAGTGAACGCTTGCCCCTCCATGAGGGTGGGAGGTGCAAGTAGGCTTGTTCGCAACAAACACAGTATTAGGCCATCACTGCTGCTGTACTTTTCGTCATATCAGGGATCACAAGAGTGTGGCAGCACTGTGTGTTTGCGCGAACAGGAACTGTTCATTCATTTCTAAAACAAAGTTCATAGTCTATGTCTCTGTGTATTCACACTGGTTTGCATTGTTGCAATCCATGTGTGATGTATTGGGACCATAGGCTCTATTTGGCTATTGCTTCTCTGCTGTACTCAATCAGTTCATCTGCCGGGCATGTCACATGGTGCCCTGCCATTTGTCGTTGCCATTTGAGTAACCTCTCAAGGAAAAATATGGTACTTGTAGACACTGGCGGTATTTCGAGTTGCCATTGCATAATGCTGGGTCTAGATCAATGCTCCTCAACTGCACGCTGTGTGCCTGGAATGTGCCCTTTATCCTTCATAGTGCAAGATGTACCAGGCATTGTGCCTCTATAATTGGGACTGTATGTGGAACTAAAACCTTAGGAGCCCCTGATGCGTGCGGGATAAGTGCACACACGTGACAGCTTTCATTGATTATATTCCTTCCTGCAGTGCGCATATCAGAGTACCAACAATTCAATGTTTCTAAATGCTGGATGTCAGAAATGGCATCAAAGCCCAACCCGTTATATAAATTACACGTCATTCGTACTTCCCATTTCATAAGTCTAAGAAAACTTGTAGGAGTGGCCAGAAAAAAGTGAGCCATTTGTTTATTTCTTTTTATAGCCATATTCATATTAGCATTATTTTCCAACTGTCCACCCCCCTTTATATGGCCACCCCATATAACAGAAATACCTTTGTCCACTCCAACTACCACGATCAGTGTCACACACAACAATATAATACTTAAAAAACATATACTGGATAATTTCTAGAACACATGACATTCTTATTATCATTATGCCTGCATAACAGAGAGGTTTGAACATGTCGGTCAGGCATCCTTGCTTATTCCTGGAGAGGAGAAAAAAAGTTATCAAGAAAGAGAGAAAGAGAGAGACTGATAGAGAGAGAGAGAGAGAGAGAGAGAGAGGGAGAGGGAGAGAGAGGGAGAAAGAGAGAGAGAGAGAGAGAGAGAGAGAGACCAATAGAGAAAGAAGGAGAGGGGGAAAGGGAGAGGGGGAGGGAGAAAGAGGGAGAGAGAGAGAGAGACCTTTTTTCCACCATGGCCGACCGGGTTCTGGACCTTCAAAAAATATAAAAATTGAAAAAAGATCAATAAAAAAACAAGAAAAAAGGAAAAAAGAAAAGAAAGAAAAAAGACAAAATCAGGCATGTTCCACTGCACACCATGCTGGTATGGATCCTTTATCTTACTCTGTTGATTGAGCTTTGCTTTCTCTCAGGCGCTCTTCAGACATCCGAAAGATGCACCCAATATCTAACTCCTTCATACGGATGGCGAGAGGAGTACAGAACACCACCTCATATGGACCTTCAAACTTGGGGCTGATCAGTTCCCCAGGTAATAATGGTCCAGTTGTAATATGGGCAATACTCTGTATGGAACTATGGTCTTGCTTTCTACAGTGTTGGGCACTATTTCTCCCCCCCTTTAGCATGCCCCACTACCGCCTCTGTGTGCCTCCGTCCGTCACCTGGTCAATTATTTATGGCCCATCAACATATAGTATTTCTCCTTCCATCAATGCATGAGCCGTTCATCATGGTGGGAAAATAAATAAAACTCCTGTGTATAATCCGGAGTTGCAAAAACAGGGGCCGTGCAAATAGCTTCTTTTAAGTCCTCAAATTGTCTAGTCATTTTGTCAGTCCATTCCAATTTACTTTTAAGTCGTCTGTCCTTCCCTGAGACTTTGTAGTCTACAATCCATGCCCTACAATAATTACATAAGACCAAAAAGCTGCTACATTTTCTTCACAGTACTGGACCCACGGGTGGCACGTACTGACGCCTCCCTATCTGGTAATACTTTTTTCCCATTTGCAAAAATATTTTTTTCCTGTTTGCAAAAATGAGTTGTCCCAAGTATAGTACCTCCTGTTGGCAGTATTGTAGCTTTCTTTTTATCTGCCTTGTACCCTTTGTGAGCCAGCAATTGCAATAATACAACAGAATCCCTTGTGCACTATTGTTCATTTTCACTACATACTAGCAGATCATCCACATACTGGATAATTGTGATAGGCACCTGAATTCAATGTAATCTGTACTGGGGTTACATCTCTCAGTAACCCAACATCATGTGGATTAACAGTCCATAATTGTGCTGGCACATATCCCATGTCCTCCTCCTTTAATTGTACTATCAGTTCGATATATTATACTGTGCGCCACTCGCACCCATCCTGGTCTGTTCCAATCAGGACTACTCTTTTGTCTGACACTACTAGTCCTTGTAAATCTAATGACAATATTGTCCCTGCCATCATCTCGGGTGGCACCATGGGTTGGAAAATAAAATCTGTGGGCACTCGCCAACACTTTGTCTCAATAGGGAGGCACTGCTTTTACTAATACCTTGATATCATAGACAAATATATCCGGGACTGCGGGAACCCCACAAACTACTGACTCCCTTGTCATTGCATTGATTATTACCATTGCTCAAGCTACTCACATCCCTGGAGTGGAACACACTACCCCTTGATCTGTAAATGATATAGTTATATTTAGTTTACTGAGCAGATCCGTACCCAACAAGTTCACAGGGGAACTCTCTGAATATAACAAGGGGGCTTGTACTACCTTCCCTCCCAATTTTATATCCAGCTCCTCAGTGTATGGAACCATAGACATAGCCCCAGAGAGTCACTGTGTGTCAAGAGTTTTACATGATAATGGAAATTTACCCTCCGTAATGCATGATTTAGTTGCACCTGAATCTACCATAGATACAAATTGCCTGTTTCCTATTTTCACCTCCACTAAGGGCTCCTTTTCAGGGTGTGTGGTTGTCAATAGGATTGGACACGCATGCTCTCTGTGGGCTGTCCTAATCAGAATATGTATTTGTCCCGGGGAATGAAAAAGGGCACCCTCACCACTGTAACTCCTTGGAATGGGGTACCTGTTTCCCCTGCCATCCTGTTGAACTGTGTTCCCTCACCCTGCTGTGGTTGTTGCCCAAATTGCCCCTGTCTGTCAGCCCCATAAGAGAACTGATTTTGACCGCCTCGCCCAAATTGCTGTTGTCCTGTTCCTTGAGGCCCTTGGAATCCCTGCCCTGGAGGTGATGGCCCATAATTAAATCCCATCCCAGGCCTGTTCCTGCACTCCCTTGCGAAATGCCCCCATCTCCCACAATACTAGCACTGTGATGTTCCTAATCCTCCTCCCTGGGGCCCTATCCCCCAAAGCCTCCTGCTCTTGCGCCTCAAAATCCTCCTCTTCCTCTTGGTGCTCCTTCATACTTCCACTGTGGTTTGGGGTACTGTTTCCCCCACCCCATTGTCCATGTCCTCCTCTGGCCCACAGTACAGCAATTGTGGCATTCACAATTTGTTGAGTGTCCCCTGTCCTTTCCCGCTGAATAGGTGCCGTCACTGGTGCTTGTACGACAACCTTATTTAGTTTCTTTTCCACTAGTTTTTCCTCGCCCGTTTGCCGCTTCCGGGCTGTCTCCTTGTCCCGCTCCTTGATTCTCTTATAGTGGTGGACTATTATAGTTTGTATCTCTCCCTGCCCTTTGGCTTCAACTCCCACAATTTTATCTAGTGCCTTCTGGACCTCTTTTGGTAATCGTCTCTTTACGATAAAATAGAAAAATGGTACCGAATGATCTTGTTGCCCTCCTGCCTCAACTCTCCACATTTCCTGTAACTTAAGAATAAACCTAACTGGGTCCTCATCATCACCCATTGTATATTACATTAAAGAATATAAGTCAGGGGTATCTTGGTACATCCTTCGTAGAACTCCCACACCCTTGCCCTTACCTCATTAAAGGCTGCTCCATCATGTTAATTATCTGCAAGACTTACCCCAGAGTAATCAGCCCATGTCCATATCTCCTCAGCCTGTTCCCCAACTATGGTGACCAGTAAACTCTTATGTTCTCTTAATGCTAAGGCTAGCCCCGCTGTTTGTTTTTCAAATTCATAGATCCATTTACTAGCTCCAGCTATAACCTGGGGGAGAGTTTTAATCAAATTATTTTTGTCCATTTAAGACCATGCAACAAACTGCGTTATCCCTACTCCTTTATGAATAAGATGCATCTGCATATCTATTTTGTCTTCTACCCCTTTTTTCTTCTGATTTTGTACTACCACCATTAAATCTTGTCTATTTCTTGGTCTGTCCCTCCTCGCTGCCTCCTGTGGCAGGGACGGGATTCCCGCCGACCTCCTCTCCTTGATCTTCTTGACCTGCCTCTTCATTATTTCTACCACCTTGATCTTCCGCTCCATTTTCCCATGCTTGTTCTACTTCTTGTCCTAGGACTGTCCATACACCCTGCCCATCATCTTTTTCAACACAAGCATTTCTTATTGCCCCTGGGTTGAATCCAACCAAAAAATCTCCTGACTTCCAATCCCCTATTTTCTGCACTGGTACCCTTTTTTCTGTTGACACTTCTAAAGGTTCTTGTAACCTGACCAACCTTTCCCCTAATGCTCTTAGCTCATTATTTATATAAACGTGTGGACCTGTTGACACTCTCTCTACCACTGGAGGCTTATAGACTGGATTTGTATACCCTACTGCAGGTTTAGGCGTTACGGGGTATATCCACTTACATTGGATCTCTTTTTCACCTTCCTGATCTTCCCTATCCTCAAGTAACCACCAGAGATCTATAATCTCTTTTCTTTTTTGGAATGTGTTCCTTTTATGTTTTGCTGCTAAACAAGATGGGCATTTTTTCTAGCATGTTTATGTTATGGGAGCTTATCCATTCTTTGTGGTACTTGTCTATCCTGTCACAATACAGTGGCAGGACCCTATGCATGTGTTTAATTGGAGTTTCTTCCTCCATAATGTTACGTGTGTCCCTAATGCTTCACTTAGACCCTACTGCTATGATGTGTACGCTTCTACTAGTTACACAAAAATACAGATCAACCCACTTTTTCTCCCACCCATTTTTTCCACATTGATTTCACCCACACACACACTCTGACTCATCCACCTTCCTTCCATTTTTACCACAAAAGACAGCAAGAGAAAAAAATACAAAAATAATTGACTAAAATCCATGCCCATTCCTTATACAGAGCAACTATTTGTTTTCCTTATATCCTTTGTAATACCGCCTTCCCAGCATTTTTTAATATGCTGAGGATCCAATTGCTTTTATTGTCATAAAAGAATAATGTGTGGTAATACCTTCTCAACCTATTAAGGCTGAGGATCCCTTACTTCCCAGCCTTACTTCCCAGCCCTTGTAAGCTTGGGCTCCCTTTCCTCTCAGTCTTTATACGCTGAGGTTCCCTTTTTCCATTATAAAAAGTAGAAAAACAAAAATACGTGACAATTTCAATACATAACCCAGCTCCTATCCAATCAACTCCTTAACACATCACCTGAAATCCTATCCAATCTATTCCTTAACAGATCACCAAAAATCCTATTCCATAATACATCACCAAAAGTCATATTCCACAATGCATCACCAAAAATCTGATTCCATAATACATCACCAAAAAGTCCTATTCCATCTATTCCAGTGACTTTGTACATCATCCACAACACCATACTGTTAGAAGGCCTTCAAGGTCCGTCTGGATGCAGTGGGAACAACATCACCCATGTTACTTGAAATGGAATCCAAGAGGGTGCCTCCTCGGCTCCATTTCAGAGAAACCTATGTGCAGGTCTAGTCTTTTCTAAAATGGCTGTGATCGCCTCCTCCCGGTTCTCACCTCTAACCAAGAACGGGTAGGTGCGTCGCTTCTGTGTTCTGCTCCTTTGTGCCTAAGCTTTTTGCCACAGCTTGACTTACTTAATCGCTACAACCTTGGCAATCCTGCTATTCTCCCCGCTTCTCTTGTGGTCCTTAATTTCTCCACTCTCAATCTCCTCTGGGTTTTTGGAACCCTTCTTCTCCCTTCCTTCTATTTTTCTTGTTTACTTTCTTTCCTACTAATTCTTTCTTCTCACTTTTCTCCTTCCCCATTTTTTGGCACAGATTTCTCACTGTGTATCAGCAGCTCCTGCTTCCGCGACTCCATGCGGCTCCTCCTCTGTTCAGGCTGCCACGGTCGGTGTGACTTCACAGCGGCTCATCTCAGTCCTGACCGCTGCACTGTTTGTTATTTCTTACCCACCTGGATTGGCTCCTCTACTCCACGCTCTTCCAGAAGTGATCCCCTTGGAAACCTTCAATAGTGGTTATACTCTGCATTCTGCAGCTCCGCATTCTACATTGTCTTCATTTTCAAGGCAGCTTTCAAGGTATCATCATTTCTACAACTTGCATCTTCATTGTAGCTGTTTACACCGAAAGTCCTGTCCGTCGGGTTTTATTCCCCATGAGGGTGTCCCGAGGGTGCTGCCCCCGAGGTGCACAGAGACCATTAACTGGCCTCTGGATGCCTTGTGGGAAGTATTCTAATACTACATCTACAACAGAACAGCACCACAGCACCTGCAAGGACTGAAGACAGCCATTGTGAGTACCAAATTCCTTAATACCAGAAGATCATTACATATAGCGACGCCATGGATCAGAAGGTGCAACAACTGGTGGCAGCTGTCCAGAACCTCAATAATGAGGTTTAAACCTTGAGAACTGAGAATACCAAACTCAGACAAATGGTTACCTCCCGTACAGAACTACCCCCGGGACCTTTACCATTGGAAATGTATGATGGTAACCCCAAGAGATTAAAAGAGTTCTTGGACTCTTGTACTGACCAATTTACATTGAAACCTATGTTCTTCCCAACGGATCGTGCTATAGTCAGTTTTCTGATTTCCATATGTCTGGGAGCGCCCTGGCTTGGGCCACTCCCCTTGTTACTACCAACAATCAGCTCATGGATTCCGTGGTTGGATTTATAAACAGTTTACAAGCAATGTTTGGAAGGTGAGAATTGGGTAGTTACTGCCCAAGAAAATATCCTTGATCTCAAACAAGAAAACATGGATATCCTCATGTTTATAACACAATTCAAACAATTGGCCTCTGAAACTGCATGGCCAGATGATGCTCTTCTGACTATATTCAGGAGAAATCTATGTGAAGACCTCAAGGATGAGATTTCCAGAGCCCCTCGTCCACAAAACTTGGCAGAAACGATCATGTTAGTCCTACAAATGGACTACCGAATACAAGAAAGGAACCTAGAAAGACGCAAAGGAAGACCATGTTTACTACCTACAGCGCTCATACCAGAAGGCCCCAAGACTTGCAGAAACCTAGAAGAAAGTGAACCTATGCAAATGGGAATGGCTAGAGGACCCTTGACTCCTGAGGAAAGACTATGGAGAAGGACTTTAGGGCTATGCATGTACTGCAGCTCTGATAAACATATCCTGAAAGATTGTCACTTGACACCCCCACGACGTCCGGTAAACATCTCCACCCGTCCATAAAGAGAACCGTGAGCGGGTCTTTTGTAAAGAGTTCCATGGATTGTCTTCCACCACAACAGAACATGGTGGTCCTACCAGTTACTCTCGAAATTTAAAGATATCGTATTGAATCAAGTCTTAGCTTTGGTGGACTGTGGAGCTGCCGGTTCATTAATGGATTCCGAATGGGCTTCACAAAATAACATTCCTCGTATCACTAAGACTGTGGTATTGCCTGTCGAAGTAGTTGATGGAACTCCACTTACTTCGGGACCTAGCAAGGAAAACACTGCAACACTTACCATGAAGATTTCCTCTCAGGAGGTAAAAATCTCTTTTGATTTAATAAAGGCAGCTCACTATCCATTGATCCTAGCACTACCATGGTTAGTCAAACACAATCCCTATATAAGCTGGACGGCATGCACCTTATTTTTGGGTTCAGAAAATTGCCTTTTTTCTTGCCTTCCTGAAGGTGCAGTAGGACTATTTGCGGCACCTCACCAAGAAAAGACAACCTCCAGGCCTCCGGCCATTTCTAACATTACACTTTTGCCTGATTGTTACAAGGAATGCAAAAGTGTGTTTTCCAATGAAAAGTTCAAGGAATTACCTCCTAATCGAAGCGATGACTGTTCCATTGACCTTCTACCTGAAGCACACATATCATTTGGAAGGCTGTATGCCTTATCTGGTCCCGAAAAGGAAGCCTTGAGAAAGTATCTTCAAACAGACCTACATCACAGTCTTATAACAGAATCTAAGAGCCCTGCGGGAGCCTCTCTTTTCTTTATACCAAAGAAAGATTGCAAAGAACCAAGACCTTGCATAGAATACCGGGGCTTGAATGAAGTAACCCCCAAAGATCGATATCTGTTACCACTCATTCATGACATCCTGGAGGCAGTCAGAGGAGCTTCGGTCTTCACAAAATTAGACCTAAGAGGAGCGTACCACCTTATCAGAATTAAAAATGGAGATGAGTGGAAAACCGCATTCCACACGCCCTTTGGGCATTACGAATACCACGTCATGCCCTTTTGGTTAGCTAATGCTCTTTCAGTTTTCCAACGTTTTGTTGAACACATTTTTGCGGATTTGCTTCTACATTATCTCATTGTCTATTTAGACGATATTCTTATATTCTCGCGAAATCTACAAGAACATGTACAACATGTAGCAGAGGTCCTATGCCAGCTCCAAGCTCACCACCTTTATGCCAAGATCGAGAAATGTTCCTTCCCTCAGTCTAGTATACCTTACTTAGGATTTATCCTTTCTGCTGAAGGAGCAGCCATGGACCCAAGGAAAGTAAAAGCAGTCATACAATGGAAACCACCTCAAAATGTTAAGGAGATACAAAGGTTCTTAGGATTCTCCAATTTTTACCGCAAATTAATTCCCGGGTTTTCTCGGATCATCACGCCATTGACAACCCTATTGCAAAAAGGAAAGAGCTTCTGTTTGAACCAGGAAGCACAACAATCCTTTGAGAAATTGAAAAACACCTTTTCCTCTGCACCTATTCTAAGATTACCAGATCAATTCAAGCCCTTTATTTTGGAGACAGATGCCTCTGACTCCACAATAGGAGGAGTCCTCAAACAAGTTTCCATTAAAGGCATTAAACATCCTATAGCCTACATGTCCAGAACGTTTACCTCTTCAGAATGTAACTACACAGTTCTTGAAAAAGAATTATTAGCCATAAAAAGAGCATGTCAGAAATGGACACACTTACCTTTGGGAGCTCAACATCCCGTTCAGATTCGGAAAGATCATCAAAATCTAAAAGTGTTACAGAATTTGAGTGCCAGAACAGTCACCAAGCCCAATGGGCTTCATTTTTTTCTTCCTACGACATGGTACTCACTTATATACCGGGACCCAACAACCAAATAGCAGATGCTCTGTCCCGAAGTTCCTATGATAAAGCACCTTTTATGCAAGAGAAGATACTGCCTCAAGCTTCATTCGTCTTTTTTGTATCCTCATTCCTGCAGGAAGTTCAGAAACAAAGCAAGAGTATCACTCCTAAGGATCTAGGCAAACAGCAGTTGAAACAAGAAGATGGGTTGTACTACCACCTTGAACAGCTGTATATTCCTACAGTACCCATCAGGCAACAGGTCGTCCACATTTGTCAGAATCACAAGACAGCAGGACATTGAGGGATCGCAACTACACAAGGGTTCATCAATCGATATTTCTGGTGGCCACAGGTAAAAGACGACGCTAAAGAATATATATCCTCTTGCACTACTTGTTATCAATCCAAGACCCCCAGAAAGTTACCCATCGGCAAACTAGTACAACCGGCTATGCCTACCCGTCCATGGGAAAGGATTTCTACCGATTTCATCGTGGAACTTCCACCTTCATCACAAAATACCACTATAATGGTAACAGTTGTCTCTTTGACCAAACTAGCCCACTTCATCAAGATACCTTCAGCAGCACAGTGGCTTCTTGTTTCCTACACACAATCTTCCGTCTACATGGTCTGCACAAGAGGATCCTATCGGATAGAGGACCACAGTATATCTCCGCCTTTTGGAAACACTTGTGCCGGTCTATAGGTATACATCGTGACCTAAAATCAGGGTAACACCCTCAATCCAACAGCCAAACAGAAAGACTTAATCAATCTCTAGAGCAATACTTTCGTTCTTTCATTTCAACTTCACAAGACAACTGGAGCTCGTTGTTACCATATGCAGAATTTGCATACAACAACCCACTACTGTCATGATTCCTGCCCCTCATGTCTCCAGCCCTCCAAGATGTCAGGCTGGACCCAGGCCACGATCACCTACATGGCCCTCAAGGGCCTCTCCATCCCTCCAAAGACCCACTTGGAGTCAGACTTGGCTCTTTTGGCACCAGACTCACTCATTCCCATAGAATAACATTGGGGATTAGACTTGTAGTGCATTGATGGGGACAAGATGGATGCCCGCACATATTTCGGTTCCCAGAACTGCATGTGCGGTCTAGTCTTTTGGGTGTGGTTCAGCCCAGAGGCACCTGGGATACCCAGAGACTATTTAAGCCACACCCAGGCTGAGAAACATGCTTTGTGTTTTCTGCACCTGCAGCGTGACACTCAACGTGTTCGGATCGGTCTCCAGTAGGCCTGCATCTTTCTTCTGCGCTCGGCTCCTGCAAGAACAAGAACACCGTTAGGAACAGCCTTACCTTGCGGTGCTTCTGCCCATCCGTCATCGCTCTTTCTGTTCTGCGGCATCTTCGGCAGTGTCATTCCCATCCCGGCACGCCGCTTCCTAAGGAAAAGGGAAAAGAACAGAAAAAAGGCATTAATAAGCATTCTGCAAATCTTCATTTATTTTTAAATACTGTACGAGCTTCAAACGCTTACCTGAATCCCAGCCGCTCTGAGGGAACTCTGTCTCCGGAACTTCTCATCCATCTGCAAGAGGGAAAAGACACTCCAGGTTAGCGTGGAAACATCTAGAGGCGCCGCATACCGCGCTTACCCACCGCATTTGTTCTTCATAATCGGCATTCACGCTGAAAACTTCGCGGCACCTAAAAGACACAGAAAAATAACTAAGTTCAATGCACATACGGAAGGGGTGCATTGCGCATCGCGCTCTCACTCACCTTCAGCGCTACTCATCTCAGCAGCACGCCGCCATCCCCGGACGCCGGCCATCATCTAAGGAAGGAAAGGAACGAAGTTAGAGAACTGTTCAAAAGACTCATTATACTTACCTGTCGGACTCTTGCCAGTGAAGTAACTAGGCAGCAACGTGCCTGCAGCAATCAACGCGCGCCTGCGCTGAAGGCAGGACGGAGAGCACACTATCCAAGAAAACAAGGTGAGCTGTGGATCAAAGAGAAGGGTTGGACCCCGGGGAAGAAGGGATTCAAGCACGCAGAGACAATAGGGAGTTAAACTCTACCAATCATGTGTTAAAGGCCCAGTCTCCAGTCGAATAGCCTCCAGGGAAGGGTTTGAGGTCCTAAGAGGTCAGAACAGGCTGAGTGACGTCCCCGTGGATACCAAGTGAGTGTTACAGAATGCAAAGCCTCGCATCAAAATCCACCTGGGGGTCATGGAAACGTCAGAAACCGACCAGTTAGCCCACATGTTGGGGCAGCTACGTTCTAAAGTACATGCAGCCAGGCAGGAGACTAACACCCTGAGGAGAGAGCTCATAGTAGCCAAAGAACGCACTGATGATTTAAGCCAGCAACTTCTCCAGTCACAAGCAGGTCATGCACCATTGCCAGGAAGCTTCCCCTCGATGCCAGTGCCATCCGCCAATCCCGTTCAGATAACCCTTCCTGGGGCAGTTCCCTTGGCCCCGCCCGAACGATTTACGGGGATCACAAGAGGTTTGCAACGTTCATGAACCAGTGCCGCCTGCACTTCCTTTGTAGGCCAGGGGCCTTTCCGAATGACCAATGACGGGTCGCTTTTGTGCTATCCTACCTGAGTGGTAGTGCCGCAGACTGGTCTGTACCCTATGTGGCCCAAGATGATCCTTTGCTGCATGACTTCAGGGGCTTTCAGAAGGAGATGGAAAAGCTGTTCGCCCGTCGTACTCATGGGCAGGCATTAGACAACGAACTTCTGTCCCTACGTCAAGGGAATCAAGACCTATTAACATACATAGCCACGTTCAATAGACTTGTAGTTGAAGCAGAATGGCCAGTGGAGAAGAGAACCACGTTATTTCATCGGCGGTTGCGGGGGGAGCTCAAGGATGTTCTCGCACAAGTAGTGAACCCCCCGAAAGACTGCTCAGAATTCATTGACCTTGTTGTTCAACTGGATCATAGGTTGCAGGACCGAAGAGCAGATCGAACCAGACCGGACCCTCGCCCTATGTATGTGCGTTCAAAGGACAATACTGCCCGAACAACGGAAGTTTCAGGAGAACCAATGCAAATCGGGGGGGTCAGATCCCCCTTGACTAAAGCGGAAAGGGATAATAGGAGACAGAAGCAGTTATGTCTGTGCTGCGGAAGGTCAGGTCATTTCCTTAAAGAGTGCCCTGTAGAGCCACCGAGGAGGACGGTAGGGGCCACGGACAAGGAAGATACCATCAAGGAATCGGAAAACTCCCCAGCCCGGCAAGTGTAGGGGTCTATTTGTCGACCAAAGAAAGTGAACTACAGACCTCCCATTTTGCACTATCTGTGGTCTTGATCAATCACCAACTACCATCTCGGATGCACGCAGTAAGAGCGTACATAGAGAGTGGAGCCGTTGGGAATTACATCGACCAGGATCTTGCGGCAAAGATGGGGCTTCCATTACGTCCTAAATCAACCACTGACACTGTTACCACAGTCGACGGCACGGAAACAGCTTCTGGTCCAGTATCCCAATGCACTGCAGCTTTAACCCTTCTGTGCCAGGATGGACACCAAGAATCTATCGTTTTCGACCTCATTAAGGCACCACAGTTCTGGTTGATTTTGGGACTGCCATGGTTGGTAGCTCACAATCCTCGAATCGATTGGCGAGCAAAAGAATTGGCCTTTCCCGAGACTTGCGCCCACACATGTTAGCGGCAAGAGAAACAACCAATAGACGCCAGAATCTCCACGCTTGCGACTGTGGCAATCGGCACCCTACCAAGTGAATATCAGGACTTTCAAGATGTCTTTCAGAAAGAACAGGCTAATACCCTGCCACTGCATAGACCATACGATTGCCAAATCGACCTGATACCCGGCGCACAAATCCCTTGTGGGCGAATTCACGCACTCACGGAACCAGAAAACCAGCACCTGACGGCCTATCTTGACCAATACCTGGCCAACGGGTTCATCCGTCCCTCGAAGTCTCCAGCAGCCAGTCCTCTATTCTTTGTACCGAAAAAGGAGGGGGACTTGAGAATGTGCATCGACTATCGCGCACTGAACCAGATTACCGTAAAAAATCGCTACCCCCTGCCACTGATCCCTGAATTGCTTGATCAAGTCAAAGATGCCCAAATCTACACAAAACTAGACCTGATGGGGGCATATCACCTTGTTCACGTAAAATAGGGGGACGAATGGAAAACAGCTTTTCGCACCAAATACGGCTTGTACGAATATCAAGTAATGCCCTTTGGCCTTTGCAACGCACCTGCTGCATTTCAATACTTCATGAATGATGTCCTACGGGAATTCATTGATGTCTGTGTTCTAGTGTACATCGACGATATCCTAGTATATTCCGCATCAAAGCAGGACCACGTTAAACACGTCCGATCCGTATTGGAGAAACTCAGTCAACACCAGCTCTACGCCAAGCTCGAAAAGTGCTCATTCCACGTCTCCAAGGTGGAATTCCTGGGCTTTATTCTCAGCCGGAGTGGAATCCAAATGGATGTACTGTTACGCTCACCTGGCTCCCACAGAGGCGTCGATCTGAACTGGACAGCTGCGGTCTCCACCAATGTGACACGTAGGGCCGAGATGACGGACTGGGCTGGCCCACCTAGCTTTGTTTGCTTGGCCCGTAGGAATATTCTTCTGTAAATGGAGAAAGGGAATTAACCACCTGTGGGGTTGAGCGTAAATCCCCCCACCCCTGCTGTTCTCCCCACAGATCACCTTTGATGTCCCCTCTTATAGTCTCACCTGATGGTTTGAAAAGATGAGCTCTCCATCCTGCATTGAGCGCGTTGATAACCAGTTGCTTCACTGGCTCGAAGGAATTGGTGAGTTCCAGAACAATATTGACTCTGAAAATATGTAATTCGTAAGAGTTCACATGTCTGCCTTTCACTCTTGTCCGATTCCTTGCAGTTTGCAGCTTCACCCCAGCAAAGAGTTCCTCGTGGTAGCTGACGAAGTTCAGGTAAGGATTTGGCTTATCCTACACAGTTCAATAAAATAAGGCCAGAATGTAACCTGTGGCTTGCTCCCTTATTCAGGTGTGGAGAGAAAATATGAAGTTCGGGAATAATGCCTCCGGCGGTAAAATTAGGTAAGTCTATTGTGGTGAGAAGAGTTCCCTTTGTTTGTCCCTTCGTCTCACCTTGTTGTCCTTTTGTTCCCCTTAGGGGCCGGGGTACGGCGAGGATGCAATGGAGACTGTGCCGACCCGTGAAGAGGAATAGTACCGCCAGCGGTAATCAGGTAAGTCTATGGGGGTAGTTACTATTGCCTCTGTTTATTCCCTTGGCTCACCTTTGCTGTTCTTGTGTTCCCCTTAGGTGCCAGAGTGCGGCGGGAACGTGCAGAAGGATGCGGTGGATCGTGAGGATGCTGTGAAGGCCGGTGAGTTCAGCGCAGCGCTGCAGCAGGCGAGGTGGCGCGCGTAAAATACTTCTTTCTTCCGGCTCGAAAGCGCGGTGGATCCGGAATTCAGGTAAGGATCGAAGGTTTTGCTCTTATTCTAACCTCTTCTCCTTCTGTTCCTCCCTTTTTCTAGGAGCTGCAGACTCGAGGCGGGCGTGGCAGAAGACTGGATGCAGGCTTGCACACACGGTGAGCGTTACGCTGCTGGATGCAGAATAACGCGAAGCGTGTGCTGCTCTTCGAGCGTGGTTTAAATAGCCTCCAAAGTAGTCCCAGGTAGGTATTCCTCCCCAGCCCCACCCGAGTAAAAAATAGTCCCTAGGTAAAATAGACCCTTCCAAGCCTCATTTGGCTTGGAGCTCTGCAGCATGGTCTGCATCAGGTAAGTTCTACTCTATGAGCCTGGCGCCATAGGCGCCAGGACTGACTCTCCATATGAGCCTGGCGCCATAACTTGATGCCTGCTTCTGGGGTTGCTGGACCTGATCTGGTTCCCCCCAAGGCCCCTCCTAAAGTCGTTCTTCCCCGTGGTTTTGGATTGTCTGGGAAATTTCGGTGGAATATTTTCACCAATCGAGGTGTATGCACGTGGTCACTAGGTTCCCAAGACCTTTCCTGTGGTCCGTAACCCTTCCAGTCGATTAAATAAAAAGGTTTTGACTTCACCATCTTGGAGTCCAGGATGTTCTTAACTTCAAATTCGGGTTCCCTGTCTATAAGGATGGGGTCTGGTGGCTTGGTTAGTCTTGTCCCTGGTTGCACTGGCTTCAAAAGTGACACATGAAAGACGGGGTGAATTTGCATATTAGCAGGTAAGTCCAACTTGACAGCCTCTGGGTTGATAATGGCCTTAATAGAGTAAGGTCCCAAATATCTAGGGTTAAAGGTCCGCGTTCCCTTGAGAGGTATGTGTTTTGTGGCCAACCATACTTGGTCCCCTATCTGGTACTGTGGAGTATCACTTCTATGCCGATCAGCATCTTTCTTATATTTCTCCTTCGCCTGTTTTAAATGTGCAGTTGCCTCCTTAAAGGCTTGTGTAATCGTAGCGTGTAGATGGTCCACTGCGGGCATTTCAAAGTGTTGGGGTGAGTCAAGGTCTGAGGTTCGAGGGTGGTGCCCATATAGGGTATAAAAGGGGCTTTGTCCAGATCCAGAATGTACTGAATTATTGTATGCATATTTGGCGATCCAAAGAATGTCCTTCCTATTACTCTCAGTCTGATGTAACATACAACGCAGGTATTGTTCAAGAGTCTGGTTGGTCCTCTGCGTTTGACCATCGGTCTGGGGGTGGTGACTGGTTGATAATCTCACGTCGATTTGCGCCAATTGACAACATTTCTTCCTGAAATGTGAAATGAATTGACTGCCCCGGTCAGAGACCAACACGGACGGAAATCCATGTATGCAAACAATGTTTTCGAGGAATTCTTTGGCCAGGATTGAGGCTGAAGGTAGTCCTTTTAAAGGAATAAAGTTGGCCATCTTGGAAAAAAGATCCACAATAACTAGAATGGTGTTAAACCCATTACAAGGAGGTAGATCGGTAATAAAGTCTAACGATAAGGTGTGCCATGGTGTAGGCGGAATGTCTAAAGGTTGTAAGAGTCCAGCTGGTTTTTTCTTTTGACTTTTGTTTTGGGCGCAAATGCCACAAGACATCACAAATGATTTATTATGCTTTCGCCAGGTGGGCCACCAGAATTGTCTTTTAATTTTAGCTTCAGTTTTTGCAATACCTGGGTGCCCCTCCATTAGGGTATCATAATAACGGTAAATGACTAGCTCTTGTAGTTCCTTATGTGGCAGAAATAGCCGCCCTTGGTAATAAGGCAGATCATTGGTGACAGATTAGTCCGGGCCTTTCTTTACCCAGTCCTGCAGGGCTGTAGGATCAAAGAGTTGCTGGATCTTTACCTGAATGTCCTCTAGTGTCTGCAGAGTAGTCATGCCAAGAATCCTTTGTTCGGAAATTATAGGTACTGGTTCTGGGTTCACTTCTGCCTCTCCCATCCCTATTCGGGATAAGGCGTCTGCTTTACCATTCTTACAACCTGGTCGATAGGTCATCACGAAATCGAACTTGGCAAAGATCAATGCCCATCGGAGTTGACGTGACGATTGGGCCTTGGCTGTTTTTAAATACTGTAAGTTCTGGTGATCGGTGATCACAGTAATGGTATGCCTGGCACCGAGAAGATACTGCCGCCAAGCCTTGAAGGCGGATTTAATGGCTAATAACTCCTTGTCGGTAACCGCATAGTTTAACTCGGGTGCCGAGAACTTTCTGGACCAAAATGCTACTGGGTGAAGCTGGCCAGTTTCAGGGTCCTTTTGAGACAGGACAGCGTCCATGGCTAGACTGGATCCATCAGTTTCCACTATGTATGGAAGTTCAGGGCGCGGGTGCTTTAACACAGGTGCAGACGTGAATTTCGCTTTCAACTCTTGGAAGGCATTTTCAGCTTCTTCAGTCCACATAAAGCGTTAATTTTTTGCAAGCGTGCTGTGATGGGATGTACGACATGTGAAAAATCTGGGATGAATCTGCGGTAGAAATTGTCAAAGCCGAGCATGCTTTGTACTCCTTTAACTGAACTTGGTGATGGCCACTTAAGGATTGCGTCCACCTTTCGTGAGTCCATTCGGACTCCCTTTGGGGTCAGGATAAACCCAAGGAATTCAACTTCTGTGGCATGAAAAACGCATTTTTCTAGTTTTGCATATAGTTTGTGCTGGCGCAATTTCTCAAGGACTGCTCGCACGTGCTTCACATGGTCAGATTCTGAAGAGGAGTATACTAGAATATCATCGATATACACGACAACACAAACGTCAATGAGTTCACGAAGGACATCGTTCATGAAGTATTGGAAGGCTGCTGGTGCATTGCAGAACCCGAAAGGCATCACCTGGTATTCGAATAGCCCATACTTAGTGCGGAAAGCAGTCTTCCATTCGTCGCCCTCTTTTACTCGTACCAGATGGTATGCCCCCCGGAGATCTAATTTAGTGTAAATACAGGCGTCCTTCACTTGGTCTAGTAGTTCAGGGATCAGAGGCAACGGGTTTCGGTTCTTAACAGTTATCTGGTTCAATGCGCGGTAGTCTATGCACGTTCTGAGGTCACCTTCCTTTTTGGGTATGAAGAACAAAGCTGTAGATGCAGGGGACTTGGACGGGTGAATAAAGCCATTGGCAAGGTACTGGTCTAAGTATTGTCGTAGGTGAAGGTTCTCAGGTTCCGTAAGGGCATAGATCCTGCTACAAGGGGGTTGTGCACCGGGTATGAGATCGATTTGACAATCGTACGATCTGTGAGGAGGTAAGGTGTTTGCCTGTTCCTTTTGGAAGACATCCTGGAATTCTTGGTATTCTGGAGGTAGTTGCATGACTGCTGTGGTTACTGTGGCCAGGCCTGCATTCTGATTTTTCTTTGGGTAACAGGTTTGTGCACAATCCGGGAAGGTTATTCTCTTCTCACGCCACTCAATACAAGGATTATGTGTTTCCAACCAAGGTATCCCCAGTATTATTTGGAACTGTGGGTCTTTGATTAGATCAAACACAATAGTCTCTCGATGCCCATCCTGACCCAATAGTGTCATCTCTGCGGTGGAATGAGTTACAGGCCCAGAGGCAATTTCAGTTCCATCGACTGTGGTGATGACATCTGAGGTGGTTTTTCGGCAGAGAGGTAGATTCATCCTGGAAGCCAATTCATAGTCCACATAGTTTCCTATGGCCCCGCTATCAATGTATGCCCTTACTGCGTGCATACGCGATGGCTGCCCTGGATCTACGAGGACCATTGGTATGATGAAATGCGAGGTCTGAGTATCCTTCTTCAAGCTCGGCAAGCAGACCTCTACGCTTGTCGGGCGTGGTCGTTTCCCGAGTCTGACTCCATATGGCTTTTATCAGCAGCTCCTACCACCTTCTTGGTTGGTTTTACAGGGCAATCCCGTAGAAAATGTCCACAAGTTCCACAATATAGACACAATTGCATTTGCCGTCTCCTTTCTCTTTCCTACTGGGTTAAGGGTCCTTTAACCCCTCCGATTTGCATGGGTTCCGAAGCATCTGCTCCTTTGGGGTTAGCGTGGGTTTTGACCAACACCCGATTCTCAAACTTGGCTCGATCAGCCTTTCTGTTCTGAAGTCTGTGATCTAACTGGACCACTAAGTCTATATATTCAGCGCAGTCTTGAGGTGGGTTCACGACTTGAGCCAAGACATCCTTGAGTTCTCCTCAAAGCCCTCGATGAAATAACTTGATTCGTTTTACCTCAGGCCATCCAGTTTCCACTATTAACCTACTAAAGGTCGCGATGTAGGATAGAAGGTCCTGGTTACCCTGTCGTAGGGACAAAAGTTCGTTATCCAGGGCCTGTCCTTGGGAGTGCCGGGCAAATAGTCTTTCCATGCTAGTTTGAAAGCCCTGAAAATCCCGAAGAATTGGGTCATCCTGAGTAACTAGTGGAATTGACCAATCAGCTGCACTGCCGCTGAGATATGACAATACAAAGGCTACCTTGGGTTGATCGTTTGGGAAGGCTCCAGGTCTGCATAAAAAGTGCAAGCGCCATTGGTTCATAAACACTGCAAACATTTTGGGATCTCCGGCAAAGCGTTCAGGTGGGGCTAATGGAATATTTCCTGGTAGGTTTATTTGCACAGGGTTACTCGATAACACAGGAGCTGGATTTCCCCCGGAACCAGGTAGGGGTGCTTGTCCAGCCTGGCTTTGCAATAGTTGCCTAGCAAGGTCATCAGTTCGCTCCTTTGACAAAATCAGTTCTCTCCTAAGAGCATTGATTTCTTGACGGGCGGAATGCACTTCAGCCCTCAGTTCCCCTAGTAATTGGGGAAATTGGTCAGTGTTTGAGGTATCCATAACACCCGGGTGGGAATTTGTGGGTAGGCTTCGCGTTCTGTTACGCTCACCTGGCTCCCACAGAGGCGTCGATCTGAACTGGACAGCTGCGGTCTCCACCAATGTGACGTGTAGGGCCGAGATGGCGGACTGGACTGGCCCACCTAGCTTCGTTTGCTTGGCCCGTAGGAATATTCTTCTGTAACTGGAGAAAGGGAATTAACCACCCGTGGGGTTGAGCGTAAATCCCCCCACCCCCGCTGTTCTCCCCACAGATCACCTTTGATGTCCCCTCTTATAGTCTCACCTGATGGTTTGAAAAGATGAGCTCTCCATCCTGCATTGAGCGCAGGGGTGCGTTGATAACCAGTTGCTTCACTGGCTCGAAGGAATTGGTGAGTTCCAGAACAATATTGACTCCGAAAAGTATGTAGTTCGTAAGAGTTCACATGTCTGACTTTCACTCTTGTCCGATTCCTTGCAGTTTGCAGCTTGACCCCAGCGAAGAGTTCCTTGTGGTAGCTGACGAAGTTCAGGTAAGGATTTGGCTTATCCTACACAGTTCAATAAAATAAGGCCAGAATGTAACCTGTGGCTTGCTCCCTTATTCAGGTGTGGAGAGAAAATATGAAGTTCAGGGAATAATGCCTCCGGCGGTAATTTTAGGTAAGTCTATTGTGGTGAGAAGAGCTCCACTTGTTTGTCCCTTCGTCTCACCTTGTTGTCCTTTTGTTACCCTTAGGGGCCGGGGTACGGCGAGGATGCAATGGAGACTGCGCCGACCCGTGAAGAGGAATAGTACCCCCGGCGGTAATCAGGTAAGTCTATGGGGGTAGTTACCATTGCCTCTGTTTATTCCCTTGGCTCACCTTTGCTGTTCTTGTGTTCCCCTTAGGTGCCAGAGTGCGGCGGGAACGTGCAGAAGGATGCAGTGGATCGTGATAATGCTGCGAAGGCTGGTGAGTTCAGTGCGGCGCTGCAGCAGGCGAGGCGGCGCGCGTAAAATACTTCTTTCTTCCAGCTCGAAGGCATGGTGGATCTAGAATTCAGGTAAGGATCAAAGGTTTTGCTCTTATTCTAACCTCTTCTCCTTCTGTTCCTCCCTTTTTCTAGGAGTTGCAGACTCGAGGCAGGCGTGGCAGAAGACTGGATGCAGGCTTGCAGACACAGTGAGCGTTACGTTGCTGGATGCAGAATAACACGAAGCGTGTGGTGCTCTTCGGGCGTGGTTTAAATAGCCTCCAAAGTAGTCCCAGGTAAGTATTCCTCCCGAGCCCCACCCGAGTAAAAAATAGTCCCTAGGTAAAATAGTCCCTTCAAAGACTCATTTGGCTTGGAGCTCTGCAGCATGGTCTGCATCAGGTAAGCTTGCAGCATGGTCTGCATCAGGTATGTTCTACTCTATGAGCTTGGCGCCTATGGTGCCAGGACTGACTCTCCATAAGAGCCTGGCACCATAGGCGCCAGGACCGCACCCAAACAGCCCCTAGCAGGGGTTTTTGGGCTTGCTCAAAATAACTTGATGCCTGCTTCTGGGGTTGCTGGACCTGATCTGGTTCCCCGGGGGTAGGCATCATGACATGTACACAAGGTAGATGCTATCCTGAACTGGCCATCCCCAAATTCATTCAAGGGGGTTCAAAATATGTTGCGTTTTGCAAACTTCTACCGCCGGTTCATTCCAGGATTTTCGCAAATCGTGCATCCCATCACGTCATTACTAAGGAAAAGCAACAAAAAGTTCCAGTGGACAACAGAAGCCGAGGAGGCTTTCCAGGAACTCAAAGCAAGATTCACATCTACCCCAATTTTACGCCACCCTCACCCTGATCTCCCATACCTGGTGGAAACGAACACCTCAAGCATGGCTATGGGAGCCGTCCTCTCACAAAAGGACCCCGAAACGGGCCAGTTACACCCTGTTGCCTTCTGGTCGCGTAAATTCACACCCCCTGAACTCAATTACGCTGTCACAGACAAAGAACTCCTGGCCATTAAGTCAGCCTTTAAGGCATGGCGGCACTACCTCTTGGGCACCAGACCCACAATCACCGTAATAACTGACCACCGGAACCTCCAGTACCTAAAAACGGCAAAGGCCCAATCCTCACGACAACTATGTTGGGCTCTTTTTTTTGCTGAATATGACTACTTAATTACATTTCGACCAGGGGTGAAAAACGGGAAGGCTGATGCCCTTTCCGGTATGGGGGTGGAAGAGCAAGGGTATCAGACCCCTGACCCAATAGCAATCATCCCGAGTGACAAGCTCCTAGGAATCACAGCAACCATAACTCAGAAAGAATTACATGAAGAAATCCAAAACCTGATGAGTCCGGAGCAAGGAGAACATTACATGATAAAAGATCAGTTGCCCTACTTCAGGAATCGTTTATTCTTACCAAACCAAGAACTACGAGAACAAGTCATGTCCGGTTATCATGATTCCTTAATCGAGGGCCACCCCGGAATCGCTAAAACCCTAGCCAAGGTAAAACGAAATTATTGGTGGCCCACGTGGCGTAAAGACATTATCCAATTCATCCTATCTTGTGGAGTGTGTGCTCAAAACAAGTCATCCAAGCAGAAACTGGCTGGGCTATTACAACCATTGGAAATCCCACCAGCACACTGGCACACGTTGTCCCTCGATTTTATTACTGACTTACCACCCAGTCAAGGGTTTAACACTATTCTTGTGGTCGTGGACCTATTTTCAAAAATGGCACATTTCATTCCTCTTAAGGGGCTCCCAAATGCTTCCACTCTGGCAAAGGTATTTCTTGAAGGCATCGTACGGCTCCATGGGTTTCCTTCAGTTTTGGTCTCAGACCAAGGTACTCAATTTGTATCTAACTTCTGGAGAAAATGCTGCTCTATGGCCCAGATCGACATCCGGCTATCCACCAGTCACCATCCCCAAACGGATGGTCAAACTGAGAGGACAAATCAGACGCGCGAGCAGTATCTGCGTTGCATGTTACACCAAGCTGTGTCATGATTCCTGCCCCTCATGTCCCCAGCCCTCCAAGAGCCATGCCACGATCACCTACATGGCCCTCAAGGGCCTCTCCATCCCTCCAAAGACCCACTTGGAGTCAGACTTGGCGCTTGTGGCTCACTCCCATAGGATAACATTGGGGATTGGACTTGTAGTGCATTGATGGGGACAAGATGGATGCCCGCACATATTTCGGTTCCCAGAACTGCATGTGCGGTCTAGTCTTTTGGGTGTGGTCAGCCCAGAGGCACCTGGGATACCCAGAGACTATTTAAGCCAAACCCAGGCTGAGAAACATGCTTTGTGTTTTCTGCACCTGCAGCGTGACACTCACCATGTTCGGATCGGTCACCAGTAGGCCAGCATCTTTCTTCTGCGCTCAGCTCCTGCAAGAACAAGAACACCGTTAGGAACAGCCTTACCTTGCGGCGCTTCTGCCCATCCGTCATTGCTCTTTCTGTTCTGTGGGCATCTTCGGCGGTGTCATTCCCATCCCGGCACGCCGCTTCCTAAGGAAAAGGGAAAAGAACAGAAAAAAGGCATTAGTAAGCGTTCTGCAAATCCATGAAGGGCGCATTTGTACGAAAGAGAGTCTCCAATTCTAGTTTTCAATATAGAGGTTGAACTGGGTACTTCTATCACTCTTGCCAAATGCGACATTTACAATGACAAGTCAGGTTTCGAAAAACTAATCTCAGGTCGCAGAAGGTTAAGTTTGGCATCAATCCACTCCACGACGTGTGTTCTGGAAATCTTCGCTTATTTTTAAATACTGTAAGAGCTTCAAACACTTACCTAAATCCCAGCCGCTCTGGGGGAACTCTGTCTCCGGAACTTCTCATCCATCTGCAAGAGGGAAAAGACACTCCAGGTTAGCATGGAAACATCTAGAGGCGCTGCATACCGCGCTTACCCACCGCATTTGTTCTTCATTCGTCGCGGCACCTAAAAGACACAGAAAAAGAACTCAGTTCAATGCAAATACGAAAGGGGTGCATCACGCATCGCGCTCTCACTCACCTTCAGTGTTACTCATCTCAGCAGCACGCCGCCATCCCCGGACGCCGGCCATCATCTAAGGAAGGAAAGGAACGAAGTTACAGAACTGTTCAAAAGACTCATTATACCTACCTGTCGGACTCTTGCCAGTGAAGTTACTAGGCAGCAACGAGCCCGCATCAATCAACGCGCCCCTGCGTTGAAGGCAGGATGGAGAGTACACTATTCAAGAAAACAAGGTGAGCTGTGGATCAAAGGGAAGGGTTGGAACCCGGGGAAGAAGGGGTTCAAGCACACAGAGACAATAGGGAGTTAAACTCTACCAATCCTGTGTTTCAAGCCCAGTCTCCAGTCGAATAGCCTCCAGGGAAGGGTTTGAGGTTGTAAGAGGTCAGAACAGGCTGAGTGACGTCCCCGTGGATACCAGGTGAGCGTTACAACTACATTCCGCCATACAAATGTCACCATTCTTTTGCTCTTATGGTTTTCATCCTTCAGTATTTCCAACAGCCACATCAGCCCCAACCAAGCCTTCTGTAGACACTCTTGTGACTTAGATACAAGCAAGCCATCTTACAGCAATCGCAGCGCTCTCAGACGCTAGACAAAAGGCTAAGCAACAAGCAGACAAAAAGCACTCACAGGAACCCATCTACAACCCAGGGCACATGGTATGGCTTTCCTCTTAATTCCTTTCAAAGCGTATTATACCATCTAAGTTGTCTCCTAAGTATTTCGGATCATTTAAAATACTCAAGGCTGTAGCAGAAGTCGCTTATTGTATTCAACTGCCCGCATCCTGGCATTGGATACACAATGTATTTCATGTTTCACAACTGAAAAGACATGTTATGGACAAATTCAGAGGAGGCAATCATCCATTCCTCCACCGATCGACATTGCTGATGGGCCTGAAAATGAGGTTGCAGCCATTTGTGACTCCAGGTATTACCGGGGATCATTGCAGTACCTTGTAGACTGGAAAGGCTATGGTCCTTCCGATCGTACATGGTAACCTGCAGTCACAGTACATGCCCCCACACTGGTAAACAGATTCAATCGAACACATCCCTGGAAACCCGAACCAACTACCCCACGGAGAGGGCATACTGTTAGAAGGCCTTCAAGGTCCGCCTGGATGCAGTGGAAAAAACATCACCCACGTTACTCCTCGGCTCCATCTCAGGGAAACCTATGTGCAGGTCTAGTCTTTTCTAAGATGCCTGCGATTGCTTTGTCCCGGTTCTATATCACCTCTAACTAAGAACAGGTAGGTGCATCACTTCTGTGCTCCGCTCCTTTGTGCCTACATTTTTTGCCACAGCATGACTGACTTAATCGCTACTACCTTAGCGATCCTGCTATTCTCCCTGCTTCTCTTGCGGTCCTTAATTTCTTGCACTCTCAATCTCTTCTGGGTTTTCGGAACTCTTCTTCTCCCGTCCTTCTATTTTCCTTGTTTACTTTCTTTCCTACTAATTCTTTCTTCTCACTTTTCTCCTTAACCATTTTTCAGCACAGCGTTTTCACTGTGTATCAGCAGCTTCTGCTTCCGCTGCTCCACGCAGCTCCACCACTGTTCAGGCTGCCACAGTCAGTGTGACTTCACAGCGGCTCATCTCAGTCCCCACCGCTGCACTGTTGGGTATTCCTTACCCACCTGGATTGTCTCCTCTACTCCACGCTCTTTCAGAAGTGATCCCCTTGCAAACCTTCAATAGTGGTTCTATGCTGCATTCTGCAGCTCTGCATTCGTCATTGTCTTTATTATCAAGGCAGCTTTCAAGGCATCATCATTTCTACAAATTGCATATTAATTGTAGCTGTTTACACCGGAAGTCCTGTCTGTCGGGTTTTATTCACCACAAGGGTATCCCGAGGGTGCTGCCCCCGAGGTGCACATAGCCCATTAACTGGCCTCTGGATGCCTTGCGGGAAGTATTTTTATACTACGTCTACAACAGAACAGCACCACAGCACCTGTAAGGACTGAAGACAGCCATTGTGAGTTCCAAATTCCTTAATACCAGAAGAGCGTTAGAACTGTCATACATTCATACATACATACATATCCCATTGTTGTTATCACTTGCAAGAGTATACTCACATGGGCGTGTTTCACTTGAGTTTTCCTCCGTTATGAAGCTGGCCTGTCTTTCTGGTGCCACGTCCTGCTTCAGTGAGCGGAGAGGATTTCTTTTAAAATGGCTCCTACAAAAAGGATACTTGCGTTTTTGATTTAGGGGACCAGTCACCATAGATGGGCGTGGTTGACAGGCCTGGGTCTTCACAATGTACGGGGGCAAAAAACTAAGGTCACGTTGGGTCATCACCACTGAAAGCATAGCCCAATTTGCAGGTGAACCCCTAAATTATATGGGTACCCCTACTCACGCTCACACCAGAATGAATGCACCCCTCTAGGGAATTAAGGCCAAGAGTCTATCTTGCAAGGATAGCACATTTATTCTTTACAGAGATGAGGATAGGAGCAAATAACTCTGCTGCCTGAACAGTGTCCCTCAACCGGCCCATTCTCCTGCAGACTGTAGACAGACAGGAGCTTAAATACTCTCGACTTGGTCACTGGATACTGGCATGGCTCCATCCAAAATTGTCCTTCTTCCCTATAAGGGGTGCTACAGTCTTCCTTCCTTCATGGTCGGATTTCCATTTAGGACATACTACTGAACATACTGCTAGCCTATGCAAGAATACACTGTAGCTCCTGTTTTTCATCATTTTGCTACATTATGAACATTTATATATAAAAACATTTTCCCGTCATGCTCTCCATATTTCATTCATTCGACTGATATTTTGATCTGGTCTTATAATCTCCTCAAAACCTTGTTTTCCATAATTCTGCATTGTGGGCATGAGCCATGGCCTGCCTCAGCTCTTTGACAGACAGCAAACAACTGCTGAGTTACGTGCTGGCCTGCCAGAGCTAGCAAAAACCATAGCAATGCGTGTAGTCTATTTTTAGCACAGGCCACATTCTTTTTGGCAGAGAGCCTGCTTCTACCGTGCTTTTTAACATTTGCCAATTCATTCAGCTAATAGTTATTTGCACCTTATATTTAAATAAGAACTGCCTTCTGTTAGTGTCCACGTATGTGTGTGTGATTATATTTGCATGAAAAAAACTTTCCTCAGTGTTCCTCCTCCCCTCTGGTCTCTTTGTAGTGCCTAGAAACAGCCAAAATAAGTCTTGTCTAATTCTAAAGTGCTTGGGAATGAAGGAAGGCGCTAGTTCCTTCCCAACAAGGCCAAGTGGGCCTCATCACGAGTCTGGCGGTAACCCTTAAATGCGGCAGTAGCACTATTACCGCCGCATTTAAGGGTCCGCCAGATCATGGCTTTGGCGGATTTCCCCCCATCCGCAGCAAAATTGACGATTTTTGGCGCGATTACCGCCGGCGGGAAATCGGCTGGCAGTAATAGCACGAATTTTCCCCATTGGGCCCAATGGGGAATGAGGAATTCCCAAATGGGCCCAATGGGGAATGGGCAATAACCCTTCCGCCAAAGCCGTGATCCGGTGCTAACAGCGCCGGGGGTTTGGCGGTAGGGCTATTAGCGCCGGCGCTAACAGCACCAGAGTTACCGCCCAACTCGTGATGAAGCCGTCAGGGAAGGATAGTCAATGCAGAAACAGTTGGAGAAGATAGGAGAAACAGAAAGCGCCATGGGAGAAATAGAGAGAAGGGTGGGGTAAGGGAAAGCAGGTAAGAGTAGACAAGTATAACGGTCCAGTCACTGGGCCAGCAGATTACAGAAGAAGCACGTAATACAAGTAAAGGGCACAGCAAGTTTGCAAAACACAGCTAGATTTTAATTTTAAACAAAATGCAGAAAACACAGCTAGATTTGAATTTAAAGCCAGATGCAGAAAAAACAGCTATTTTTAAAATTACAACCCATGGGTACCAGTAGGTGCAAAACGCAATGAAATCAAGAGTGAAACATGGGATACAAGCAGAGAAGGAAATTGAAAGTCAAAAGAGGGAAGTAGTAAATCCAGAAGGATTTGCAGCCCTAGATGATAGTGTGAAAATTAAAGTTGCTTGCAAGCAGCCAGGCGGAAGTTCACATAGGAAAAATAAATCCTGCTGTGCGAACAAGTGTGCCTTGAAGCGCATGGCATCCAAAGCCCTGGGCGCTCGCCTGCTCTACCCCACCTTCCTTCCCAAACTACAGCTGGCTGAGGAGCACATTCCACCATGACTGGAATCCAGCGGTTCTACAATTCACCTTCCGGACAATGTTAAATGGTAAACCACCTGCTGCAGGTAGGGACCAGGCTCGGACTAGCCAACAGGGCAACAGGGTAGCCCCGCACACCCTCAGATTCTTAGAGCCATAAATACAGCATGAAAATTAAAATACAGCTTGGCCACCCCGATAGACCCAGACCTCCAACAGCACTGTCACTGGGATTGGCTGATTATCTTCTTTCACTACAGATCCGCTTATTATAAGCGACTTTGGGCTTCTTTTTGCCCAAAGTCACTTATCATTGTTGCAGGTTGCTTGTTGGGGTTTTTGTCTGCTTATTACCTATATTAAGCGCGTATTGTTGTGCTTGTTCAGTTCAAGTGGACAAAAAACACAACAAGCAGATTCTACAGGAGCATGAATCTACGTTTTGCACCTTTCCACAGTCCACAGACAGGACCCTGCTTAGCCGTGGAATACCCTTGGACACTACATGCAGCCCACCTCTTCCTGCCCAAGCCAAGTCTTCACAAACACCCTAAAATGAGAAAATTAGCCCATTTGCTGACCATTTTATTTGTTAATGTGGTGTTCCACTCCCCTTATCGATTCCCCATTGTGAGAAGCCAGAAGGTCTCTCACGCACTAGTCCCCGGGGATCTGTCATCCAGGTGGCCAGGACATGGCCATCGCTTTTGGATCCAGTTTCTGGGGGTCGACCAGTGTGGGAGGATCATCTGGGTGAGTGCTCTTCGGGGAGTGGGATTGGGACACCGGATGGTGAGACTCAGTATCCCCTTCTTTATAACACCATTACCCAATCCTACCAAGCAGGATATTTAGGAACTCCAACAACCCACCCCATTACAACACAAACACTTTCTCACGGACAACCCGCTATGAGAGAAAACAGACTAACACCCGAGACGAATACCTGACGTATGCCAATACAATTGTCCGGCAAGGTCAGGCAATTACTGACCATCACACACACCTGACTTCCATTAAGCTTCCGCACACGGATAACCGGCGGAGTACAAGAGCACACTCTGAGCGAGGCAAAGCACACGAGGAAACAGTCGTTCCAAGATGGCAGTTTAACAGCAAGAGAACAATGGCAAAACAGAAGGGTATTGCAAGGAGGGAAGTTCCCTTGAACTTTTCGACAAGGAACTGTTGCTTTCATGAGCCCTTGAGATTGGAAAGCGTAAGACCAGGAAAACAGGCTGAAGAATCCTGCATTGTGTGTCAGAGATACTGTCAAGAATCAAGACGGGGAAAATGAACCACTGTGGTACGGTCCTTGGCTCCAAGAACAGAGCAGCGTCAGCGCCGGCCCCTGCTGATAAGTATATAATGTCTAATGAAACTAAGCAGCAGGGGTCAGCACCGCAGGTGAAGTGAAGAAGCACAACAATTTAGCCACGGGAAAGTTAACTCCTTTTTCAATCATGTGCTAGGAGTTACTGTTGTGCTTCTTCACTTCACCGCTGCAGCATTGACCCCTGTTGCTAAGTATATATAAGTGCTATATAAGGGCTATATAAATATAATCATAAAAAAATAATGCATGCATAATCTATTGCACACAGCACACTGGGTCAACTGCTGCATTTTCTGGACACAGTGCAGGTTTTTTTATGAGCTGGCGACAACGCCTTTTGCAGTGATTGTTTTGAAAATGATGTATATAGTTTCTATTTGATCATGTCTTGACAATGCCAGGCTACAAATCACTACGGGGGACAGACTTGCTTTAAAGGAAGGAAAAGGAACTGAGGAAATTGCAGAAAAAGTATTACTGGACACGCTTATACTTTTCTGATTCTGGACATCTATTGGTCTGGCAAATGTTTAATACATATAAACAAGCCAAAAACTGCTGGCTTTGCGAATGCTTTTTTTTAACAGGACTTCACTGAAGGACATGCAGAGTGTTTATATATCGATTGGCTGAAGGTAGGCCTGGTTAAGACATTTGTACTACACCAGTAGAGTTTACAGCACAAATTAAGACATTAACTCGCAGAAGACTGCTTTGAAAAAAACACTGCCATGCATTTTAAGTGCAAAGTTTGACATTAAGGCTATATTAAATAGAGCTCAAAGAGTTCCCACGAGAAGGGGTGTTGGGCAGGAACTGGTTGGGAATGGCCATAGGGATTAGCATGGCAATGAGAGGTCAATGGGTGGGCTATTAACCAAACAACACCTACAAGCTGTGTGTCCCTCGTATACCATTTCTTCCTATCTATAGTCTAATGCAATAGTTTTGGCTTATAATAACCTAAACTGAAAAGGACAATTCCCCTTTTAAGCTGAGGAGGCAAAGGGGGGCAGGAGGGCACAGCTTTACACAGGCATATACGGGATGTAGCTACATTATGACAGCACCTATGGATATAAAGTTTTCCCTAGCATGTGAACAAGTACCAGACACATGATGGCAAAGCCTGAGCTTATGACGCTGTAACAGGGCATATGGCATTAGAACCTGTGCTTACTTATGTAAACATGGGCTGCACTTAGACATTTGATGGAAACATCTGACCATACAATAGCTGTACCTCTTTGTGTAATGGCCATGGATGGCTATTTGACAGTGTGCTGGTGTAATATGCCAGTACATGGTACAAAAAGGCAATATCTGTCATACTATGTTGCCCAGGCATACAAGTGTACATACAGCATATTATAAAAACAGGACTATTGCATTTGACAATTCTTATTCTACTGGCTGGGTATGATTCTGTCTTCCTGTGTGTGCTTTTTTTCATTTGTTGTTATTCTTCCTGTAGTTTTAATTTTCCTTCTTTCTCAGTACATTGACAGGCCAACTCTAGGTGCGAACCAGATGACTGAGTCTTTTCACCAGTACTGCCATAGCACCTGGCTAGTTCCATTGGGGAGTCCAAGTGGACGCTTTGTAAACATTCTGCATGGCTATTCTTTCTCTATTTCGCCAAAAGTTATCCTCTGTAACCATCCAGGTATTTTATGATTACATCAAAATGTAAGGAGTGATAGACTAGAGGAGCAACTCATTAGGGAGACATTGACCAGAGGGGTGATGGACCATATGAATCAAGGACTAGAGGAGAGCGATCAACCAGATTGCCCAAGACCAGAAGGGTGACTGACCAGAGGAGAGTAACTCACAAGGGAGTCAAGGAGCAGAGGGGCGACAGAAAAGAGGAGCAACTCACAAAGGCATTGCTGCCAAGTGGGAGGCCCATGTCATGCATGATGCCATGAGCCAGTCCTGGATTTTCACTTTGCATACCTATAATGCAAAGAACAAAAATACCAGTCCTGCAATTTAACAGGAAATGCCTGGGCTGGCTCAGTGTCATGAAGGACATGGGGCTACCTGGCAGTATGCAAGGGAGCCAAGGACCGGAGGAGAGCGACAAATTAAGGACCATTTGGAAGATGGACCAGAGAAGCCAAGGATCCCACACACAGAAGAAATAAAAATAGACACTATCTGTTAGAAAAATAAAATGCTATTTTAATGAATGCTTTTTGTTCTAAGATATTGTGTTTGTGTTCTCTCTATGTATATTTCCATTATTGTTATTTTTCTTACTTTTGAGACCTATCCACAGTGTTTTAGAGGTGTGCTGTTCTTTCAGCTTATTTCTTGGGAGTCAGCTTGTTTTGGGCTTGTTTTGAAGGGGCATTCAGCTTATTTTTTCCTTCTGACCTGGCAACACTGACTCCGGAGTTAACCATGCCTGTGTGTATGTGTGAATTGGGGCAAGGAAAATACATGTTGGGGTGCTACATGTTGGGGTGCTGCTTGGGACATATGGGGACATTTGGGGTTCGATAACACTTTGAAAAAGTTTAAACAAAAGGAGGTTTCTTCCTGAATAAAGGAAGATGATCATCATGCAGTGTGCAGTGTTACCGCGTCTAACTCGGATCAGAGCGGCCTGACAACCCCTACATACTGCTCTGCAGGAAAAAAGCTGAGGGTACATGATTATCACATGCATCTCTGGACCTCCCACAACAGTGGGGCTTGTACCTGATATGCCGTTTATTTTCTCATATCCCCAATTTTGTACCCTTAAAGGGTCCACAAGTGTATGGCCCAATGTGTGGGGTGTGTGATGAGCTAGAAACGTCCCTAACAGCACAGCACTGCAGCTCGTATACTTAAATGTTCAAAGCTGGATCACAGTCTGACCCCAGATGTTCATAGCTATCTCTGAGGCAGAAAATCCAAGTAGAGGCAAGGGAGGCAGGGGCCTATATCTGAATCAGGGATTAAAGGAAAATAAAAAGTCATTTTTGTGGTTATCTGTCTGGGAATCACTTCATTATGTAATCTGATGAGTCAGGGGGATAGGACATAACAATATATGTTTTTCTTTCAAGTGTTTCCTCTTGGGGCTTCTTAGTGGCAAGCAGTGGTCAGTCTTGTTGGTCAGCTGAGAGAAAGGTGATACAGCATTCATCCCTACAGATGGCAGAGGCACAGTAGCAAGTGTTCTGTCATAAGTGCCCCTGGGGGACTTGGCACCCTGGGGCATATTGCAGCCACATTTTAAAATGTTCTTTAATATGAAGTAAGAAGACTAAAGTAAAACCTCTGGAAAGGCCTTTGGGCGAGCAGTGCAATACAAGAAATCCTTAGATAGATAAATAGATAGATAGATAGATAGATAGATAGATAGATAGATAGATAGATAGATAGATAGATAGATAGATAGATATGTTTGTCCTTTTCCCCTTGAATACACTAGTAGGATATAATGTGGTATTTCCACTCCAGTTCTAGAAAATGTGGGTTAGGGTTTGGATTTTGGAACCCTGTAGGTAGAACACATGAAGCCCAGTGGGGTGGGTGGATTTTCCAGAGAATACTTAGGTCAACTGTGATTGCAGAGCTTTACCTGCTGTCATCACGTACCCTGGGATGCTGACTGACAACTGCAGTGACCTATCAGAGTACATTATTTTGCAGGTTTGTTATGGCAGGGCTTGTTTCAGTGCAAAAGTGAGCAGAAGGCACAAGTAGAAGTTGTTCTGGGAAGAGGTCCCATACCTATATTCTTTCACAAGGCATTATTTTATTTCTAAATTTCAGGGAGGTAACCTCATTTAGGTATGGTAGAGGGAAGCCCATTTCATACAACTATTGGTGCCGATATGCAATGTCTGTATGGCTCATTGATTCATGAGCAAAGTCCTTGAAGAGGTGGAGTGTTTCTGCATCAGGGATAGCGTAACCCCTGGTGAACTTTAGACACAAATGATCAGTGAGTGGACAGACTTATCATAACAACAGAAATGACCACTGAGGGGTTGGGGTAGAAACACATTGGTCTCTTGGACTGCCCTTCAGATAGTTTAACCAAACCTTGCTGTGCTAACAACAGACTATTTATGGTGTCAAAAGGGTGAACTGCCCCTCGAGTAAGGTACGTACTCCCAAGTCCTGGCATTGCATTGCTTTGCATGCCTTTGGGTTCTGTTTAGTTATGCCTCCCCATAGACACACACTACAGTCTACAGGACATAGAAATGCCAAAGACCGTACCCATGGGATCATACTGGGAAATAAAAACAAGGGTATGCAGAGGAATGAAATTGCTAAGGTCAAAGATTGAGGACATTAAACAAAGACAATTCACTTTTACAAACGACTGCTAGAGTGGACCAGCTGCTGTGGTGGGGCACTGTGGACATGTTGGAGAAAAGCTTGAGCCGCAGAGCTGTGTGTACTTACTCTGAATGCCCAGGTACTTAGAGGAGCATGGGCAGGAGGGGAGTCAAGTTACCATTCTCCTCTCCTTTTGTGTCCATTAAATATTTTATCACCTTCCCCTTTCCCTTCCTATCCTTTTTAGTTATTAGGTAGCACTTAAGCTTCGTAAAATCATCCAGGAGTCTTCGAAAACGACAAGCTGGTACCTAATTTTCAATGTGTACTGGAATCCTAAGGCCATTGCTTCAGTGTATTGGTGGACTCTTTGACGGACATTATTGATACTTTTACTATCAGATTTAATAACTTATTCAGGTTTATTTGTGGGGTACGTTCACTAATGATGCTAGCAGCTTGGTGAACAAGGGACACGAGAGATTGGAAACATGATGTAATGCAACGAACACCAGGGATTTTTACATGCTTAATGGACAAACGGCTTGTAACATCCCAAGTAAGCCCACTTGGTGCAATGGGAATCACTCAAGAGTTTTGGATTATTTCTTTTTTCAAGGAACGTGGTAAATACCGTAAAAACCTTTGAGGTGACATCCAGGGGCTAAAGTGACCATGTGTTAATGGAAATGACTTGGGCTACGGGTTTAAAACAAGAAATATAACCTGGTGGCCAAATGTGGACATCTCTCTGTGAAGGAATCCCCTATCTCTGAAACTGCAGGAGGTCGACGAACTCCTGACAAAATGTACTAGGCAATTACAGAGTAGCCCAAGGGAGATAAATTATACTCCACTCCTCTGGGATTTTAGGGTAACTCTGGGTTGCCTGGTGACTTCCCTGTGCCACCTGTAGAGATCGAGATAAGAATTGCGGACCCGTCACGGGCCCCGTCCCTCCTTAACAGTCCCTTTGCACCCTTTGGCCATTTCTTTTCTGTTCATTTTTTCTTTTCATTTTTCTTTTAATTTCCCATCTCTATTTCAGTGCATTTTCTTTCAATGTCTTATTTTCGTTTCATTCTCCATTGTCCGCTTTGGCTCCTTTTTTAGGATGCGTCCAGATCTCTTCCCCCGTGTGCTTCTCTTTTCCCCTTTCATTTCCTTGTCACTTGTCCGCTTTGGCTCCTTTCTTAGGATGCGTCCAGATCTCTTTTCCCCGTCTTGCTTCCCTTTTCCCCTGGATTCCCTCTTCTTCCCACTTCCCCTTTTCCCTTGGTGGCTCTCTATTCCTTGCCAAATTTCCCTCTCCCCCAATGATCTTCCCTTAGTCTGTCATGCCAGGATTCTTCCCCTTCTGCCGAAACCCTGGGCTGCCCTAGCTCCCTCCGCCTTAGTTGTCCCAATCCTCTTGGTCCCCTCCTTCCCCTTCACGCCCTCCATGTTCTCAAGAGCCCCATCCAAAGCTACTTTCACCCCAGAGCCCAACAGCCTTCACTTCCTCACCCTCCTCCCCTTACCCATTGCTTAAAAGGGTCCTCCCCAACTCTCCCCCCTGCTCCTCTTAGGCCACTTCCCACCACATTCCAAGGACCCCCCTCTGAGGTGTTTTTTCTGTCCTCCTTAAGCTGTCAATTGAAAATGCCCCATTTCTCTTACTACCCCCCCTCCCTGACCCATAATTCCAAGTGCACCCCCTCCCCTCAACTTTCCCAACCTACTTGCCAGAGCCCCATTTACTCTAAATCCTTTCATTCCCCGCCCACCCCCCTTGTTGACTTGGGTTATTTTCTTGACTCACTTAAATCATGCAAGAGACAGCAGTCACCACCACTCCTATGTGCTTGGGAAAACCATTTCTCTATGGCAGGACTCTAATATGCAGTTTTGCCTTCTCAACACTTACTCCCTGGTTAAACATTGCGTTGAGCTCTTTGACCATCTTACCAAGGCACCATGTGATGTTATGGCCATTACTGAAACATGGCTAAATTATACTATTCCCATAGCTGCGACCCTTGCAATCCCTCCTGACTACTGTATTGTCAGAGCAGATTGCCCTGGCCGTAGAGGGGGAGCAGTAGCTATTATCACCAGAAAAACTCTCGATATTGATGTGAACACCCATTTTTCCCCTGAGCGATGTGAGAGTCTGGTTGCTAAAGTCAAACTAAATGATAACAGATCCCTTACTATCATGGTAATTTATCGACCACCCTATGTTACTCCTCTCTTCGAGGAGCAGTTTACTAATTTACTTATGAGTGTAAACAGGGCAACCCCCCCAATCATTGTTCTCAGGGATTTTAATCTGTGGGCAAATGATGCACATGACAAACTGGCTATCTCACTGCTCTCAGCCCTTCATACCATGGGCTTTTCCCAGAGGCTACTCGCTCCAACCCACAGAGATGGACATACAATTGACTGGGTGCTTACCCATCAATTAGTCAACAGCAATTGCAATATCATACCATGCCTATGGTCCGATCACTTTTTGGTGCACAGTACACTTTCTATGGCTATTTACCTTTCATCCGCAGAGTATCATCCTAAACACTCTGTC
This sequence comes from Ambystoma mexicanum, assembly GCF_040938575.1. NCBI lineage: Eukaryota > Metazoa > Chordata > Amphibia > Caudata > Ambystomatidae > Ambystoma > Ambystoma mexicanum. The sequence goes on along the minus strand of NC_090923.1, from coordinate 1,469,206,316 downwards.
ATTATGAGAAACCTTAAAAAATGTTACCCCTGCAACTCCTAACCACTCATCTGCTAGCTAAACCTTCTCCAGTTAGCACCTTTTTGTGTGCTGACAGCCTTGCATCCCATCTCACTAATACCATCAATGACATCATTGATATGTTAGCTTCTAAAAAGCTGAAACATGTCAAGCTCAAAGTCAACAAGAGTGACTGGTTTGGATACTCTATTACTTTTCTATGCCAAGCCAAGCGTAGAGCAGAGAGAGTATGGAGGAAACATTCCTCTCCCCTCTTGTTAGAGCTCTCTAAAAACTCAGTTAAAGCCTTGAAGTCTGCAGTTGCTGCAGCTAAATGCCAAAACAACAACAACAGAATTGCTTTGGCCCATTCAAACTCACATGAGTTCTTTACCATTCTCAAAGAGTTTGAGAGGAACATTCCAAAGACGACAACTGTTCCTCAGGATGAAGCTTGGTGTCAAGCTATTCATGATGAATTTAATACCAAGACTTTAGTGCACAAGCAATCTATATTAGCTCAACAACTGAAGTCTAGGTGTATGAGCATTGGTCTTCCTTGCTCTTTTCAACCTAAGGTTTCCCCCATATCTGCCAATTCTCAGAGGGCCTTTCAATTTCAGCCTTGTACAGAAGTGAAGATGTGTAAAATAGTGACTGCAATAAAAACCACATGCTGTCTAGGTGATAGCTGTCCCTCAGCTATCTTCAAGGCATTCATTGATACCCTTGCTCTATGGGTAACCTCTCTGATTAACTTATCCTTTGCTGAATCCTCCGTTTCCTTGATCTTAAAGCAGTCTTGGATTACCCCTCTCCGCAAAATAAATTACCGGACCCCAATGTACTTAAACTTTATCGACCCATCACTAATGTGCCTTTTTTATTAAAAATCCTTGATCGTGTGGCATATATACAGCTTCAAGTTTTCATTGAAAATAACAGTATCTGAAACCAGCGGCAATCAGGTTTCAGGAAAATGCATGGCACAGAAACGGCACTGACCGATCTTAAATCCAACATTTCCAGCATTATTGATTAAGGAAAAACAGCTTTTGACCTGGTTGATCACGCCTTGGTGATCACCAGGTTAGGTGAACAGGCTCAGTGCTCCGACATGGCTTCTCAGTGGATTCTGCCCTTCCTTGGCCCCAGGAGCACAAGAGTTGCACTACAGAATGTTAGTTCGGTACCTACACTTACCACTTGTGGTGTCCCTCAGGGGTCTTATATCTCCCCTTTATTATTCAATGTTTATATTATGTCACTGCTTACACTACTGGATGACCTTGGTGTCAAGCTGGAGAATTATGCAGATGACACAAAAATTGTCTTTGAGTTAACTGGCTGCCATAGTATGGATTCTGACACTATTAATCGTATATACAACATCATCCAAGATTGGATGATAATGAATTCTCTTGCCCTCAATCCCGAAAAGACGAAACTCCTGATTTTAGCATCAGGACAAAGACTACAAGAATTGTCTCCAGAATATACTATTTTCTCAATAGCTGGTAATCAAATTCAGGTATCCAGTAAGGTAAACACATTGGGAGTGACATTGGATGCAGAATTGCCCATGAAACCCCAAGTTGCTACTGTTCGGGCTTCCTGTGGTTATGTTGCGAAATTATTGAATGACATTCGCCCGCTTAGCTCATAAAAAAACAGGTCTCTCCTCTGCTCTAATCAACTCGCGCCTTGATTATTGCAACACTTTGTTGTTGTGGGGGACTTCCAAGGCGAATCTTCAGTCATTGCAGGTTGCCCAAAACAAAGCTGTCAGAGCCGTTTATGGGCTATCTCATGGGGAACACTTCATGGACGGCAGACATAGACTACACTGGCTCCCTGTTAAACAATGGATTACACACAAGCTACTACCCTTGACCTATAAATGCATTCACAACAAAGCCCCCAATATATTTTAAACTGGCTCACTACCCTCCCAGCAGGTCGTAATTTGCAATCTTATGACCCACTAAAACGTATTCAACCAAGGTATAACCTAAAAACCTTTGGCGGTTCCACTTTTTTAAATTTTTTATAACTCTCTTTATTGTGTCTTGAACAATACATAGCGACTTTAAACAATCAACAGGTCACATGTCAAAGATATAAATACAGCGTTTAACAACATGAAGCATTTACAAACTAGCCTGAGAGCATCACAGGGGGTCTCGAGGACTCATCTCACAGAGTCTGGCTTCATAACTGCAACAAGAAGCACCGTGGGGCTACCGGGCCCTCAGCTACAGGCTATCATCAGAGTCCTCCCATTTCCCCCAGACCTTCCGGAACGTCCTAGGGCACCCGCTAGCTTTATAAATGCGCCTTTCCAGGGATGCACATCTGTCTACTTCATTAGACCATCTGTTTATACTCAGCCTATCAGCCGAGCCACAGGTTGCAGCGGTTTGCCTCTTCCCTACTCCCAGTGCAACCACCAGGAAGGTCTTCTCATGTTTAGTGAAGTCAGTCTCGCCCGATATACCCAGCAATATCAGTTTTGGATCATGTGGAACCGGGGACCCCATGACTGTAGAGAGTTTGCTAATACATTTCCTCTAGAAGCTTTCGATTACATCAAAGCCCCACATCATATGAAAGAAAGTACCTTCCATTCTTTTGCATCGCAGACACTCCCCACTGTCTGCCCTCCCCCAACGTGTCATCGCTGTTCGGGAATAGTACACTTGGTGTAATATTTTGAGTGGAATCAGTCTTAGCTTAGCATCAATACCAATATCCTGTCGGAACATTAGTGCCTCAACCCATTCCTCAGTTTTCAGTGGACCCTGGCCCCTTTCCCATTTCCCTTTTAGCCTAGCCAATTCTTGTGTTCCAAAGGAGTTGAGGACCTGATATAACGTGGAGGTGACTTGGTCGGGATTAGCTCTGGAAAGACATTGGTCTCAAGAGGGGAACATTTGGGAAGTGTCTATAGTAGTCGCCAGGTTGGACCCCAAATTTCCCTTGCAGAGCATCGAAGTCCAGGAGGTGTCCATCTTGCACTATGTCTGCAAATATGCGTATGCCCTGTCTCTCCCAAGTCATGAAGTGTCTCATTTTCTGGATTTCAGGGAGGTGTTTATTATGCCATAATGGTTGCTCGAGTGTCTGTATTTCCCTCCACCCGACATGTTGGTGAGCCTCTCCCCAAACCTGGCGGATGTGTAGTGTCATCCTTGATATCCCCACCATTTTTTTGTTTACATCGTACAATATCTGAAAGGGGTGATCGTGCCTGCTTTGCTCATCTCAGCCCCTATATGCGGGAGCGCAAGATCTCATGTATCCAGTTGTTTACCAACCATATTTGTGCTGCCCAGTAGTAGGTGCAGAGACATGGTAGCCCTAAACCGCCCACCCACACTCATGGTTGCCATACACCTCCCTCCCACACTGAGTGTTGCAGAGTTTTAAGGGCAATGCAAGGTTGATTCTCACCCCACAGCAACCCATGGAGGACACTATCTATTGCTACAAAAGCTGCGTGGGGGATGGAGAGCGGGGCATTCTGGAGGACGTATAGAAAACACGGATGTACTACCATCTTGAACATGGCTGCTTTACCCATTAGTGTTAAGGGGAGGGTTTGCCAGTGGGCAGTCTATTAGCTAGGATCCGTCCAATCTGTGGGGATTTTGGCTTCCCCATTAATTAACGATATGGGCCTATATGATGCACAAAGTTCTGGGGGCTTCTCGGGTTTGGGAGTCACCACTATACATGTCCTCCCAAGGTTCAGGGGAAGTCGTCCCTGTTCCTTGCTTCGTAGGAACATGCGATGCATATGCCAAGTTACTGCGCTCACGAGCAGCTTCCAGGTTTCTATCGGGAAGCCATTGGGTCCGGGAGTTTTCCCTGATTGGAGTTGTGACAATGCTGCCGCCATTTCTTCTTCAGTGATCTCGGAATCAAGGTCTACTGCCTGTTGCTCTGAGAGATGAGGGAGTTCAATCGACTCCTGAAAGTTTGGGTCGCTTCTCTCGGTCGTCCTCGCCGAGGGGGGGAATAAAGTTTTTCATAGAAGGCAGCAAATGCTTCGACAATGTCGGAGTACGCAGTTAACAATTCCTTGCCATTCCTAAATATAGCCCGTACCTGCCCTTTGCTACAGTTTCACCTTTCTAGCCAGGCCAGAGTCTTGCCGGCTTTGTCTCCAGTCTCATATATTTGACTTCGGACTGACCAGTGGGCAGTCTGTGCATTATCTAATGCAAGTTTTCTTAAAACCTCCTGTGCTGTAGTTAGGGCCTCCTGTGAGGCCTGAGATCCTGACTCCAAGAGCTGCTCTTCTGCCCTGGTCACTTGTTCCTCTGCTTCTGTGATCTCCCGAGTGTGTTGCCAGCGGTACGCCAATATCAGGGAAATGGCTTCTCCCCGGAGGACCATCTTATATGGTTTCCACATCGTTACAGGGGAGTCCACCGATCCCTTGTTCAGGTCAAAATAGTCTGTGGTATTATAAGAGAGGCCCTCCATAATCTCTGGTATTCCCAGATAATATGCGTTCAAGTGCCAGGTTGTCTCGGGTTTAGTTTGCCAATTTTTCCAGTGTTATCAGTAACGGGGAGTGATCTGAAATGCCTCGCGCGAGGCATTTCGCAGACAGCAGCCTGTTAGCCATGTTTCGGGGGACAAAGGAGTAGTCTATTCTGGAGAGTGACTTGTGTGCGTTAGAGTAGAATGAGAACCCGGACTCTGGCTCATGTAGTACTCTCCACGGAGCTACCAATCCCATTGCCTCAGCAAAGGAGTATAGTTTGGTCGAAGTATCTCGGTTTTTGTTGCCCCTGTGTGATCTATCCTTGCTCACCTCCGTGACTTCATTAAAGCCCTCTCAGGAACCACGTTGCTGCCTGTTCAGTGAGTGTTACTAGTTAGTGATCGTTCAGAAGTCCCTTCGTAAGTGGTGGGGGAGCATAGGCTGCAAAAATACCCCAGCTACTTCCCCACATGTCCCCGAGAACCATCACAAATCTACCTTGTGGTCTGCGTATACCTTCCTCAACCAGAACAGAACCCTCTTGTGCATGAGAATCATCGTGCCCCTAGCCCATTACGAGATCCCAGCATGATATGCCTGTGAGTAGTTGGATCTCCTAAAGAAGTGGCAGTTGGTATCGACTAGGTGTGTTTCAGTGAGGAGGGCAAAATCGGGCTAGTGCCGGTTGAGAAACTGAAGCACCAGTCTCCGTTTATGCTAGAGCCCAGCCTGTTGACATTCCATGTCAGTAGAGATATTTCCCTGTCACATGTCATGCGTATCCTTGTGGTGTTCTGCAGGGTCCTGAGGGGTGTCATGAGTCTTGGACCCAGCCCGTCACCCCTTGTCTCAGTGTACTCTCGTTGCATGTTTCGCTGCCAGTGAACACTGATCTTGCGTCTGCCATGTGACCAACCCACGTAAACGATGGGTAATAACTAACCGCAATCGCTCCTTTTTGGGCTCATCACACCCACCATTTCCCCCCGCCCTGCACTGCCCCCCAACGTGAAGTACCTGTCGCCCAAACTTATGGAATTAAAAACTTATAAGAACGTGTACGGGGCGCCTTTCGGAGCCAACTTCAGTCCCCTCAGACAACTCTACCGGTGGGCCCGTTCAAAAAATTGGAGAAGGTCTTGCACGCAAACGTGTCCGTCAGCCATTGCTCCAAAAAAAGTTCCATGTTTGACCCTTCTGTCTTCTCGGACAGACCCAGGATGTGGACATTATTGTGTCTTGATTTTCTTTCTCCCTCTTCCACCCTTTCCTCCAGTGTTTTAAAGCGTGCCATCACCCTGGCTACTTGTTGGTCTGCGGTTCTGAGCCCATCCTCCATCTCAGATATATGGTGTTCCACTTCTCCCGTAAGGGATGTCAGCTTTTGGAGGTAATGGCGCAAGAGGTAAACATCTGCGCTGATTCCGTCCATCTTTATTTCCATGGAAGCTCGTGAGTTGGCGATGGCAGTCATTACGTCTTTCAGGGAGATGTTTTCCTCTCCCACCGCCATGCCATCTGATTGTGTATACACAGCGACTGTAGTCGTCGCAGGCGTTGCATATTGCTCCATCCGACTCTGGGTGGTTATTTTTTTGAGTTTATCTTTGACCATGATGAAGTGTTTAGGTGGATCGCTGCTTGATAATTTTAGGTGTGGTCCCGATATAAGCACCAGGAGAGACAGTGCAGTTGGAGTGAGACGTGCAGTGAGTCGTATGAGGGTCCCAGGTGCCTGCCGGAGCATCCTTGCCTGGTCAATCTCGGCTCAAGTCTTCTGTTCCCCCGGGGGACCTATTCAGCATTAGTAGGTCTCCCGAGTATTCTAACCAGGGAGGTGGCTTGTCTTACCGAGCACCTCAGATGGCGCCAAAACTGTGGGTGTACACGCCCTTGTAGCTCTTGCAGGTCTGGACCCTGTTGTCCCCGCACCGCCAGGCAGGCTGGCATCTGTTTCGTTCCTCTGTGACTGTAGGTTAGGGGTTTCAGGGCGAATAGTCAGGATTTCGGTGCCAGCCTCCTCTGGCCTCCAGTGTATGTATGATGTGCTAAATGCTCCCAGATTGGATGGGAGCCTCTCTCATCTGCGTGTGCATGTCCATTAACACTCACAGGTCCCTCAGAATCCCACCAATTCTTCCCTGACCTGTACCTCTGTGTGGAGTTTTCTATTCAATGTTTATAATACTACTGTCCCACTCCTCACCTGGGAGGGGGGTCCGCCGTGTTCTTCAAGTGCCAGTATTTAGGGGCTTGACAGAATGTCTATTGGTGGCGTCCCTAATGCAGCCGTCACTGTTTATTACAATCTCGAATGTTCCTCTTGTCAATTGCACAGTTGTATCAAGCCTGCCAATCCGTGCAATGTCCTGTGTGGAGCATCTATTTTCTGGGTGCCAGCCTGGGCTCCTGTCCAGTGGCAGGGATGCTGGGAGTTGGGAGAGAGAGATATACACAGCCCACCTGCTTCAGCATGATATTCACTGTTCGCTCATTTTATGCTCCCTGAAAATTAATGGTGGAGGTAAGGTGGTTGGAGCATCTGGGGCTGTGAAGCATGTGGCACACATCGCTGGTCGGTGGAACAGTGAGAGCGTGTCCCTTGTTTCACCTTCTTAGGTGCGTAGGTTTGCAGTGTGTACTTACTCTATTACAGATTGGTGGTATGGGCTCTGGGTAGTGTACTGGGTCCCATCCGTCCAGCTCTCAACCGGCATACGACATTGTTCCCAGTGGCAGCCTTTGTTCTTTCTCTACGGAGCATCCGGTTTATGTTCTCCCAGCTTGGCCCCGCCACAGGGACGTCTGGAGGAGCACAGCGTCACGAAGGAGGTGAGGGGGGGCCCATGAAGGCATCACTTGATCACGCCGTAGACTGGGCCATGGTCTGTGTGGGAGGCAAACCCTGAGGGGCCAGCACTCTAATTCATCTCCTCAGTGTTCTAGAGTAGGTTGTGTCCACTGTGGGAGCATCCAAACTGAGCCAGCCATCTGTTCCTCTCAGACCTCCTCCGTTGGCACCCAAAGGATCGAAGCACGCCTCCCTTGCTCGTCCGACCACAGCAAGTCCCAGAACGGTCAGTTGTATTGGGCACAGCAGTTCCCAGTAGGTCTCTCTTTCAGCTGGTGCTTTTTCTGCAGGTTATATCACGAAAAGCAGGATATTTCAGCAGGATGTTCCTGGCAGCTACGAGAGCTCAGAGAACTCACGTCTCCATAGCTCGCCTGTTGACCAAGCCCCCCGGCGGTTCCACTTTTGAGGTTCAAGCTCCCTTGCACTGGAATTCAAGAAAAGACTGAAAACCCATTTGTTCAATCTTGACCCAGATTATACTTTGTATCTATACTGCTCCCTTTTCTGATCGATAGACTGACTGCCGTTCCCTCTGGCTCTTTGTTCGTAAGTCTTGTCTCTGTTCCCTGTGCGCTTTGTGACCCACGGGCGAGTAGCGCTATATAAGAATTACAAAATAAAATAAAGTGAGAAGAGCAATAAAAAAAAAAACCAACTGGCTGTCACTTCACAAGGCTCAAATGTTACAGTCTGGCTCCAAGACGATGTTAAAAGCCATCAGGGACAAAGACTGGCGACAAACGTAGCAGCTGATTAATAACCAGATCTCTACTCAGGTAGCTGTCTTAACAAATTCAGTCACAGAGAAAGATTGCGTTTCATTTTATGTTAATGTTAATGTTACAGATCATTTGTACCGTGCACTATCACCACCGAGGTGGTCCCCTGGTGCCCTGGCAGATCTGAAAGGTAAGAGTGGGGGGGGGCGTATTAGTAGGGTATATCTGGAAAAGGTGGGGCAAGGGTTCTGATGTCCTTTTGAGAGCTTCAGTTTGGTTTGCACTGTTCGCTGAGCTTGGGTGCAATTAACGGCGCGGTAGATTCCTGTGTGCTGTTGTGCAGGGCTTTGTGAGGTTTGTTTTTCGTTGCAGTGTGGTGAAGAGCATGCGGATTGCTATACAGAGAGGTGGTTGTGTTTGTTTTGCGTTTGAGAAGTGTATGCAGAGCTTGAGGTTTTTGGGGTTGGGTTAGTCAGGGTTATTCTTACCTTGTTGCTTTGGACTTCTGTGTTCATCGTCTCTGTCCGTGCTGTGTGTTGGGTGATTTGTAGGTTTTTTTTCGCCATGTATTGCGTGTGGTGGTGGCTTTCCTCTGTAATTGTCAAGTGGTTTGTGGGCATGAGGTTGTGCAGGCCTCCTTTGGAGATGGCTAAGGGATTTGGGGGTTTGGTTGTATCCCCAGCTTTCTTGTGTGTGATCCCCACCCTCTGAGGACTGGGTGCACTAGGCCTCGTGGGGGGTACCCGTTATTGGTTAGTGCTCGCCGCCTGCTCCCCGTCTGCAGCTGGGGTTCCAATTATGGGATAGTGACTAGAATGAGATATTGAGGGAGTGGTTCTTTTTGGGCTCTCTTTCCCTGGCTTGTTCCTTCCATGTATGCTCTTTAGGTTGTGCTCCATTTACAGTGGAGTCTTTGTTTTTCCTAGTCGCTCCCTTCTGATTATGAGGTGAAGAGCCAAGTTTTAAGTAGTTTTATGAATTTGCGGTGATCCTTTGTGTTGCGTATGTCTTTGGGGCGCAGTTTCATTTGCTGCCGAGTGGGTGAAAGACGACCCCCCCAAGCTCTCTTTTTTTGTATGGCTTTGGTTATAGGCGAATGTTGTTACTTGATTTGAGCGGTCTTGCCGGTAGGTAGATGTTTATTTTCTTTTGTAGGAATTCTGCTCCTTGGCCGTGGATAGCTCTGTGCGTTATGCACATTGTTTTAAATCATATTTGTTGTTTGATGGGTAGCCAATATAGCATTTTTAGTGCTAGGGTGATGTAGTCCCTTTGTGGTAGTTTAAGCAGGAGTCTGGCCGCTGAGTTTTGGATGTGTTGCAGTTTCTTTATTAGGCATTCCAGCATTCCAAGGTATAGGCTGTTGGCATAGTCTAGTCTGGACATGATGAGGGAGATGATGGAATGTATTTATGGGTAAAGGAGAAGAAAGGTAGGATCCTTTTTACTGTGTGCAGAAGTAAGAAATATTTCTTGATTATTGCTTTTACTTATGGTTCTAGTGTTAGTTCGTTATCCATCACGACTCCAAGATTTTTGACTGTTGTTGACAGCATCGATACAGTTCCTAGTTCTGTGGGCCATGGGATGTAGTGGTTATTTTCTAGGTTTTTGGGTACCACCATTATTTCTGTTGCCTGGGTTGAGTTTTAGGCTGTTTGTGTTCATCCTTTCATAGAGTTCTTGTAGACAGCCTTCCATCGTTGTGTTTTCTTCTTGGGTGTCTTCTATTTTGTAGATGATTTGTGTGTCATCTGCATAGTTGTAGCATGTAAATCCGTGTTTTTTAATGAGCTTGATTAGTGGAGTCAGGTAGATATTGAAGAGCAGTGGGGATAGGGATGATCCTTCTGGTACTCCACAGTTGGTGTATCTTGGAGTGGATTTGAAAGGTTTAATCCAGACGGTTTCCGTTCTGTCTGTTAGGAATTATTTGATCCAGAGTAGGGCCAGGTCGGTGATTCCTATTTCTCCTAGTCTCTTGCTGAGGATTTCATGGCTGACTGTGTCGAACACTGCGGGAAGGTCCAGAAGAATCAGAGCTGAACTTGTTTCGGAGTCTGCATTTGTCTTTAGATCATCCCAGATTGAGAGGAGTGCTATCTCAGTTCCTCTCTTTGGTCTAAACCTGACTTGTACCTGGTCCAAAAGTTGGTGTTTTTCTATATGTTCCTGTGTTAGTCCATAGACGTAGGTTTCAAGTAGTTTTACTGGGTCGGGATGTTCGAGATAGGTCTGTAGTTGGAGAGGTCTACCACGTTGCCTGACGTGTTCTTGAGCAGTGGTTTGATGTACACCGATTTGAAAGATCGCTGCACTTTCCCTGTTGTGAGTGATTGGTTGAAGAGGTTTCTGTAACATTCCAAGGATGTGCTCTGTGTGAGGATTGATTTGTATATGTCTGTAGGGCAGGGATACATGGGTAGCCTGCTTTTTTGCTATTTTGCGGACTCCATGGGCCTTTCAATTTGATTCTAGGGTCCCAGATGGTCTTACTAATGATATGGTCAAGAAGGCCCCGGAAATATGGATTCCTTTTATTGGTAAACCTTTTGACCAGATACTACAACTAAGAGCCGCACTGGAATCCTGGAAACTAGCGATAATAGTGCCAATATTTAAGAGGGGCAATAGGGCTGATCCTGCCAACTATCGCACTATTACCCTTGTGGATGTTTTGGGTAAACTGTTTGCAGCGCTAGTTCTATCCTTCCTGCAGAAATGGGTTAAAGATACAAAAAGATGTGACCCGAGGCAAACAGGATTTACGAGGGGCGTTGGGACCGACTTGAATTTGTTCCTTTTGAATATCTTAAAATTGAAAGCTTTGAAAAACAGTCCAAAAATATACCTGGCCTTTGTTGACCTCAAAAAGGCATTTGATAGCATAGAAAGAGAACTCCTTTGGTCTAAACTAATGGCCTGCGAATGTCCGGCAGACTTTTATCAGCAATAAAGTTGTTATATAGTAGCACAAAAACTCACATTAGACTGAACACCCAAGATCTTTTATCCAAGGAGATAAACACGTATAGAGGGCCGAAACAGGGATGACCGCTGGCCCCAATGCTTTTTAATTTGTTCTTGTCTGACCTTGTGGACACTCTAAACCCTATTAGATCCTTTTTGCTAGTGCAACTTAACCATAACGTCCCTTTAACAAGGTTTTTGTTAGTGAATATATATATATATATGTATATGTAACGAGTTAGAGGCAGCACAGTAATTTTAATCTCTTTTTTATATCACTTTTAATCTTTTTTGTACAAACTTTTTACTCTATAGGTGGTTGTTTTTCATTTCAGGTTTTACACACGTATGATATTCGATTTCTTTTTAACAGTGGGTGTAGAGTAGTCTTGTAAGCTGTCGAATTATAAGCGCAAACAACGTATGGGGATGCATTGAAGCAGAGAAATACACCAATAGCGGTAGATAAATGCACTAGGCATTAGAAATTTAATGCAGAAATGTAATGCTGGTATTAATAACCAACACATGACTGCGTTGGTACTATGACTCTTGCACTATGCACTTTATTGTGATAGATGCACTTTATTACGTAATTGCACTGGATATTTTACAGCATTTCGTCTGGCAGGTCAAAAGCACTAGGCGACTGACAACAGATGCCCATATTGAATAGACATGTGACCCCCCCCCTTGTTTTGGCAGCACAGCTATTGCACTATGCACTTGATTGACAGTTTTTGTATTTTAGGATCTCTTGCAACTTTGCACCTAATGACTATGCTGCTAATAGTGTATGATGTTGGTCATTGTTATTTGTATGCACAACGCACTTTATGCAATTTGATTACCTCAAGAAAAGGATCTTAAACCTAAGTAGCAGTCTTAGCATTATGCTGTTGATTGGCTTCCAACGTACTGCATAACTAGCTATGACTCCATGATATAATGGGAGGCAGCACCATTTGATCATTCCCAAACACAACAGCATGGTGAAATGATTATGCCCACGTTGCATATTACGCACTATGGGATTGCTATGAGATGCTACAACATGGGCACATGTTCAGCGAAAAGTAAAGTAAATGCTGTACTAAGAACTACAAAATGCTTTCAAAGACACATCAGGTATTGAGGGGCTACACGGAGGACGCACTCGGAAACAGCAAAGGCCAAAATGATGATTTTTGTAGCACACATATTTACAAAGCCATGAAACATTGAGCAATTGCACTGATTATCAACAATGGTCGCTGATAGGGACTGTCTGTGTAGCTTACACAGAACAGTAGTACTAAACTTACCCATACAATATCAGCGTTCCAAATGTGCAAAGATGGCCACCATGTTTTTGCTGCGTAAAGAATGTTCCAACCAAGGAGTCCTTCTTCTATTTTGGTGAAAACATCCACCAAACGCTCTACACCATTGTTATAAACTCACTGGTTAAATGGGGATTCGTGGTTGTGATTAAGCAGCGAGTCGTGCCGCGAAACGCGTTAACCTCCCCAACGCGCACCTTTACTATGCACTTTGGGAGTGCCACATAGTGATGGCTTTTTAAACTTTTTTGCCAAGTTGTAAGGCATTAATAAAGAAGGTAAAAAACTGTTTACCAAATCATCATTTGGCTTCCGGATTTGTTTATTTCCATGGATATGGAGAGTGCTACTCGCCTAGCCTGATGTTTATCAGTGCCTTGAAGATATATATATGTATATATATATATTCACTAAAAAAAAGCTTTATTGAGGGGACATTATGGTTAAGTTGCCCTACCAAAAACCTGTGTACTTCATTAAAAAAAAAGAAATTTCTACCTCCCCATTATGGGTCAAATTAAAACCGAAAAACCCTGAAATTCGTCAGTTATGGTAAACTAAGCCCCCATACCTGCCATCACCACTGTGTACTGCTAACCCTAACACCCAGAACATGAAAGATGGCATCACAAATGTTATTGATGACATCACTGATGACATCACATGTTTAGCCCCTTTGTTTTCGTTCCCTGCCACATATATATATGTACATTCAGTACAAAAACTTCACAGTGAAACCAAAAACACTGCACATTCCCCCATTATGGTAAGCTCAGCAAGCATAACTCACAGCATCTGTTCATTGCTAAAACTAACACCCAGGATATCAAATATGACATCACAAATATCATTGATGACATCACTGATGACATCACATGTCTGCCTCACTTATTTTGGTGCATTGAAAAATCTAGACCAGGTGGTTTTATTCACTGACAATCACAATATAAAAATTGAAAAGGTGCTGTGTATATCAAAACGGTAACCTTGTTGTGTGTTCTTAAAGTACTTTCCTTTGGGTCTGGTCTGAGCTCATGATGGCCATGCATGGGGCAATAGCAGGCCTCAAAATCACAATTAATTTGCATACAGGAAGATAAACTTTCTGATAATGCTGTTTCTTTCTTCCTTACTTGAGTTTCCTTGTATATGCCTCTGATTTATATGCATTGGGTCTTCATATGTATTGTTTGTACTAGCACAAGTGTGTATTAAGTCTTGAATTGTTAGCTAGTTATTACACATTTAACATTACACAATCACCCCTGACATCTTGCTACCAACATAATAGAAAGAACCCCTTGTAGGTAGGGTCTTTTCGTCAACATTATTTTCACATGTGATGTCATCAGTGATGTCATCAATGATATTTGCGATGTCATATTTGATGTCCTGGGTGTTAGTCTTAGCAATGGACGTAGATGCTGTGAGTTATGGTTGCTGAGCTTACCATAATGGGGAAATGTGCAGTGTTTTTTGGTTCCACTGTGAAGTGTAACATCCCTTTAACAAAGTATTTGTACTGAATGTACATATATATATATATGTGGCAGGGAACGAAAACAAAGGGGCTAAACATGTGATGTCGTCAGTGATGTCATCAATAACATTTGTGATGCCATCTTTCATGTTCTGGGTGTTAGTGTTAGCAGTACACAGTGGTGATGGCAGGTATGGGGGCTTAGTTTACCAGAACTGGCAAATTTCAGGGGTTTTTCGGTTTTAATTTGACCCATAATGGGGAGGTAGAATTGTTGTTTTTTTTTTAATGAAGTACACAGGTTTTTGGTAGGGCAACTTAACCATAACGTCCCCTCAACAAAGTTTTTTTTGTAGTGAATTTTACAGGTTTTTGGCAGGGCAACTGTGATGCTGGAAATGCATCGGAGGGACAGGGCCTCCATATCCTTGTCCTTTACTGCTTTTTATCGTGTGTTCTGTCGGTTTTCTGCACAGGAGTTCATGTGGGACTCCTGGCGGTGCAGCTCTCTTTCTTTTGGTTTGGTGAACGGACCCGTGGGATACCCTTATGGCACCCATGGGTGCGGGTACAACTCTGTGCCCGTAGTGTATGTTTTTGGGCACCTGTGGGTGGCCGACAGAGCAGGGTATGGGCTGGTGGCAGCTCCATGCTGAATTTGACAGGCGCGCGGAGTATCCTCCATTTTGGGATACCCCGGCCCTGCGATTGGGATCAGTTGATCCCTGATGGAAAACAAGATGGCCCCTGTGGCCTCTTGCTTTCTATTACCCATTACCTTGTTTTCCCAAAGTCCTTGGAAGCCCTGACTCTGTCCCTTCCCCCTTACTGACTGTTGGGTGGAAATGCCATATATGGTGTTGTTGTGAAGGCCCGGCCAGACTAGCTGGAGCCTTCCCGGTGATGTATGTTGTGGGTACCTCCTGTGGGTGGGACCTGGGTGAATAGAGTGTGTGACGAATATGCATTCTGTGTTGTGGATGTCTAGTATCTGGTGGTTGACACAATGACTGAGACAGCCCTGCCCGAAACCGGTATGAATGCGGCTTGGAGTGTTGAATGGCTCGGTACTTGTCCCAATACACATAACTTGTTGTGAGTGTCTGGAGAGAAGTGAATAGCCTCAATACCCTGTGTGCCTGATTGGCTGCCTGCCTGCATGAATGCCCGTAGTCGTGATTGGATGCGGGAGATCAACAGTATATCTGGGGACCTCTCACTGCTAGGAATCCTGTTCAGAAGCTGAAGTCCACTACGACGAGTAACTGGAGTAACTGGAGCTTGACCTTGAAACCCCGCTGGACGAGAAGGAGTGCTGCGGCTCTCCCTCGCAATCTGAAAGCTGCTGTGTTTCCAAGGACTGACCCAGAGAGGACCTGGTAAAGCACCCTCTTCCAGAGCTACGAGGGACCATCGTGCACAGCTGATCTTTGCCAACGCTCCCTGGTAGACAGATCTTCGACAGGCTGCCGACCCGATACGGGGACTGCTGCAGAACTCCAAGGAGAAGCAGTCGGACTGTTGTCCGCCACTGTCGACGACCGCCGTCGCCGACCGGAGCCGCCGTGCTCCCGTTTGCCTAAGAACTTCAATTGATCATCGGACGCTCTCGTCTGCAACGTCACCCGCTTGTCTTCGCTGGAGAAGGCCCGACCGTCGACACGCCGAGGAGTATCCACCGGTGGGTTTCCTGCCACCTAAAGACCACAGAGACGCCGACGACTCGACGCCCTTGCTGGGCCACAGTTCTTCATCATCTCTTTGCGGTCCAGAACTATCGTCACCGAGGTGCCCCGCACGCCTCTTCCTTGCAGGACGCCAACGCTCTGTCGTCGACGAGCACCGCTAGGAACGAAGCTGCCACTTCACAGCCATAGTTCAACCTGTTCGCCGTCGGACGTTCGACGACCCGTGACTCCTGCCTTAAAGGGAGGGCACTCAAGAAGGGCCGTCTATTCCCCGACACCAAACGCCGAGGTCCTCGACACCTCTCGACGATCCGTGGCTCCTGCCTGAAAGGGAGTCACTCAAGAAGGATCGGTCGACGCATCGTCTGAGACCTCTACTCCACCAGGTACATTGGTGGGGGTAAAACCTTAATAGGAAGAAGTGAGACTATTGATCATATGGACTGGGCTTGTGCGATATATTTTTATTTACAGGTTGCCCAGGTGGGGGGATCTCCACACAGAACTGTGCCTCGTGGTAGGGGTCAGTATTCTGCCTATTGTTTCAACCATCTTACGTTCCTGCCTATCTCTATTGCTGGTTTCCTCGTTATTAATCTGTGTGACATTTTAACCGTACAGTTGATGCACTTTAATGAGATTGGATAACGTTAGTGGTACCACTTTAGAACTGTATATATTTATCATTATTGACTTCCGAGTACAAAGTGCGTTATTGTGATCGTGTACATACTTTTTGAATATTAATTATATAAAGACTGTGTTTTCAGTAATACAGTGTGTGGACATTCCTTTGTGGGGGTTCGGGGACTACACTGTACTTAAGAACCAGCCCGCATCACCTCCTGAGAAGCTAGGCCTTGATTGCTCATCCAATGCTACCTTATAGAGAATCTTGGCTGGGGTCCGCTGTGCCTTTCCTCTACCATATAGAGAGCGGAAGTACAGACACCCCCTACCAGTCTTTACAGCAACGTAATCATAACATCTCTGTAGCAAAGTTTTTTAAGTGAATGCCATACGGCTGAAGAAAAGAAATCCTTTGTCAAGATGGCCACCATTGAAAGGGAAAACAGGTGTAGGATAGAAAGCCTTCTTCGCTTTCCATTACAGAAAGCAAAAAGGAAACGGTGTCCCTGTAATGGGAGCACCACATTTGTGTTCCTTGTCAAATTTGTGGTTATGAGCAAGATCTTTAGCACAAAGACAGTGCCTGGTGGACATGGTGACCTAAATGCCATGTTTTGTCCCTTCCAGTAAAGACCAGTAGCCACATCCCCAACAGTGTGGCCATTAACCATACATAGAGGCTCCCCCTCAGAGACGGAAGCTGTACCATTCAGTTGTTATGTACATGATGACACTTGTTAAAAATAAGAACACAATGACATGCACAAGACAAAGCTTTTCGGTCGTTGTCAATGACCTTAACATACATGTGTTGTACATGAAGTAATTTTTTTCTATAAAAAGGAGTGTAAAAAACTCAAAGAAGTACTGTACTTAAGTTAACATAAAATCCCAAAGAAACTGTGTGATGTGAAGGATAATGACGTCAGAAATACTGGCAGCAACACCATTACCAATCACCTTCCCACATATAATGTCGTAAGTGGAACAAGTCGAAAGGTGATATGTCTATTTTGAGGGTGTAACCATGTATTATTTCACAAAATGTCTGTCCATAGGGCATCTGCGTGACAGAAATTGTCCTGATGGTGACAGAAAATGGCCGAATGGCACTAAAGCATATGAGATGGGCCTGACCCTCCCACACCCAATGCAAGTGGTGCGCAGTACCTATCCATGTTCCTTGGCTGCTTAAACAAATGCGTCCATGTGGATGTACTTGTCGTGATGGAGCAACTATAAAAGAACACATTGCGTCCTGCAACGTAACATACCACATTGTAAAAACAGAGAGTAAATTTGTCAAGAAAACACGAACATATAAGAATTAGTACATAAGTTTTATTTCACAATAAAGTGAGCGAAATTATCACTCTATGTAATTAGTAAAAGGGTTTGGTTTCATAATGACCTGTGCGAAAGGATCGCCCTATGCACATTTTCATAGAAGTGGAATGGTTGTCTCTTTGGGTGACAATGACAATTTGAAAGGCCATGTTCTTTTCTCACACACAGAAAGTTAGCAGTGCTGGCAAAGTAGTCGGTTTCCTCCCACAATCATGTGCAAAACAACGTCAACCGCTCTGATGTACACCAGCGGAAAGGATGGAACGTTACTTCTTATGACGACAGAAGCGTGTCTCTTTGGGTAACAATGGAAATTTGAAAGGCCACGTTGGTTTTTCACACACAGAAAGTAAGCGGTGCTGTCAACAAAGTAGTCGTTTTGCTCCCACATTGATGTGCAAGACGACGTCAACCGTTCTGATCTACACCAGCGGAAAGGATGGAATGCTACTTCTGATGACGACAGAAGCGTACGGACACGGAGGGCCGACACGATCATCCCAGTGAATTATGACGCTCAGACAACCGGAGATGAACAATTGGAGTTGACGGGTGCAAAATCCGTCACTCGGTAGCTGTAATCCATGACAATGACAATAGGGAAGGAAATATCTGACGGGGAAAAAGGGGAAAAAAAATGTATGAATACGCAACCTTTGGATAAACTAAATTTATGACACATAACATTTTTATTGAAAATTTAATTCAATAGGCTGAAATGCAGTGGGACCCTATATAAGGTGACAATGTGCAATGTCCATATTAGGGTTAGAAAATGGAACGGTACTGAAAGCTGGAATGTCGTTATTAATAATAAAATTATTGTTTGGAGGTAGCAGCGCGGTGGAATACCAAACAAAACGTGTATCACCACGCAGCCTTTCTACAAAACAACATTTTAACACATACTTCTTTTAGTAAAAATTATTATAATTTGGCGTAATGTAGTGGTATCATACAAACGTCAACAATGTGCAATGCCATAATGGGCAAAAACATGACACCGGAACATTATCTTGTAAATCATTATGGATTTTTTTTTTATGCGGGCAAAGCGAAGAAATACCGTCAGTGTGCTATATAGTTTGCAGACAGAGGCTTACATGATTTGCACAGGCTCCATTGCTTGCGCTGCAGGCAAACAGTAGTGTTTGGGGATCAGTGGCTGTTCGGGAACTAATTTTGCATGCTCGGAGCAAATGTTTTTGAAGCATAACCTTATCAAGCGATATGTTTTTCAAACTGTTACTCCCTAAATTCTTTCTACTCTTTCCCTGTACGTCAAGGTTAAAAAACAAGGGACCCTTATGGGTGTCGACAAATATGCGGCCGTACTGAGCTCATAGTGAAAACAGAAAATGCAGTGGCCTTCACTCCGAATGCAAATGCATTCTCATTTTGCAACAACATATCAGTGGCTATTCATGAGAACAGCTAATCATCGACACGTGCAGAAGAGCTGTGTGTACGAAATAGTGCAGGTGGCAGTCCCAGATTTCAAACAGTAGGATGCCAGCCTGACTGCAGTAATGATGTAAGTGTTGTAAAAGGAACGCAATAAGTTCATTTCGTACAATGAGTTGTAAGGCGCACTGTACGGTATGACAGTGCTAACAATAATTATTCCATATTTCTTTTTTGTCTACCACGTCTCTCTAAAGCTCACCTTTCCAAGCAGTGTTCCATAAGTGCAACAAATACATTGGTGTCTTCTTAGGGTAGGTTTGTTACCGCCGATGTTTGCGTTCAACAGAAAACGAAGTAAACATGGCGGCTGTACCGAAAGATTACAACGCACTTCACGCTGTGCCACAGCCAATCGATGCAAGCGCAACATGGTTGCGGGCAGCACGCCACAGAATAGCCAATTGCAATCTTGTCCACGGAGCAAACAGGGAAGTGTGTCCGCGGAGCGGACATAGATATCACACATTTTTACATACATACTTTTTGTTGGTTTTTCAGGGAACTACTGAATGGATTGTCACAGAATTTACAAAAGCACGCTTTCGCGCCCAAGCCCCTGCCACTGGTGCAAATTTGGTGCACATCTGTCAAGCAGTTTGCCCTGTATCCGTGCGCAAAGTTTTCCCCCATTCAGTCTATGGGAAAAAAAGACGTTTTGGAAACCCCCCTATAACTTTCCCCCCCCTGGACTAAACATCACCAAAATTTGCAAAGAAATTCAGAGTGGCCCATATACTTTTTTTGCACAGTTTGGTGAGGATTAGTCCAGGTGGAGCGGAGTTATAGGCTGCCCAAAAAGTGCTCTTCCTATAGAAACAGCAACTTAACCATAACTACACGGCCACCACTGTGGCCGTGTAATATAATATATATTGGCTACAACTTTGCAAAAAAAGTATATGGGGCGCGCAGAATTTTTTGGAAAAGTTGGGTGAGGTTTCGTGGACAGGGGGAAAAGTTATAGGGGGGGTCCCAAATAATTTTTTCTTCAATATACTGAATGGGCAGAACTTTGCGCATGCCTACAGCCGAAACGGCTGGATGGATTTTAACCAAATTTGCGGCAGGAGCGGGTGCTTGGTTCCGAAAGCGTGCTTTTGTATGTTTGGTGGAAATCCGACCAGTACCTTTGTTGCAAAGAACTGAAATGCACATCTAAAAAATTAGTGATAGCTGGCTCAGCTCTGCGGACCCATTTCCCTGTTCGCTCTGTGGTCACAAGTCTCATTGGCTTGCAGTATGCCGTGATGTCAGTGAACATTGGACACGGCCGGTGGTTGGCTGGAGGGAAGCGTCCTGTGCGTGAACATTTTTGGGATTCACCGCCATGGTGTATCAGCGGATAGTGCAGCGCCGGAAGGGGCTGCAAAACATGGTTTGCAGGATCGGTGGGTGAAAGAGGGGATGAAAAGTTTGGGGGAGTGAAAAGCGGAACATATGATATATTTAGTTCAGGTCGAAGAAGACAGTGGTGTGCGAGTGGTGTCTGCGAGCACTGCAGCATTTTGCGGGTACCTCCTCAGGTGACTACCTTCTGTGACGACAGCGCGGATGCTCCGTTGGGAATGGGGGCTGCATTGCAGATGATACAAAGATATTGCTAATGTGTTGTGGGTTTGGGTAGGGATACCGGTGGTTATGTTGCCTTTGTGGGTTCCCATTGTGTTCTGGCATTGGATAGGGGTGCCGGTGGCTGTGGTACGTTTGTCAGTTACGGTACGTGGCCAAATGTTCCCATGCATGGCTCCTTGCCTTGTAGTGGTTGTGGCCAAGGCCTTCGCTCTTGGGTGCATGGGCAAGGCCAGAGGCCTCCGCATATATCCAAGAACCTAGGCCTTGGGCACAACCCCCTCAACGTAATGCGCCATGCATGGGATCAGTGTGATTCTGGTATGTGGATTGCACACATATGTATAAAGAGTGCTTTGCCTTTTCCTTTGCTCGTTTGGGTAAGTTATTAAAACCATACGTTGCTCCATCCCACACACTTTTAAATATGTAACTGTCCTAAGGTAGTCACCTTTGCAGATCCATTGTGGAGGAAATGTTAGACTTGTTACAGCAGCAGCAGTGAGACATGCCACCATTTGTGTTTGGAATGGTGTGGCCATGAACACAGCATTGCTTCAGGGAGTGCAGTGAGACATTGCTACATGAAAGGATTTTTTTAGCATCACACTTTTGTGATATGGACCATTTACAGAGCCACTCACATATACTTCATTGTCGGGTAGCTGCACATGCGTACCTTCTGTGGGGAGTGCAGGCAGACTCCATTGGGTATGGAGAGTGCATTGCAGATGATATCAGGATATTTCCATTTGGTGTACCATGTTGTGTCGTGAGTGCCAATTCCCTACTGCTTTGTGTGCATGGCTAGGGCCATTGGACCTAACATTCTAGCCACTTGTTGGAAGTAGGTTTCAGATTGTTGCCTTCTTTGGGTTTGTTCCAGTCCCCATACGTAATGCCAGTGTACACTCTTGGAAATATGCATCTGTCCTGTGGGTGGTCACCATTACAGAATGGTTGTGGAGAACATTTTAGACTTGGTACACCACCAGAGGTGGCTTGAAGTGCCTGGATTTGCATATGGTATATGCCATTGGACTTTTTGCCGTTCACGGACTGACATGCCACGATTTTTGTTTGGTATGGTGTGCCCCTGATCATACCCTTTGCTTTGGGAGTGAAGGAAGACATTGCAACATGACATGAGTTACTTAGCATCACACATTGAAAATATGGATAATTTACAGACCGACCCACATACATTTGCACCGGACAAAACCATCTATGCGGTTAAGTCCCACCATATACAGGACGGCAGGCCATCTCAGTGTTAGCTTTCTTTTGTGTACTTTTTGAGATGGCCAACGGACGCGGTTGACATTCCTATTGTGTGCAATTGTCATGTGTGCATTGCTTGCATTACCTTTATGTGTAGGTGTGAGACACCATCACAACACTCACTTCCATAGCTGACATTAGTTGTGGACAGTCGTTGCTCACGCCGTGCACTCAAGGTACTTTCATAATGTGCGTGCCCAGCGTAGCCCTCCCTGTCATGTGAGCACCGAGGTCCAGAAACCAACAACATAAACAGAAGCAAAAGCAGACATGCGCACATATAGCATACAGTTACAGAACATTTCAATACTTTACGAACAACACTGTGAATTGTTGCAAGTGCTTTATTTTGCTACAGAATGTTCACGAGAATGCGTAAGGTGGCTGCAAACACCGCTCTTTTATTTTGCAAATAAATTCCAGTGTGCAATGCCGTCTGTTCATTTCTGTACTTCTTTTGTCATCTGGCAAAGTTGGAGAAGGATTACTTTATGGTCCTTGTTGGACCGTGTGAAAGAACACATTTTCTTTGCAAGGTAGGAAAGATACCAGCTGTTATCTCTGTGATGCCTAAAATCATAAAGGTTTGCAGGTTGGTTCTTATTGCCAAAAGCGCAAATGGACATACAGGCCCATATTGCTCAGCCCAGATAACAACAACGGAAAACACATCGCTTATGGTAATCTTGCAATGATTTCGTCTACCCCTCGTCTGTTGGAAAGTGGAAGGAGTGACACGCGCAGAAGGTGCAAGGTATTTGTGAAGAAACAGAAATAAGAATACATGTAAGTAGCCGTTATTAGTGGCAGTGTACAGGACAAGAGTTTGCGTGAAGGATGTCGTAAACGGGCTCTAGGTGGCTGCCTCATGGACCTTTGGGTGATCTACTGTGTGTTATTGAGTAGCGTCATATGTTTACCCACTGCCTTGCTCTCTGCTTTGTAGGTCATACTGTCCTTTTACAGCTCCACACATGCTAAATATCTTTTCAAACGTTGCCAACAGACCCTCCTTTCGTGTGTTTCCTTTTTACAAAAGATGACAGTGCTAGCGAGTGTCGTTAGACCCACGGCACAATCTCTCTCTGTGTGTCCAAAGAAACATAAAAAGAAAAGAAAACCCTCATGGGGGTCCCCTCCGATTGCATTAGAATGTAGGGGCTGTTTTGCTAAAAAATGCAACACTAAAATATCACCTGTCGATGTTTTTCCTCGTGTGGGCCACACATGGAGAAAGCGTGGCGCAATGTGAACAAGGCTGTTTGCGCCTTTTTGCGAGACATTGGCATGTCCTCCTTCTACAATGAAAACATTACGTTTTGTAGTAGCAACATTTTTCGTTCAGATGGGGTTCATCTGGCTGATGCTGGTAATGAGCTGTTTCTGCATAATATCCAAAATGCACTGCAGCGCGTCCTGCAAGTTTAGCAAGCATTTCCCCAATGGGTGTTCACCACTTCCAACCTTACAAATGCAAACAGCACAAAAAAGCTCTTTTCAGTGCCACCATTTTGTTTTGGGAATGCGTAGAATGTTTTTGATGGAGTCGTGCAGCGGATTGTTCACCACCCTGTACGCGCAGTTTATAGGCTGCGGGACGGCCTGCATGCTTTCATTGAAATTCTATTTTTGAACAGTGAAAGGTGGCTCTGAAAAGAGCCTTTTTCTCCCCCACCTCCACCACTCCTTCTGGTTGTTTTGCCTTTTTCCTGTTCTTCTAAGACACGCCACAGAAGGAAAGGACTGGAAGGGAGGTTTGGCAAAGGGTACCAACCACAGGGATAAGAAACTGCAAGTGGAGAGTGGAAGATGTTGGGTGGACCTTACTTGGATAGGGGGCACTCCTTGTCATGCTCCTGGACCGAAGCCTCGAAAGCATTTCAAAGTTGTTTCCCCCTGCAGAGTACCGCATCGCAGTACATGCACAATACAGTGACCTTTCAAAACTACCTGCCTGCTGTGGTGCGTATCGCCGGCAAGGCTGGTTTTGGGATGCGCTGGCCCATTGGAGTGTCCCTAGTGGTGGCAGGAGCAGATGCGGAGGATGCTGTAGAGGAAATATACCTACTGCCTTGTTGGAAGGGAACAACCCTCCGAACTGCTGCCTTGTGGTTCAATTTCAGGTGCCACCTCATGGAGGTAGTGCCGTAGCTGTACAAGTCAGGTTTTCCGCGACTGAGTACTATCTTGCCCTCAGTGCATTTCACCTGTTTAGCACGAGATTTTGGGACCCCCCTATAACTTTGCCCCCCTTGATGAAACTTCACCAAACTTTGCAGAATCAATTTGATGGGGCCATTTACCCTTCTTGCAAAGTTCGGTAAGGATACGTCCAGGGGGAGCAATGTTATAAGCTATCTATATATATATATCACCGACAAAAAATGTTGTGGGACGTTATGGTTCAGTTGCCCTAAAAAAACCTATCAAATTCAGTGCAATAACTATTTGAAAGGGAAATTATAGTTACTTTGCACTAATAACAGCCTATCCATATTATGGTTACAAGTAAAACCGAAAACCCCCAGAAATTCGCCAGTTATGGTAAGCTAAGCAACCATAACTCATCCTACCACTGTGCACTGCTAAGACTAACACCCATGACCTCAAAGATGACATCACAAATGTCATTGATGACATCACTGTCATGAGGGCTCATCGAAGTGTCTTTCATTACACAGAATTTGCGGTGATGGTGGGCTGGAAAATGGGGAATGGGACCACGTGCAGGTGGGGCAGTGGTATTTTGTTTTCTCCATAATATGTCCTTGTATGAAATCTTTCAAGGCAGCAAAATTGTTCAGCAATTCATAGATTTTGGCATCCAGGCTGTCTACTTTGTTACAGAATTTCCTTCAGTTCCTGTGGCCGTATGTTGTTGTGGAAGAGGTTCCGTTTGTGGTGTATTCCTTTCAATTCCCGTATGTTCTGTATAAAGAAAAACATATTTGTTTGCTATACATGAAGCAATTTATAGTAATTGTGTTACTTTTCACACTGTGTTCCCTAGCAATGGGGTTACTATGGTCACTCATTTCATCATGTGGGAAATTCTCTTCCAGCCATTCTAGGGTGCTTGCCATTGCAGTAATTCTTTTACTTTTCACACTGCGGCGCCTACCAATGGGGTTACCATCGTCACTCATTTTGTCATGCGGGAAATTCTCCTATAGCCATTCTAGGGTGCAGTTCTTTTCATAGACACAATGAAAAAAAACATTGCTCACGTCTACAGTCCAAACCGCTGGACAGATTTTCACCAATTTTTGATAGGAGCAGCGGATTGGTCCTGAAAGCGTGCTTTTGTAAATTTGGTGTAAATCTGTCCAGTAGTTTATTAAAACGGGCCAACAGTCGATAAAAAAATACTGATATCTGGGTTCGGTCCATGGACTCACTTCCCCGTTTGGCCTTCGGACGGGCCTTTAGAGGGTGACGTGAAGTCCGCAGACAATGCTCGAGCCCACTGACCGGTCAATAAAAAACATGAGGTGTGTCATATTTTCTTAAATGCCCGCCATCGATGGATCGGTGGGGAAAAAGTCTGGAAAACACATTTTAAGTCATTTGGTGTTGGAAAGAGGGGCTGGAAAAATGGGGGAGTGGAAAAAAGATGATACAGGGCTCTTTGTATAGGTAGAAAAAGAGCATGCGGGTGGCACGGCAATCCGCGGACACCGCAGTAGTCCTTGGACAGAGTCTTGGGGGGACAGCTTGAGAAACACATTTAGGGTTATTTGGTGACTGAAAGAGGGTTTTGTAAGGATAGGGGAGTGGAATATAGATGATATGAGTATGTTTTCATAGGTGAAAAATAGGGTTGGCGGTCCATTTCAGTGTCTGCAGGCGTCATTTGAATTGGGAGGTGGAGGTTCAGGGTGAGTTGTGTTATTCCAATATGTATTGTATGCCCTTGTGGTTTAATTATGCTGTGGTGGTTGTGGCCAGATTCTTGGGTGCATGGCCACTGGCCACAACCACCACAGCATAATACAGCCATGCACCCAAGAATCTGGCCACTGGCCACAACCATTATAATAAAATCTGTATAGAAATTGAATCTGGCCACTGGATACAACCATTATATTAATATGTGTCTAGTAATTATAGATAGTGTAGGGGCAGTATAAAGTATTTGTAACATGGTGACATAATACAATTGAAGTGCACTTATGATTGCTGTACCATTGAGGGGATAGGGTGAGTTTGAGTTTTTTGTACATGGTAATGAGGGATAAATCTTTGCTTCTTTCACTGTGAAAAAACACAGTATAATATGTTAGGAAGGATTTCACTGCATACAATGTTTCAAATGATCCCAACAGCCAGGACATTTCAATGTCCTGGCTGTTGGGATCATGTATTGATTATGAGGGTTTAGACCCTCATAATCAATACATTCTAAGTTCCATGTTTGTAACAACAGTACTGTGTGTTCGCACAGTTGCTGTTTCTGTTTGCATAATCATTGGATCTTTGGGGAAAAGATCCATATAGGATTATAAAAAAACAACTACATTTATGTGAGTTTAAGTTTGACAGTATGTTTGTTTGAAGTGGGCAGTACTTAAGGGAATGATTAAAGTGCACAGATAAGTGTATTTGTTATTACAAGCAGTGTTGGAGTAAGAAGAATTGTGATGGTGTATTTGCAATGAAGTGTAATGAAGGGTATTTTTGAAGTACCTAGATACCTGTTGGCATATTAAAATGGTTTTGCATTTTAAAAGCAGCATTGCAGTAGTATAGATGTAGTTAGATACCCGGTGTATTCTAACTGTTGATAGTTTTATAGTTATGAAGTGTATTTTTTGAATCAGTTAGATAGTATTTGAACTATTTTGCTATTCAAAAGTAGCATTGCAGTATTATGAATGCAGTTAGATACCAGTTGGCGTATTCTAACTGTTGATAGTTTTATAGGTCAGTGACTAAATTTAGGTTTAAGGAATATTAAGTAGGCATTTGTTATACTTGCTGGTAATCTCTGTTTTAGAGAAACAGAAGTGTTGTTGCATTCAAACCAACCACTTCTTTTTTAATTTATGCAGTATAGTGACCTGCAGTGGTTGTAGCACCAGTGTGGTAGATTATGCCTACGGTTGTGAAGGTTTTCTTGCCAAGAGATACTTGCCTGTGTGTGAAGCTAGTAAGCTTGCAGTTGTTTTTGCGCGGTACCATAAAAACATTAGTATCAGATATTGGCTATGTGAGTTTATGTGCATAGTGGAACGATTGAATTGCAAAAAGTGCATAATATGCCATGATTTGCATTTTGCAACAGCTGATGAAATGGATCGGTTTCACAGTTTGGTATAGATACATCCACAAATCGTTCATTAGGGATGTGCTCTTGTAAATACATTAGACATTTTTGTGGATCATCCTGTGGGTTTATGGTGAATTTTACTATTCCTGTACAGTAGTCCAACTATTGCCTTATTCCTGAGACACTGTACGTGTTGTTAGGTTTATTTGTGGCATTTCTAAGAAGGATGAGCATTTGCAAACACAACTGGTCTGAGAAGTTAAACTAAATGTTTTGAAAAATTAGTGGCAATTGGAACAGAAGATTGATTGCTACATTTGCATAGCAATATACACCGGTTCTGTTGGAAAATTTAAATGGACCAAAGAGTTGTGTCTCTGCGTCATCTGCTGGACATCCACTTATTTTTTAGAAGAAATATTTGCCTTTATATCTGCTGATGGATGTGCAGTTGTGTTTGCATTAGATAGTTTTGTGGTTGTACTGCTTGATGGAGTAGCAGGTGTTTTTTGTTTCTTTGATGGTATAGTTTGGAGATCTCTTATAAATTCTGTTTGCATTAACTTTCTTTTTTTAAACTTTACCTTTTGAAGGAACAGGGTACATAACTAAATGGGGTGTGTAGAGCGCATATAGTCTGTTGTACTCTAGGATGCAAGTAATGTCAGCCTTGACTTTGTTTGCATCAACATTGACTAGGAATAGTCCTGTGAGTGTACATAGAAGTGAAAGTGCTACATAGCTCATACCTTCTTTAAAGACTTTGCTGCCAATGTCAATCAATTCCCGATCTAGGGTTAGACCTTGCGATTTGTGAATAGTGACTTTATATGCAAGAGACAGAGAGAATTGTTCTCTATATACATACAGGCCTTTGAAAAGAAGGAATCGTGCTGTCGAGCATACTATCCTTTTAACTTCTGAAAGTTTGTCAAATCGGATGTTGACAAACTCAATGTTATTGTCTTGTGGATGCGTCTGGAAGCCAACAACTGTACCAATTGCTCCATTGACTAAACCTTGCTCTACGTCAAGGTTACGTTTAAGAATTACTCTGCAGTTTAGGCACAATGTTATAATTTTCTGCAATCCAGCCCTGTTGGAGATAGATTTTTCTAAGCTATTTAGTCATGCTGTTGCTTGTTGACACAGAGTGTGATGCCATGCACTTCCAGTTTGTCTGTGGAGCTAATATGCAATATTGGTTGCATTTCTTTTTTTAACATTGTCTCGAATTACATGACTACAGCTTGCTAGGGTTGGCATTAAGGACATGAATTTTACATTTGCTAATTGTTCCATGACATCAGGAGCAGATGTGTTACGTCCATGTAGCTCACGGGTGAGTCTGCTATTTAAGATGGATTGTGCATGGATTGTGCATCTTTAGAAAGAAGACCAGTTCTAATGCTTTTTAAAATGTTAGCATAGGTGAGGTTGGCAGACTGACGCATGTTTTGAGTTAGTTCTCTGTATTGGAAATGTTGCCAGAGATTTACATTTCCTATGCTGCCAAGTGTGTTGTAGTGCTGTTTGTGCCCTAAGGTTTTAAAAATAGGTTCACCTTTCACTGGTGTTAACTGTAGGCGATCTCTAAAAACAATAACGTGTTTTCCTCCAAAGAGTTATTCATAGTCCGTTTTTAGGACTTCTTGCAATCTGAGGCGAATTGAAGCCAACAAGGTTGAAAGCCATCCTTACCTCATCTTTAAGGAGCATTTTCATTTGTTTCTAAATCCTGCATACTTGAGAAGCAGCTTCTGCTGATAGTTTGTAGTATTGCAATTTGTTTTGGTGCTCTATTGGAAGGAGCAGTAGTCGGTGTAAAGTATCACCTCCTATGGTGTAGGCAGCTAAAGCTGTGGGGGCTGTTACAACAGCTGATAGGTTGTTGTTTGTTAAGTTTTATAGAAATTTGCTGATGATTTTAATTAAGAATTTTTCCAGAACCAGCTTCACCTCTTACATAGAGGAGCAGAGGTTAATAATTTTGACTGCTACAAGTTTTACATTCATGTTCAAGCCATGTTCAATTTCTTCAGTCACTTCTAGGTGAATGGTAAGTTGTTCATAATTTAGCTATGATTCCAGGACTGACAAGTCTTCGATTGTTTACATTGATACATGGTATTTTCTACTTCAGTCATGGCTATTTGTGCTTCATTTAGAATGAATTGTTCTCCAAGTGGTTCTTGGCTTCCTGTAAGAGAAGGTTGACTGCCCTCAGGAGTGTCTTCATCTAGTTGTGCTTGAACTTCTTCCTCTTGTTGGCGTTCATTGTCCAACATTTTTTTGCATTGATTGAATTTGACACTTGTTATACTGCTTTCATTTGCGTTGAATGCAGCTTCAAATGAGCCATGGTTACCTAATAATTCTTCTTCTTTATTCCATGCTTTAAAAGGTTGCAGTAGGGGCATGTAATAAGGTTCTCTATGTTGAGGAGATTTAAATGTTAATTATATATGATTAATTAGGCTGGGTTTGCTAAGTTTGATGAGGCTTCCTTCACAAGTTGAGACAACATATTTTCCAGTTCTTTCATCTGGTTTGACATTATTTGTGTAGGCGTAGTTTTGGGCTATGTGGTATAGGCCCATGTTTTCCAAAGCAGTACTTCTGTTTGGGTATTTCAAAAAAGGTAGCAGGCGCTCCTCTCCAGAAAGAACATGGCATGATAACCTTTTCTGAGATGAGAGTTTGCAAAACACGCTTTTTGCTCACTGTACCTTTCACAGATGAGAAATATCCATTTCCATCTCAGTCTTTGTCCTGCCCACATGGGCAGTCCAGCACTGAAATGCTATGGCAATTCCTCTCTGAACAAGAGTGCCAACAGCAACCCCATACACGTGTTTCAGCCTTGTTGAGCCTCATCAGTGAGGTGAAGCTGTGCCTCTCTGAGCACAGTGAGCATGGAGTCCAAGTCTGGTTGCCCCCAGGTAACTCATGGTGACCAACCCCAGGTTCCTTGCAAATATTTCCAAAAAGCTAGCAGGCACTCCTCTCCAGAAAGAACATGGCATGGTAACCTGTTCTGAGATGAGAGTTTGCAGCACACTCTTATTGCTCACTGTACCTTTCACAAATGGGAAACATCCATTTGCATATCAGTCTTTGTCCCGCCCACATGGGCAGTCCAGCACCGAAATGCTATGGCAATTCTTCTCTGAACAAGAGTACCAACAGCAACCCCATACACGTGTTTCAGACTTGTTGGGCCTCATCAGTGAGGTGAATCTGTGCCTCTCTGAGCACAGTGAGCAGGAAGTCCACATCTGGTTGCCCCCAGGTAACTTCAGACTGCTGCCTACCCTCCTGAACCTGCTCCTCACCTGCACCTTCAGATGAGCTGTTCCGGAGTTCGGAGGTCCTCTTCTGGCGTGGTTTCCTGGTGTCTAGATCCTTCCTTTCCTTAGATCTTTTGTCCTTTTTGTCATGCAAGTAAGGTCTGGCTCCCTCAGAAGCCACCTAGGCAGGATTTGGGTACCTGCCCTTGGAGGACTCCGAGGAGCCAAACCCCCAGACCAGGGAGAAAGCTGGTTGGCAATAAAAAACCCTGGTAGTTGGAATCTTATAAATCTAGAGTCTTGTAGAATGACCAGTTCTTGGGTTGTGTAGCGGTATCGATTTCCACAGCAAGCAAACAAATGCAGAGTGTATGTAGCCCACTCAATGTTGGGAGTTGGAGTCCTACTTCAGGTAAGAATATGATTTCCACAGTAGGCAAAAAACGGATGCAGAGAGAAAGTGGCCCACTGGATGTTGGAGTTGAAGTCCTGCTACAGGTAAGAGTATGTTTCCACAGCAGGCAAACGGATACATAGTGAAAGTGGCCAGCTGGATATTGGAAGTTGAAGTCTGCTCCAGGAAAGCGTACAGGCAAGGGCAAGAGGTCTGTAGAACTGCCTGTTCACCAAGAGTGCGAACAAAGACTGATAGCAATTCCCCAGAACAGCTGTCTGCTCCGTCAAAAA
This sequence comes from Ambystoma mexicanum, assembly GCF_040938575.1. Taxonomy (NCBI): domain Eukaryota; kingdom Metazoa; phylum Chordata; class Amphibia; order Caudata; family Ambystomatidae; genus Ambystoma; species Ambystoma mexicanum. The sequence continues at coordinate 1,469,175,248 of NC_090923.1, read as the reverse complement.
AGAAGAAGGAGTAGCAGCACAGAAGAGCAGAGACTGGAAGAGGATCTAAGAAGCAGATAGCTATGAGTACAGAAAGTAGAGAGGATAGCAGAAGGCAGCGGTAACGTCCGCCAGGAAAAGGAGAGAATAACAAGGTAAGAAAGTCAGAGCATTCTCTAAGAAAGCAGAGTAGCAAGGCGCAGGCAGCACCAATGCAGAGACGGTGAGGCGCAAGGACGAAGGAAGCGATAGGGACAGAAAAGTTAGGAAGATGATAGCAGAATGCAGCGGTGATAGTCTGGCGGGAAAGGTTAAGCGGAACGGAAAAAGTAAATGAGGAACCTTAAGTAGAAGTACCGGCACGAAGGATGCGAGTGCTGACTGGAAGGGGAAAACTTCACAGGAACAGACGAGCAAGGGAAAAAATCACAGGCAAGACAGGAAACCAAAGGTGAGCCCGAAAAATAGACTATGAGACACACAGCAGTGTTGGAGAGTCAATGTGCCACGCGCCATAGAGGGGGCGTGGCACAAAGATATACCTACGGTGGCCATATTGGTGGAAGACTAGACTGCTCCGTCTGGTTCCCCATAGTAGACCCTAATGTTTCCAGGAATGCCATAATCTCCAGGTGCGAAGCCTGACAGTAACTCAGAGTGACCAACCCCAAGTTCCTTGCAAATATTTCAAAAAAGGAAGCAGGCGCTCCTCTCCAGAAAGAACATGGCATGATAACCTGTTCTGAGATGGGTAGTTTGGGTCTAATTTTTCTTTAAAATGTCCTGGCTGTTGGGATCATTTGTGGCTATTGTTTCTATATCTTGGTAGGATTTCAGCACTTTTTTTCTGGATGCAGCTTGACCAAGGCTTAGGTCTTCAGATTTGCCATATAAGGATGTGCCTGCTAAACGGTCTGCAGCTTCGTAGCATATGCATTCTCTATGGGGGAGCATGTCTTGCCAAAGCTGTACAATTTTTGTGACAGTGTTTTGTCAGATAATATGTCATCCCAGAGGTCTTTTAGCTCTGTTTTATCAGCTTTGGTGAGATAGTATCAACACTGTCAGGTTCGTCACTTAAATCAGATAGCAATCCCCGTTCATCACCTGATTCTTCCTAACTTGATGAGGACTCCTTGTTCCTTCCCTTCTTTTTCTTCTCTGTGGACCTTTTCTTCTCAAAGAGGTATGACCAGCCTTGAAGGGAAGCTACTATGTCTGCCTGGGCAACTGGTGGACTCGTGGCCCCTTTTACAAGACAGCCAGTCAGGGGAAAGCCTACATAGGTGGAAGAACCCCTGGGAGTCCTTGGCGTCAGGAGAATCCAACCAGAGATCTCCAGAAAGCTTGGAGGTATCAAAGGCATCCTCGGTAGGAATGGGATTCAGTGAGGAGTACTGGTAGGAGTGAAAGAGACCCAGGAGACACATAAGTATGCAGCATGTCCTCTTGTAAGGAACGCCAGAGGAATCAGCGAACCCAGGAGGGGAGAGCCAGGGGAGAGTCAGGGACCCGGGAGGAGTCGGTGAACCCAGGAGGGGAGAGCCATGAGAAGGGGAACCAAAGAAATCAGGCGCAGGCCGAGAGCCAGTAGAGGAGCAGAGAGAGAGCAGGATAGAGAGCTCAGCCCTCCAACTAGCCAAGGAAGAAAGGGGAGAGCAAGCGGAGCAAGCAAGAAAGCAGGCAAGCTCAAAGGAGCAAAGGAGGAGCATGAAGGACCTAAACACAGCATATAACCCGTAATAAGTCCTGAAGGGTTGCAATGCAGCGCCGCCTGGGATCAGGGAGTGTTTATCCGACACTGCAGTGGCCATGTTGGAAAACATCTAGACTGTCACATTGCGTTTATGAGAAATGTAATAGGCAAATCAATGGCGGAGAGTCCACTGATCCCATAGGTGCCGTGGCTTGCCGTGCTTGACAGTATACCCCCTTCGATGCCGGGTGGCTCCCGGTTTTCCTGGGTGCAGTCAGTGAAATCTTCGCAGTAGTTGAGGAGCACAAATATACGAGCTGGGTTCCCATGAATTTTGGGAGAGTGGGTAGCCCTTCCATTGCACCAGATGTTCCAGTCTTCCTCTTTGGTATTTTGAGTCACACATTTGTGATGCCTCATATTCCTTGGGTTGGACTGAATGGGGAACTCAATGTTTAGTTTGCTGCCGTGCGAATGGATCAGATACCCAGAGACGTAGAAGGGAGGGATGAAATACGGGGTGTAAATGATTGAGGGCTCTTGCTAACTTGAGCTTGAAGGCTACCGGGTTGTTCTTAGCTGAGATCTCATAGGGTCCAATATAGGGGTGGAAAGCTTAGACGGGCAAACCCATCTAGGTAGAAAGCTGGTAGACAACCAGACCTTGGACCCTTTTTCCCAATCAGGAATCTTTCTTCTATGACGGTCAGCTTGGATAGGGTTTCGCTTCTTATTTTCTTCTAGACTCTGATATACGATCTTGTGGGCTTCTGCAATATCAGACAGTATGGAGTCTATGGAAGACATATTAGAAGAGGGAGACACTGAGGTAAGCGGACTGTGGGTATGAAGTCTGTACGTGCAATAGAAGGGGCTAAGTCTCACTGCTGAATGGATGGTGTTGTAGTACGAGAACTCAGCTGTTGGCAATAGTTCCACCCACTTGTCCTTTTGAGAGTTGATGAAGCACTGTAAGTATTGTTCCATGGTACTGTTCAATCGTTCCGTCTGCCCATTGGTTTGTGGATGGTATCCAGATGATAAGGCTCTTTGGATGCCTAGGATCTTACATAAGGCACTCCAGAATCTGGAGGTGAACTGAGTACCACGATCTGACATGATGCACTCAGGTAGACCGTTGTCAAAAACATGAGGGAAGGGTATTGAAACCCACTCCCTAACCACAGAAGCCGAATAAGTTCGACCCTCCCACTGTAGTTGGAACAGTCTCCTGATGTTAGAAATGACAGGGGACCACGTGGCAGCCAATCAGGGAAAGAGGGATTAGGGAGCGGTTGTGGATAGGGAAGAGGAAGTAGGGAAACTGGAAAGAGGATTATGCTAACAAAAGTGGATGGGTAGAGGGGAGTTAGGGTAAAAACACACCTTAATACCTTTGCACATGCACCTTGTAACCTGACCTCTCCTAGACTTGACCAAACCTGCCTGATAATGCCTCCTGCCTCTCCATATTACTATTAACCTGCTATCCCGATGACCTCAGTGGACCCAGAACATTCATAACTTACAACATGAATAACCCTCACAGCATGACATGGCAACATATGGAACACACAACAGGGGGCTCCCCTTATGATTGACAAAACGCATGGCCTGTTAGGCAAGATGCACAGAAAACAAACAACAGGGTTCTTCCCTTATGATAGACAAACTCATGGCCTGTGAGGCAAAATGTACATAAAGACACATAGCCCTTAACATGCAGCACAACAGAAAATAAATGTTTGCCCAGCGCACCTGCACTGGTTAACTCTCCATGACAACTTCAATGGTTCAGAGCCAAAAGAATATTGTCCATCCACTAGTATGTGGAAGTGGTGTAGCATTCAGGTGAGTATTCAGTGGTATAAATAAGATAAACTCCTACCACAAACCCACGTTAGTAATCACACAGGGTTGACAATGGCATGCACTAAACTGAAGTCTGGGTGCCTAGTGAGAGCACATGGATGCTGTAAAAGGTGCCTTGCACCCCGGGCTTCCCACCGTCACTGCTCGCAGCCCTAGTCCTCCTACTGTTCTCCCGTGTCCTCGCCACTGTGTACTGCGGTGTATTCCTCCTCCTGCTGCGTCCGCCCGTACCGGAAATCATCTTCAATAAACCGCACCTGGCACAGGCGGAACAGCAATTTTATGCTGACTTCTGTCTGCGTAACGTGCGCAGGTCACATACCCCCAGCATGCTGGGAAATGTAGTTTGCAGCAACCAAGCCGCATTCTCTACTGCTGCCTGACCCTTCCAAACCATTTCCTGACAAACCTGCAGACAGGAAACCGCCTTAAGGAACAGTTTGGCTATTTCTGAGGCTGTTGGTAATCCTGAAAGTGGGGTGAAGTGAGCCAACTTTGAAAAAGAGTCCAAGGTTACCATGATAGCCGTACATCCCTGGGAGAGAGGAATGTCGACTACAAAATCTGTGGAGACGTGACTCCAGGGCCTTGAGAGTAATGGGCTCTGTTCGAACAGTCTGATGGGTTTTTGTGTGCTGTATTTGCCTTGAGCACAAGTCGGGCAAGACCGAGTGTAAGCTCTAACATCTGCACGAAGACTAGGCCACCAGAAGCTTCATCGGATGAGCTCTAAAGTGTTGGAGAAACCTCTATGACCTGCTAGTTTGCCATCATGGCACCATGACAAAACCAGTTGGAGTATTGACTCTTCCGGAATGTACAGATGGTTATTAATGAAGACCAAGCCTTCCTTCCTTTCGACCATGTACATTTTGGTGTGGTTGAGTTCGGGAGGCAACGTGATGGAAGCTTCTTTCACCTCTTGGAGAAAAGAGGACACCAAGTTGACGAACGTGTTTCTCGGAAACATGTGTTCCGATGTGCGGTTTGGGGAAAGGTCTGAAGTGTGGCATCTGCAAGAGTGTTCTGACTTCCCGGAATGTATGAAACTGTGAAGTCCTACTGGGAAAAAAAATGTGCCCACGTAGCTTGAAGAGAATTGAGACATTCCATCTGCTGCAGGACCTTCAGGTTTCTGTGGTCGGTGCGGATAACACATGGATGTGACCCTCCTTGTAGTAGGTGGTGCCATTCTTGACAGACTAGTTTCCTTGCCAGGAGTTCCTTTTCGATAACAGAATAATTTGCCTCACTTGGAGTTAGGATCTTGGATAAACAGGTCACAGGATTTTCGGTTCCTTTGATCTCTTGTGACAGTGCTGCTCCTATTGCAGCTACTGAAGCATCAGTCTCGATAACAAAGGTGAGTGTTTGATCTGGTTGGCGTAACACTGGAGCTGAACAAAACAATGTTTTGAGGGGGTTAAAGGCAGCATCAGCTGAATTGTTCCACTGAAAGGTGGTGTCCTTCTTAAGAAGGTCGGTGATAGGGAGAACCACCTTTGAGAACTCGGGGATAAACTTTCAGTAAAAGTTGGCGAGTCAGAGGAACCGCTGAATATCCTTTATCGATGCTGGTATTGATGCTGGGGTAGGCCAACTGAGTATTGCAGTGACTCTGTCATCGTCCTTCTCACTCCCTTGACCAGACAGCAAATAACCCAGGTAAGACACGGTGGTCACATGGAAAAGGCACTTTTCGGGTTTAACCAGAAGTTGATTGTTTCGGAGTTGCAACAGCACTTCTCGAAGATGTTTCTGATGTTCCTTGTGGGAGGAAGAGAACACGAGGATGTCATCTAAGGAAACGATTACCGAATAGAACAATAAATCTGAAAAAAGACTGTCTTTGAACGACCGCCGGAGCATTGGCCAGTCCGAAAGGCATCACTCGATACTCATAGTGGCCGGAAGGCCGTCTTCCACTCATCGCTGGCCTTGATGCGAAGGAGGTGATAGCTCGACGTAAATACAATTTAGAAAATACCACCGCTCCCTGTACATCCTCGAGGATGTCTTTGATGAGGGGCATGGGGTAGCGGTCACAAATCGTAACCCTGTTGAGTCCCCGGTAATCGATGCAGGACCTGAGCTCCTTTGTTTCCCTTTTGTGTATGAAGAACAATGAAGCTCCTGCTGGCAAACGGGAAGGTTGGATCAGTCCATTGTGCAAGTTAGAATCCAGATATTTCTTAAAGGCCTTCTTCTTAGAGAGGGAGAGAGAGTACATGCATTCGAACGGTACCAGTGCCCCCGGGGTGAGTTCTATAGCACAATCCTCTGGGCAATGAGGTGGGAGATCCTGGGAGACTTTGTCAAGGAGGACATCACCAAATTCAGTAAGATCTGATGGTACACAATGAATACTGACAGTATCCATCTGCGATGTTGTTATAGCTTTCACTGGCTCATAGATGGTATTATGTAAGCATTGTTTGCGACAGTAAGCAGAATTGAATTCCAGGAAATTCTGGGACCAGTCTATGGATGGGTTATGCTTCCTTAACAAAGAGATTCCCAATATAATTGGGAAGTGGGGGCTCGAATGATATCAATTCTGGGAATCCCTTCCTTGTTGGCCCAGATGGTATCGATAAGGTTTCCTTCGGCTCCGCAATCAATAAGCGCCAGGGTGTCTATCTCTTTTCGGTTGACAGTTAACTGGATTGAGACCACCATCAGTCGGGTGTCATTAGTAGGTGAGGATACCGAAAGGGTGGTAAAGAGACTGGATCAAGAACCTCAGTAGCCCGTCCCTCCTGGGATCAAGGTCGATCATATTCCGATAGGCGAGGTGGTACTTCGGGACAATCCTGTAACAAATGGGAATCTGATCCGCAGTACATGCACAGCCCTTTGTCCCTTCGTCATGTGAGAGGGGCTCGAGCGGCAGTGATCTGCATCGGTTCATTCTTGGGTGTTCTGGCCTGAGGAAGTGAAACTGGGGTGGATTCTGCAGGTTGCAGAAAAGGACCTCTTCCCTTCCTTCTTTCTGTTCTTCTCTCAGCCAGACGGTAGTCTATTTGCAGTACCGTCGACAGTAGGTTGGCAAAGGTGTTAGGTCGGGGAGTGCAAGCCAGCTCGTCCTTGACCTCCTCTCTCAGACCCCTCCAGAAGATGGTGTACCGGGCCGATTCCGGCCAACCCGCTTCAGAAGCGATGCGCTTCAACATGGTGATGTATGATAGGAGGTCCGTGGATCCCTGCATGATGTCCAGTAATTCCTTGCAAGCGGAATAGACGATTTCAGGTTTCTCAAAGGTTTGTTTCATGAGGTTCAGAAAGGAATCGTAATCTTGTAGGATGGGGTTTGCGGAAGTAACCAGGGGTGTCACCCAAGCTAGCGTGTTTACCACCATGTTGGATATCATGAATCCAACTCGAGCATGGTCAGATGCATAGGTACCAGCCTGGAAGGTGAAGTAGACTATGCATGCTTAAATAAACTCTTTAAGTTTCTTAGGTGAGCCGTTGAATTTCCCAGAAGCCAAGCCCATTAACGAAGATCTGTTGGGTGATGTTCTCGAGCGGTGGGTAGCTATCGTAGTAACGTATTCTCTGTCTTGAGATTCTGGACCTCAAATGTGAGAACCTGGACTGCAGCAACCAGCTCCTGCACCTAATCTGCAGTTGCCATATCCAATGCTTGGCGTTGCAAACTGTCAACACTGTCAGGTTCGTCACTTAAATCAGATAGGAAACCCCATTCCTCACCTGATTCTTCCTGACTCGATGAGGACTCCTTGTTCCTTTCCTTCTTTTTCTTCTTTGAGGACCTTTTCTTCTGCAAGAGGTACTGCCTGCCTCAAAGGGAAGCCACTATGTCTGCCTGGGCAACTGGCGGACTAGTGGCCCCTTCTCCGAGGCAGCCAGTCAGGGGAAAAGCCTAGGTAGGTGGAAAAACCCCTGGGAATCCTTGGCATCGGGAAAATCCAAGCGAAGGTGGAGAAATCCGGAAAGCTTGGAGGTGTCAAAGGCAGTCCTCGCTAGAGATGGGATTCAGTGAGGAGTACTGGTAGGAGCAAATGAGAACCAAGAGACACAGAAGTATGCAGAGCGTCCTCGTGCCGGAGGAGTTGGCGAACCTAGGAGCGGAGAGCCATTGGAGAGTCAGGAACCCCAGAGGCGTCAGTGAACCCAGCAGGGGAGAGCCAGGAGACGGGGAACCAAAGAAATCAGGTGCCGGCCGAGAGCCGATAGAGGAGCGGAGATAGAGCAGGAGAGAGAGCTCTGCCCTCCGACTAGCCAGGGAAGAAAGGGGAGAGCAAGGGGAGCAAGCAAGAAAGCAGGCAAGCTCAAAGGAGCAAAGGAGGAGCAGGAAGAACCTAAACATAGTGTATAACCTGTAAGGAGTCCTGAAGGGTTGCAACGCACCGCCGTCTGGGATCGGGGAGTGTTTATCATACACAGCTGCTGCCATGTTGGAAAACATCTAGACTATCATATTACCTTTAAGAGAAACGTGATGTGCAAATTAATGGCAGAGAGTCCATTGATCCCATAGGCACCATGGTTTGCCGTGCATGACAGTTAGGCTGTGACATATCTTGCAACAGCAGTGGAATTGTCTGCAATATATTTTATATCTATGTTTGCATTCCACAAGAGGGCAATGATTGCATTGTAATCATTGGTGTACTTTGAAGCTTTGTTTCTTTTACTGTTGTGTTTTTAGGCAATTTGCTTTTCACACTTTGTCTAACAGAAGACATCAAGCTGTTTACTTGTCATTTTGCTCAAAATGGTCATGGGAAACCAAAGCAGCATTTGGTGTAGTATTTACCTTTGTTTTTATACCTACGTCAGCAGTATTTGCCACACTTATGTTTTTGGAAGCGTAAAATGTGTGTACGTATGTCAGTATGTGTGGTTTCTGAAGGGATGTCACAGGATATGTATTTGTGAATAAACTGCAAAACAGTGGCATCACTGTCATGGCCAAATTTAGGATAATCTTTTATCCACAAAAGCATGTGGATGTGAGGTGCTCCTCTGGATTGATATTCTTTTCTCTAAAAGAAGTGTTCCACTTCTCTGAGGGGAGGGGTACTTTTATTGCAGATGAAGTACAGCATGGCAATAAAGCGATGGTGAAAGTATCTTGATACATTTACAGGGTCAAGAGAACAGAGTTCTCCTGGTGTTTTTATGTCTATTCCTTCTTTATTTTGGTGTGCTATTTTGGTGTGCTATGCGTAAGACGTCATGCAAGTGATCCTACGCATATTCTGCACAACTTCACAAACCATGTGGGCGGGCCGAGGGTCCTTAGCATAAAATGTACATCAGCGTGACGTTGGAACCTGTATTCTTGTGTACCACGCATGTTTGCCAAGAGATTTGTGATAATTGACTGCATAACTTCATCTTTGTCTTTTATTAGGAGTTGGGTAGCAGAAATGTTTACAAATTTAGAGACTGTTTTTTAATTTGTGTGCAACTCCGTAACATAGATTTGCTAGTTCACTTTTGAACAGGAGGTGGAATATGTATTCTACATTTTGTCTGAATCTGGGGTCTTCAGAATTCATTTGTAAAGAGCGATATTCTGATGCTGTTATTTGTGTGTATATTTTCATCATATCTTCCTCCTTTTCCTGTAGGAAACAGTAGAGGAAAGGAACGTTCTTCTACACTTTTCTCCCATATGCTGATTGGAGATCCTTTGGCTTGACACATCTGATATGTTTCTAATGCATCATCTATGGTGTCTTTGGAGTGTAGTGGGTGAATTATTTACTGGTCCAAATATTGGCTGCACTAATAGGATCTACACATTCAAATTGGCCAGTTGGTGATAAATCCTGAATTATTTGGGTGGTTTCTCTTAAGTTCTCTTCTATGTTTATATCTTTGTAGTATTCATTGTTTTCTTTTAGATATCGCAGGGCTTTTCTAACTTTATTAAAGTCTACTAGTAGTTGCCAAAAGAAATTATTTTGTTGGTACACCATTAACTAGGATAATCAAAGATTGATCTATTGGCCATTGCACTCCTAGAGTTTCTACATTTTCATTAAGATCTAATGGCAAATATACTACTTTGCCACAAATGCCTTTTAATAATTCAGAAGGAGGCAATTTGGCTGTTTTGTGTTGAAGGCGTTTTATAGCTTGAAATGGTTGTACTGTTAGGATTATAATGCTCTCATACAAATTAAGTTGTAGGAGAGGTTTTAGAAGTTATTAGTGACAGCACGTGGTGGCCTTTGGTTATTATCAAGCTTTGTATTGCAGTATGTGCAAAATATTGAGGGGTCACTTATTTTGAATGTATTTTCTGTTGTAAGATATAAAGCTAATTGGAACCATTGGGATTCCTCATTGCCCTCTATTTTGTAAGTCATAGCTACAATTGTGTGCTCTTTTTATAAAACGTTCTGCGACAACAGACACATACGTGGTTTGGTAGTTCAGCAGATAAGTTTTTAAATGTTGTTATTTCTTTTTTGTATGTGTTTGTTAGAAGGTTGGTGTCTGTATGTCTTTCACTAATGTTTTCTAAAGTTAATGAATTTTCTAAGTCATCTTAACTTCCAAAATATTTACTTTGTATGTGTTCTATTTGTTGAAGGAGTTCTTTGGCTGTTCCATGTGGGAGACTGTTATTAAAATGTTGCAGTTGTAAAGCAGGACATGTTGCATAGTACAGTCTCTGCAGAAAATTCTGTATAGTGGAATGGTGTGTTCCTAACATTTTGATGTGGTGTAAGGTGCTTTTGCAAGCAGTTCCCGAAATGCAGGCTAATGAATTTCCTCACAGTCCAGTGTAGTTGCACACTGTATAGTAGTTCATGGTGTGTAAGGTTTTTAATTCTAAGTTTGTCTTTTACTTTTACATAGTGATTGAGGAATTGGCGTAAAGATTTGAAGGATTGTTGGCGTACGTTACACATTGAGCTGCATGGCAATTTTCGAGACTGGATGGATTGGTTGGGTGAAAGGAACAGTTGGTTGAAAGTTTGTTGGGGACATTTTTTCTATAAGGGCTTTTTGTGCCATAATGGTGTTTTCTACCATTTCATACCCTCAGCCATTACTTTGTATCGCAATTTTGTTTTTGTTCTTATTTAAAAGCCTCTTCATTGAAATATGGTTCTGTGCTGCTTGTGTGAATCCATTCACCTTCACAGAAGTTTGAAAAGGTATCTATATTGACATTGCGCATGTTTAGAAGTACTTTTTGTAATTTACAGAATCATTTTGTTAGTGGTTTCATTCTGTTTAAAATCAATATAAACACTTTTCTTTTCAGCAGAATTGTGCTGTCACTTAGAACTTTGAGGATTAGTCTTCTGCAGTAATTTTTAAGTGTAGAGCGTGACTTTTCAGCTGCCTTTATAAGATTGTGAAGTACTGTATGGTGGAAACATTTTTGTAAAATAAATTGTTTTGAATGCTTAACTGTGGCTGTTATTTTTAGTTTTTGGAAGAGGGGTCCTAGTTATTTTAGTGGTTGCTGGGTTCGTTTTGTTGACTGATTGTATTAGCAGTTTTGTTTGAATATTTGCTATAAATTCTGCTAAAGGTGGATGAGTATATGCCTTGCTTTTATTTCTATCTATTTTTTCTTGTTTTCTACGGCGTTGCTATTTAGTAGGCATTCTGTTCTGTCTGTTGTCCAAAAAAAGTGTGGGTTTGAAAGTTGTGGAATATATATGGATGTATTGTGAATGAGTGTGAATATGATGACAGAGATAAATAGAGGGCTGTATGATTGTGTAATGGATTGATAGTTGTGGTTAGGAAGAGTAGCTGTGTGTGTAGATGTGTGAAGGGCTTGGGTTAGTGCATAACAGAGTGGTAGTGTGAATGAATAGGTAAGGACATTACGATGTTTTCAGGATAATAGTGGGTGTTATAATGATGCTGTTTAGGTGAGAAAAGAAAGAGTGTACATGTTGAAGTCTAATGAGTAAGAGTGAAATAAATGTTGATTTGAATGGAATTTTGTAGGCTACTATGCAGCTAAACTATACTGTACGAGTAACAGAAAGATTAATACTACAGTAATGCATTTACTTTGTAGGATGTAAAGAGTAGTTTTCTTCAGGTGGTTGTCTTCCTGGAGGTTGTTGTTTTCTGCAATTGTAAAAGAAGGAAAGTAGTGGGTATATATGGTAATGGTGAAGTCATTTACTACAAGAAGACATTATTTATGAATGTACAAGGAGCTGTTGGGAAGAAGAGTTAATAACATTGGTCCTTGTTACGAGTATGGCGGCAACCCTCTCAGTGCTGCAGGTGGGTTGCCACCAGATTCGTAATAATTATTTAGCACCTAGCTTCCCAGTGCCACTAGGACATTACAAGTTCTGTTGGCCTGGAAACTCAGGTGCTGAAAAATGTTAGTTATGTTATGTTATTTTGCATTGATATAGCACCTTATATACCATTGGTATGGTCTGAAGGCACTGGTAAGTTGAACGCCCTTGGGAACTGAAGTTCAGATCAGTAGAGAGAGTAGAGAGAGTCAAAAGGTGCGTGTGAGCACCGGGTATGTGTGCAGCTCGTGCAGTATTCGTGTAACAGCTGCTTCTTAGCGGTAGGTGTGGTGGTTGAGAGATCAGGAGTATGTGTTAGTTCTGGCAGGATTTATCCAGACCGGATGTGGCTGCATTAGGCTTGAGGAGAACGCCTGCCTGGGGGGTGTGTAACCAGCAGTGTTTACTTAGAATGATGTGGAGTGAGCGGCGGATGTTGGTATGAGAACAGTTATACCGAATGGTGTCATAGTATCTCTGTGTTCTAGTTGAGTGGTGATGTAAAGGAGAGAGTAAGCGTGGTGGGTTATATGTTCTTTCAAACGTTCTCTGTTTTCCAAAGCATACTATTTACGTCACGCAATTCTATGCGCTCCAGTCTGTTCCATGCACTCCTATCCACTCCGTGCACCCCAGTCTGCTCCATACACTCAGGTCCGCTCCACGCACTCATGCATTTGAGTCCACCCCGCGCGCTAGTGTTCGCCCCGCGCACTCAAGTCTACCCCACGCATGCACTCTTGTCTGCTCCACGCATGCACTCAGTCTGCCCCATGCATGCACTCTTGTCTGCCCCACGCATGCACCCTTGTTTGCCCCACGCATCCCCTCCTGTCTGCCCCACGCATGCACTCCTATCTGCCCATGCTCTACGCATTCAGAAGCTCTACGTACTCCTCCATTCTACGCACTCATCAGTACTGGATGCAATCTGTGCTTGTTTGTTCTACGTACTCGTCCGTTCTACCCAAAACGTCCGTTTAGTCTGGGCACTCGTTCGCTCCAGGCACTCGTTCGCTGCAGGCACTCATCTGCTATATGCGCTCACATGTACTATGCATTCATCTGTTTTACGCACTCACCCCCTCTACGCACTCACCCCCTCTATGCATTCATCCCCTCTACGCACTCATCTCTTCTACGTACTCATCCCTTCTACGCACTCGTCCCCTCTACGCACTCGTCCCCTCTACGCACTTGCCCCCTCTACACACTCGTCCCCTGTAAGCACTCGTCCCCTGTATGCACTCGTCCCCTCTAGGCACTCGTCCCCTCTACGTACTCGTCCCCTCTACGCACTCGTTCCCTTTAGGCACTCGTCCTCTCTAGGCACTCATCATCTCTAAGCGCTCATTTCCTCTAGGCGCTCATCCCCTCTACGCGATCATCCCGTCCACGTGCTCATCCCCTCTACGTGCTCATCCCCTCTACGCGATCATCCCCTCCACGCGCTCATCCCCTCTACGCACTCATCCCCTCTACGCACTCATCCCCTCTACGCACTCATCCGCTCTACGCACTCATCACCTCTATGCACTCATCACTTCTACGCACTCATCACCTCTATGCACTCATCGCCTCTACGCACTAATCCCCTCGACGCACTCATGTCCTCTACGCACTCATCCCCTCTACGCACTCATCCCCTCTACAATCTCATCCCCTCTAAGCTCTCATCCCTCTACGCACTCATCCCATCTACGCTCTCATCTCCTCTACGCACTCATCCCCTCTACGCACTCATCCCCCTCAAATGCACTCATCCCCCCTACGCACTCATCCCCTCTATGCACTCATCCGCTCCCCGCACTCATCCGCTCCCCGCACTCATCCGCTTTAAGCACTCGTGCTTTTCACGCATTCAACTGCAACATCCTGGTCTATATATTCTTTTCTACACTCATCCGTTCTATACCTTCATCTGCTCTGTACACTCATCCTCTCTGTACACTCTTCCGCACCATATACTCATCCCCTCTATACACGCATCCGCTTTATACACTCATCCGCTCTATACGCTCATCCGCTCTATATACTCATACGCTCTATACACTCATCCGCTCTATACACTCATCCACTCTATACACTCTTTGTATTTGAAAGGGAAATTATAGTTACTTTGCACTAATAACAGCCTATCCATATTATGGTTACAAGTAAAACCGAAAAAACCCAGAAATTCGCCAGTTATGGCAAGCTAAGCAACCATAACTCATCCTACCACTGTGCACTGCTAAGACTAACACCCATGACATCAAAGATGACATCACAAATGTCATTGATGACATCACTGTCATGAGGGCTCATCGAAGCGTCTTTCATTACACAGAATTTGCGGGGATGGTGGGCTGGAAAATGGGGAATGGGACCACGTGCAGGTGGGGCAGTGGTATTTTGTTTCCTCCATAATATGTCCTTGTATGAAATCTTTCAAGGAAGCAAAATTGTTCAGCATCCAGGCTGTCTACTTTGCTATTTACAGAATTTCCTTCAGTTCCTGTGGCCGTATGTTGTTGTGGAAGAGGTTCCGTTTGTGGTGTATTCCTTTCAATTCCCGTATGTTCTAAATAAAGAAAAACATATTTGTTTGCTATACATGAAGCAATATATAGTAATTGTGTTACTTTTCACACTGTGTTCCCTAGCAATGGGGTTACTATGGTCACTCATTTCATCATGTGGGAAATTCTCTTCCAGCCATTCTAGGGTGCTTGCCATTGCAGTAATTCTTTTACTTTTCACACTGCGGTGCCTACCAATGGGGTTACCATCGTCACTCATTTTGTCATGCGGGAAATTCTCTTATAGCCATTCTAGGGTGCAGTTCTTTCCATAGACACAATGAAAAAAAACATTGCTCACGTCTACAGTCCAAACCGCTGGACAGATTTTCACCAATTTTTGACAGGAGCAGCGGATTGGTCCTGAAAGCATGCTTTTGTAAATTTGGTGTAAATCTGTCCAGTAGTTTATTAAAATGGGCCAAAAGTAGATAAAAAAAATACTGATATCTGGGTTCGGTCCATGGACTCACTTCCCTGTTTGGCCTGCGGACAGGCCTTTAGAGGGTGACGTGAAGTCCGCAGACAATGCTCGAGCCCACCGATCGGTCAATAAAAAACATGAGGTGTGTCATATTTTCTTAAATGCCCGCCATCGATGGATCGGTGGGGAAAAAGTCTGGAAAACACATTTTAAGTCATTTGGTGTTGGAAAGAGGGACTGGAAAAATGGGGGAGTGGAAAAAAGATGATACAGGGCTCTTTGTATAGGTAGAAAAAGAGCATGCGGGTGGCACGGCAATCCGCGGACACCGCAGTAGTCCTTGGACAGAGTCTTGGGGGGACAGCTTGAGAAACACATTTAGGGTTATTTGGTGACTGAAAGAGGGTTTTGTAAGGATAGGGGAGTGGAATATAGATGATATGAGTATGTTTTCATAGGTGAAAAATAGGGTTGCCGGTCCATTTCGGTGTCTGCAGGCGTCATTTGAATTGGGAGGTGGAGGTTCAGGGTGAGTTGTGTTATTCCAATATGTATTATATGCCCTTGTGGTTTAATTATGCTGTGGTGGTTGTGGCCAGATTCTTGGGTGCATGGCCATATTTTGTTGTGGTGGTTGTGACCAGTGGCCAGATCCTTAGGTGCATGGCCACTGGCCACAACCACCACAGCATAATGCAGCCATGCACCCAAGAATCTGGCACCTGCCACAACCATTATAATAAAATCTGTATAGAAATTGAATCTGGCCACTGGATACAACCATTATATTAATATGTGTCTAGTAATTATAGATAGTGTAGGGGCAGTATAAAGTATTTGTAACATGGTGACATAATAGAATTGAAGTGCACTTATGAATGCTGTACCATTGAGGGGATAGGGTGAGTTTGAGTTTGTTGTGCATGGTAATGAAGTATACATCTTTGCTTCTTTCTCTGTGAAAAAACACAGTATAATATGTTAGGAAGGATTTCATTGCATACAATGTTTCAAATGATCCCAACAGCCATTGTTGGGATCATGTATTGATTATGAGGGTTTAGACCCTCATAATCAATACATTCTAAGTTCCATGTTTGTAACAACAGTACTGTGTGTTCGCACAGTTGCTGTTTCTGTTTGCATAATCATTGGATCATTGGGGAAAAGATCCATATAGGATTATAAAAAAACAACTACATTTATGTGAGTTTAAGTTTGACAGTATGTTTGTTTGAAGTGGGCATTACTTAAGGGAATGATTAAAGTGCACAGATAAGTGTATTTGTTATTACAAGCAGTGTTGGAGTAAGAGGAATCGTGATGGTGTATTTGCAATGAAGTGTAATGAAGGGTATTTTTGAAGTACCTAGATACCTGTTGGCATATTAAAATGGTTTTGCATTTTAAAAGCAGCATTGCAGTAGTATAGATGTAGTTAGATACCAGTTGGTGTATTCTAACTGTTGATAGTTTTATAGTTATGAAGTGTATTTTTTGAATCAGTTAGATACCTGTTGGCGTATTTGAACTATTTTGCTATTCAAAAGTAGCATTGCAGTATTATGGATGCAGTTAGATACCAGTTGGCGTATTCTAACTGTTGATAGTTTTATAGGTCAGTGACTAAATTTAGGTTTAAGGAATATTAAGTAGGCATTTGTTATACTTGCTGGTAGTCTCTGTTTTAGAGAAACAGAAGTGTTGTTGCATTCAAACCAACCACTTCTTTTTTAATGTATGCAGTATAGTGACCTGCAGTGGTTGTAGTACCAGTGTGGTAGATTATGCCTACGGTTGTGAAGGTTTTCTTGCCAAGAGATACTTGCCTGTGTGTGAAGCTAGTAAGCTTGCAGTTGTTTTTGCGCTGTACCATAAAAACATTAGTATCAGATATTGGCTATGTGAGTTTATGTGCATAGTGGAACGAATGATTTGCAAAAAGTGCATACTATGCCATGATTTGCATTTTGCAACAGCTGATGAAATGGATCGGTTTCACAGTTTGGTATAGATACATCCACAAATCGTTCATTAGGGATGTGCTCTTGTAAATACATTCGACATTTGTGTGGATCATCCTGTGGGCTTATGGTGAATTTTACTATTCCTGTGCAGTTGTCCAACTATTGCCTTATTCCTGAGACACTGTGCGTGTTGTTAGGTTTATTTGTGTCATTTCTAAGAAGGATGAGCATTTGCAAACACAACTGGTCTGAGAAGTTAAACTAAATGTTTTGAAAAATTAGTGGCAATTGGAACAGAAGATTGATTGCTACATTTGCATAGCAATTTACACCGGTTCTGCTGGAAAATGTAAATGGACCAAAGAGTTCTGTCTCTGCGTCATCTGCTGGACATCCACTTATTTTTTAGAAGAAATATTTGCCTTTACATCTGCTGATGGATGTGCAGTTGTGTTTGCATTAGATAGTTTTGTGGTTGTACTGCTTGATGGAGTAGCAGGTGTCTTTTGTTTCTTTGATGGTATAGTTTGGAGATCTCTTATAAATTCTGTTTGCATTAACTTTCTTTTTTTAAACTTTACCTTTTGAAGGAACAGGGTACATAACTAAATGGGGTGTGTAGAGCGCACATAGTTTGTTGTACTCTAGGATGCAAGTAATGTCAGCCTTGACTTTGTTTGCATCAACATTGACTCGGAATAGTCCTGTGAGTGTACGTAGAGGTGAAAGTGCTACATAACTCATACCTTCTTTAAAGACTTTGCTGCCAATGTCAATCAATTCCTGATCTAGGGTTAGACCTTGCGATTTGTGAATAGTGACTTCATATGCAAGAGACAGAGAGAATTGTTCTCTATATACATACATGTCTTTAAAAAGAAGGAATCGTGCTGTGGAGCATACTATCCTTTTACCTTCTGAAAGTTTGTCAAATCGGATGTTGACAAACTCAATGTTATTGTCTTGTGGATGCGTCTGGAAGCCAACAACTGTACCAATTGCTCCATTGACTAAACCTTGCTCTACGTCAAGGTTACATTTAAGAATTACTCTGCAGTTTAGGCACAATGTTATAATTTTCTGCAATCCAGCTCTGTTGGAGATAGATTTTTCTAAGCTATTTAGTCATGCTGTTGCTTGTTGACACAGAGTGTGATGCCATGCACTTCCAGTTTGTCTGTGGAGCTAATATGCAATATTGGTTGCATTTCTTTTTTTAACATTGTCTCGAATTACATGACTACAGCTTGCTAGGGTTGGCATTAAGGACATGAATTTTACATTTGCTAATTGTTCCATGACATCAGGAGCAGATGTGTTACGTCCATGTAGCTCACGGGTGAGTCTGCTATTTAAGATGGATTGTGCATGGATTGTGCATCTTTAGAAAGAAGACCAGTTCTAATGCTTTTTAAAATGTTAGCATAGGTGAGGTCGGCAGACTGACGCATGTTTTGAGTTAGTTCTCTGTATTGGAAATGTTTCCAGAGATTTACATTTCTTATGCTGCCAAGTGTGTTGTGGTGCTGTTTGTGCCCTAAGGTTTTAAAAATAGGTTCACCTTTCACTGGTGTTAACTGTAGGCGATCTCCAAAAACAATAACGTGTTTTCCTCCAAAGAGTTATTCATAGTCCGTTTTTAGGACTTCTTGCAATCTGAGGTGAATTAAAGCCAACAAGGTTGAAAGCCATGCTTACCTCATCTTTAAGGAGCATTTTCATTTGTTTCTAAATCCTGCATACTTGAGAAGCAGCTTCTGCTGATAGTTTGTAGTATTGCAATTTGTTTTGGTGCTCTATTGGAAGGAGCAGTAGTCGGTGTAAAGTAACACTTCCTATGGTGTAGGCAGCTAAAGCTGTGGGGGCTGTTACAACAGCTGATAGGTTGTTGATTGTTAAGTTTTATAGAAATTTGCTGATGATTTTAATTAAGAATTTTTCCAGAACCAGCTTCACCTCTTACATAGAGCAGCAGAGGTTAATAATTTTGACTGCTACAAGTTTTACATTCATGTTTCAAGCCATGTTCAATTTCTTCAGTCACTTCTAGGTGAATGGTAAGTTGTTCATAATTTAGCTATGATTCCAGGACTGACAAGTCTTCTTCTGATTGTTTACATTGATACATGGTATTTTCTACTTCAGTCATGGCTATTTGGGCTTCATTTAGAATGAGTTGTTCTCCAAGTGGTTCTTGGCTTCCTGTAAGAGAAGGTTGACTGCCCTCAGGAGTGTCTTCATCTAGTTGTGCTTGAACTTCTTCCTCTTTTTGGCGTTCATTGTCCAACATTTTTTTGCATTGATTGAAATTGACACTTGTTATACTGCTTTCATTTGCGTTGAATGCAGCTTCAAATGAGCCATGGTTACCTAATAATTCTTCTTCTTTATTCCATGCTTTAAAAGGTTGCAGTAGGGGCATGTAATAAGGTTCTCTATGTTGAGGAGATTTAAATGATAATTATATATGATTAATTAGGCTGGGTTTGCTAAGTTTGATGAGGCTTCCTTCACAAGTTGAGACAACATATTTTCTAGTTCTTTCATTTGGTTTGACATTATTTGTGTAGGAGTAGTTTTGGGCTATGTGGTATAGGCCCATGTTTTCCAAAGCAGTACTTCTGTTTGGGTAATTCAAAAAAGGTAGCAGGCGCTCCTCTCCAGAAAGAACATGGCATGATAACCTGTTCTGAGATGAGAGTTTGCAAAACACGCTTTTTGCTCACTGTACCTTTCACAGATGGGAAATATCCATTTGCATCTCAGTCTTTATCCTGCCCACATGGGCAGTCCAGCACCGAAATGCTATGGCAATTCCTCTCTGAACAAGAGTGCCAACAGCAACCCCATACACGTGTTTCAGCCTTGTTGAGCCTCATCAGTGTGGTGAAGCTGTGCCTCCCTGAGCACAGTGAGCATGGAGTCCAAGTCTGGTTGCCCCAAGGTAACTCATGGTGACCAACCCCAGGTTCCTTGCAAATATTTCCAAAAAGGTAGCAGGCACTCCTCTCCAGAAAGAACATGGCATGGTAACCTGTTCTGAGATGAGAGTTTGCAGCACACTCTTATTGCTCACTGTACCTTTCACAAATGGGAAATATCCATTTGCATATCAGTCTTTGTCCCGCCCACATGGGCAGTCCAGCACGAAATGCTATGGCAATTCCTCTCTGAACAAGAGTACCAACAGCAATCCCATACACGTGTTTCAGACTTGTTGGGCCTCATCAGTGAGGTGAATCTGTGCCTCTCTGAGCACAGTGAGCAGGAAGTCCATGTCTGGTTGCCCCCAGGTAACTGTCAGACTGCTGCCTACCCTCCTGAACCTGCTCCTCACCTGCACCTTCAGATGAGCTGTTCCAGAGTTCGGAGGTCCTCTTCTGGCGTGGTTTCCTGGTGTCTAGATCCTTCCTTTCCTTAGATCTTTTGTCCTTTTTGTCATGCAAGTAAGGTCTGGCTCCCTCAGAAGCCACCTAGGCAGGATTTGGGTACCTGCCCTTGGAGGACTCTGAGGAGCCAAACACCCAGACCAGGGAGAAAGCTGGTTGGCAATAAAAAACCCTGGTAGTTGGAATCTTATAAATCTGGAGTCTTGTAGAATGACCAGTTCTTGGGTTGTGTAGCAGTATCGATTTCCCCAGCAAGCAAACAAATGCAGAGTGTATGTAGCCCACTCAATGTTGGGAGTTGGAGTCCTACTTCAGGTAAGAATATGATTTCCACAGTAGGCAAAAAACGGATGCAGAGAGAAAGTGGCCCACTGGATGTTGGAGTTGAAGTCCTGCTACAGGTAAGAGTATGTTTCCACAGCAGGCAAACGGATACATGGTGAAAGTGGCCAGCTGGATATTGGAAGTTGAAGTCTGCTCCAGGAAAGCATACAGGCAAGGGCAAGAGGTCTGTAGAACTGCCTGTCCACCAAGAGTGCGAACAAAGACCAATAGCAATTCCCCAGAACAGCTGTCTGCCCGTCAGAAAAGAAGAAGGAGTAGCAGCACAGAAGAGCAGAGACTGGAAGAGGATCTAAGAAGCAGATAGCTATGAGTACAGAAAGTAGAGAGAGAGGATAGCATAAGGCAGCGGTAACGTCCGCCAGGAAAAGGAGAGAGTAACAAGGTAAGAAAGTCAGAGCATTCTCTAAGAAAGCAGAGTAGCAAGGCACAGGCAGCACCAATGCAGAGACGGTGAGGCGCAAGGACGAAGGAAGCGATAGGGACAGAAAACTTAGGAAGAGGATAGCAGAATGCAGCGGTGATAGGCTGGCGGGAAAGGTTAAGCGGAACGGAAATAGTAAATGAGGAACCTTAAGTAGAAGTACCGGCACGAATGATGCGAGTGCTGACTGGAAGGGGAAAACTTCACAGGAACAGACGAGCGAGGGAAAAAATCACGGGCAAGACAGGTAACCAAAGGTGAGTCCGAAAAATAGACTATGAGAGACACAGCAGCGTTGGAGAGTCAATGACGGTACAACGCGCCATAGAGGGGGCGTGGCACAAAGATATACCTACGGTGGCCATATTGGTGGAAGACTAGACTGCTCCGCCTGGTTCCCCATAGTAGACCCTAATGTTTCCAGGAATGCCATCATTTCCAGGTGCGAAGCCTGACAGTAACTCAGAGTGACCAACCCCAAGTTCCTTGCAAATATTTCAAAAAAGGAAGCAGGCGCTCCTCTCCAGAAAGAATATGGCATGATAACCTGTTCTGTGATGGGTAGTTTGGGTCTAATTTTTCTTTAAAATGTCCTGGCTGTTGGGATCATTTGTGGCTATTGTTTCTATATCTTGGTAGGATTTCAGCACTTTTTTTCTGGATGCAGCTTGACCAAGGCTTAGGTGTTCAGATTTGCCATATAAGGATGTGCCTGTTAAACGGTCTGCAGCTTCGTAGCATCCGCATTCTCTATGGGGGAGCATTTCTTGCCAAAGTTGTACAATTTTTGTGACAGTGTTTTGTCAGATAATATGTCATCCCAGAGGTCTTTTAGTTCTGTTTTATCAGCTTTGGTGAGATAGTATCAACACTGTCAGGTTCGTCACTTAAATCAGATAGCAATCCCCGTTCATCACCTGATTCTTCCTAACTTGATGAGGACTCCTTGTTCCTTCCCTTCTTTTTCTTCTCTGTGGACTTTTTCTTCTCAAAGAGGTATGACCTGCCTTGAAGGGTAGCTACTATGTCTGCCTGGGCAACTGGTGGACTCGTGGCCCCTTTTCCAAGACAGCCAGTCAGGGGAAAGCCTACATAGGTGGAAGAACCCCTGGGAGTCCTTGGCGTCAGGAGAATCCAACCAGAGATCTCCAGAAAGCTCTGAGGTGTCAAAGGCATCCTCGGTAGGAATGGGATTCAGTGAGGAGTACTGGTAGGAGTGAAAGAGACCCAGGAGACACATAAGTATGCATCGTGTCCTCTTGTAAGGAACGCCAGAGGAATCAGCGAACCCAGGAGGGGAGAGCCAGGGACCCGGGAGGAGTCGGTGAACCCAGGAGGGGAGAGCCATGAGAAGGGGAACCAAAGAAATCAGGCACAGGCCGAGAGCCAGTAGAGGAGCAGAGAGAGAGCAGGATAGAGAGCTCGGCCCTCCAACTAGCCAGGGAAGAAAGGGGAGAGCAAGCGGAGCAAGCAAGAAAGCAGGCAAGCTCAAAGGAGCAAAGGAGGAGCATGAAGGACCTAAACACAGCATATAACCCGTAATAAGTCCTGAAGGGTTGCAATGCAGCGCCGCCTGGGATCAGGGAGTGTTTATCCGACACTGCAGTGGCCATGTTGGAAAACATCTAGACTGTCACATTGCGTTTAAGAGAAATGTAACGTGCAAATCAATGGCGGAGAGTCCATTGATCCCATAGGTGCCACGGCTTGCCGTGCTTGACAGTATTCCCCCTTCGATGCCGGGTGGCTCCCTGTTTTCCTGGGTGCAGTCAGTGAAATCTTCGCAGTAGTTGAGGAGCACAAATATACGAGCTGGGTTCCCATGAATTTTGGGAGAGTGGGTAGCCCTTCCATTGCACCAGATGTTCCAGTCTTCCTCTTTGGTATTTTGAGTCACACATTTGTGATGCCTCATATTCCTTGGGTTGGACTGAATGGGGAACTCAATGTTTAGTTTGCTGCCGTGCGAATGGATCAGATACCCAGAGACGTAGAAGGGAGGGATGAAATACCGGGGGTAAATGATTGAGGGCTCTTGCTAACTTGAGCTTGAAGGCTACCGGGTTGTTCTTAGCTGAGATCTCATAGGGTCCAATATAGGGGTGGAAAGCTTAGACGGGCAAACCCATCTAGGTAGAAGGCTGGTAGACAACCAGACCTTGGACCCTTTTTCCCAATCAGGAATCTTTCTTCTATGACGGTCAGCCTGGATAGGGTTTCGCTTCTTATTTTCTTCTAGACTCTGATATACGATCTTGTGGGCTTCTGTAATATCAGACAGTATGGATTCTATGGAAGGCATATTAGATGAGGGAGACACTGAGGTAAGCAGACTGTGGGTCTGAGGTCTGTACATGCAATAGAAGGGGCTAAATCTCACTGCTGAATGGATGGTGTTGTAGTACGAGAACTCAGCTGTTGGCAATAGTTCCACCCACTTGTCCTTTTGAGAGTTGATGAAGCACTGTAAGTATTGTTCCATGGTACTGTTCAATCGTTCCGTCTGCCCATTGGTTTGTGGATGGTATCCAGATGATAAGGCTCTTTGGATGCCTAGGATCTTTCATAAGGCACTCCAGAATCTGGAGGTGAACTGAGTACCACAATCTGACATGATGCACTCAGGTAGACCGTTGTCAAAAACATGAGGGAAGGGTATCGAAACCCACTCCCTAACCACAGAAGCCGAATAAGTTCGACCCTCCCACTGTAGTTGGAACAGTCTCCTGATGTTAGAAATGACAAGGGACCACGTGGCAGCCAATCAGGGAAAGAGGGATTAGGGAGCGGTTGTGGATAGGGAAGAGGAAGTAGGGAAACTGGAAAGAGGATTATGCTAACAAAAATGGATGGGTAGAGGGGAGTTAGGGTAAAAACACACCTTAATACCTTTGCACATGCACCTTGTAACCTGACCTCTCCTTGACCAAACCTGCCTGATAATGCCTCCTGCCTCTCCATATTACTATTAACCTGCTATCCCGATGACCTCAGTGGACCCAGAACATTCATAACTTACAACATGAATAACCCTCACAGCATGGCATGGCAACATATGGAACACACAACAGGGGGCTCCCCTTATGATTGACAAAACGCATGGCCTGTTAGGCAAGATGCACAGAAAACAAACAACAGGGTTCTTCCCTTATGATAGACAAACTCATGGCCTGTGAGGCAAAATGTACATAAAGACACATAGCCCTTAACATGCAGCACAACAGAAAATAAATGTTTGCCCAGCGCACCTGCACTGGTTAACTCTCCATGACGACTCCAATGGTTCAGAGCCAAAAGAATATTGTCCATCCACCAGTATGTGGAAGTGGTGTAGCATTCAGGTGAGTATTCAGTGGTATAAATAAGATAAACTCCTACCACAAACCCACGTTAGTAATCACACAGGGTTGACAATGGCATGCACTTAACTGAGGTCTGGGTGCCTAGTGAGAGCAGATGGATGCTGTAAAAGGTGCCTTGCACCCCGGGCTTCCCACCGTCACTGCTCGCAGCCCTAGTCCTCCTACTGTTCTCCCGTGTCCTCGCCACTGTGTACTGCAGTGTATTCCTCCTCATGCCGCGTCCGCCCGTACCGGAAATCATCTTCAATAAACCGCACCTGGCACGGGCGGAACAGCAATTTTATGCTGACTTCTGTCTGTGTAACGTGCGCAGGTCACATACCCCCAGCATGCTGGGAAATGTAGTTTGGAGCAACCACGCCGCATTCTCTACTGCTGCCTGACCCTTCCAAACCATTTCCTGACAACCCTGCAGACAGGAAACCTCCTTAAGGAACAGTTTGGCTATTTCTGAGGCTGTTGGTAATCCTGAAAGTGGGGTGAAGTGAGCCAACTTTGAAAAAGAGTCCACGGTTACCATGATAGCCGTACATCCCTGGGAGAGAGGAATGTCGACTACAAAATCTGTGGAGACGTGACTCCAGGGTGTTGAGAGTACTGGGCTCTGTTCGAACAGTGTGATGGGTTTTTGTGTGCTGTATTTGCCTTGAGCACAAGTCGGGCAAGAGTGTAAGCTCTAACATCTGCACGAAGACTAGGCCACCAGAAGCTTCATCAGATGAGCTCTAAAGTGTTGGAGAAACCTCTATGACCTGCTAGTTTGCCATCATGGCACCATGACAAAACCAGTTGGAGTATTGACTCTTTCGGAACGTACAGATGGTTATTAATGAAGACCATGCCTTCCTTCCTTTTGACCATGTACATTTTGGTGTGGTTGAGTTCGGGAGGCAACGTGATGGAAGCTTCTTTCACCTCTTGGAGAAAAGAGGACACCAAGTTGACGAACCTGTTTCTCGGAAACATGTGTTCCGATGTGCGGTTTGGGGAAAGGTCTGAGGTGTGGCATCTGCAAGAGTGTTCTGACTTCCCAGAATGTATGAAACTGTGAAGTCCTACTGGGAAAAAAAATGTGCCCACGTAGCTTGAAGAGAATTGAGACATTCCATCTGCTGCAGGACCTTCAGGTTTCTGTGGTCGGTGCGGATAACACATGGATGTGACCCTCCTTGTAGTGGGTGGTGCCATTCTTGACAGACTAGTTTCCTTGCCAGGAGTTCCTTTTCGATAACAGAATAATTTGCCTCACTTGGAGTTAGGATCTTGGATAAACAGGTCACAGGATGTTCGGTTCCTTTGATCTCTTGTAACAGTGCTGCTCCTATTGCAGCTACTGAAGCATCAGTCTCGATAACAAAGGTGAGTGTTTGATCTGGTTGGCGTAACACTGGAGCTGAACAAAACAATGTTTTGAAGGGGTTAAACTCAGCATCAGCTGAATTGTTCCACTGAAAGGTGGTGTCCTTCTTAAGAAGGCTGGTGATAGGGAGAACCACCTTTGAGAACTCGGGGATAAACTTTCAGTAAAAGTTGGCGAGTCAGAGGAACCGCTGAATATCCTTTATCGTTGCTGGTATCGATGCTGGGGTAGGCCAACTGAGTATTGCAGTGACTCTGTCATCGTCCTTCTCACTCCCTTGACCAGACAGCAAATAACCCAGGTAAGACATGGTGGTCACATGGAAAAGGCACTTTTCGGGTTTAACCAGAAGTTGATTGTTTCGGAGTTGCAACAGCACTTCTCGAAGATGTTTCTGATGTTCCTTGTGGGAGGAAGAGAACACGAGGATATCATCTAAGGAAATGATTACCGAATAGAACAATAAATCCGAAAAAAGTCCGTCTTTGAACGACCGCCGGAGCATTGACCAGTCCGAAAGGCATCACTCGATACTTATAGTGGCCGGAAGGCTGTCTTCCACTCATCGCTGGCCTTGATGCGAAGGAGGTGATAAGCTCGACGTAAATACAATTTAGAAAATACTGCTGCTCCCTGTACATCCTCGAGGATGTCTTTGATGAGGGGCATGGGGTAGCGGTCACAAATCGTAACCCTGTTGAGTCCCCGGTAATCGATGCAGGACCTGAGCTCCTTCGTTTCCCTTTTGTGTATGAAGAACAATGAAGCTCCTGCTGGCAAATGGGAAGGTTGGATCAGTCCATTGTGCAAGTTAGAATCCAGATATTTCTTAAAGGCCTTCTTCTCAGAGAGGGAGAGAGAGTACATGCATCTGAACGGTACCAGTGCCCCAGGGGTGAGTACTATAGCACAATCCTCTGGGCAATGAGGTGGGAGATCCTGGGAGACTTTGTCAAGGAAGCCATCGCCAAATTCAGTAAGATCTGATGGTACACAATAAATACTGACAGTATCCATCTGCGATGTTGTTATAGCTTTCACTGGCTCATAGATGGTATTATGTAAGCATTGTTTGCGACAGTAAGCAGAATTGAATTCCAGGAAATTCTGGGACCAGTCTATGGATGGGTTATGCATCCTTAACCAAGAGATTCCCAATATAATTGGGAAGTGGGGGCTCGAATGATGTCAATTCTGGGAATCCCTTCTTTGTTGGCCCAGATGGTATCGATAAGGTTTCCTTCGGCTCCACAATCAATAAGCACCAGGGTGTCTATCTCTTTCCGGTTGACAGTTAACTGGATTGAGACCACCATCAGTCGGGTGTCATTAGTAGGTGAGGATACCGAAAGGGTGGTAAAGAGACTGGATGAAGAACCTCAGTAGCCCGTCCCTCCTGGGATCAAGGTCGATCATATTCCGATAGGCGAGGTGGTACTTCGGGACAATCCTGTAACAAATGGGAATCTGATCCGCAGTGCATGCACAGCCCTTTGTCCCTTCTTTGCTTTCCTTCGTCATGTGAGAGGGGCTCGAGCGGCACTGATCTGCATCGGTTCATCCTTGGGTGTTCTGGCCTGAGGAAGTGAAACTGGAGTGGATTCTGCAGGTTGCAGAAAAGGACCTCTTCCCTTCCTTCTTTCTGTTCTTCTCTCAGCCAGACGGTGGTCTATTTGCAGTACCGTCGACAGTAGGTTGGCAAAGGTGTTAGGTCGGGAAGTGCAAGCCAGCTCGTCCTTGACCTCCTCTCTCAGACCCCTCCAGAAGATGGTGTACCGGGCCGATTCCGGCCAACCCGCTTCAGAAGCGATGCGCTTCAACATGGTGATGTATGATAGGAGGTCTGTGGATCCCTGCATGATGTCCAGTAATTCCTTGCAAGCGGAATAGACGATTTCAGGTTTCTCAAAGGTTTGTTTCATGAGGTTCAGAAAGGAATCGTAATCTTGAAGGATGGGGTTAGCGGAAGTAACCAAGGGTGTCACCCAAGCTAGCGTGTTTACCACCATGTTGGATATCATGAATCCAACTCGAGCATGGTCAGATGCATAGGTACCAGCCTGGAAGGTGAAGTAGACTATGCATGCTTAAATAAACTCTTTAATTTTCTTAGGTGAGCCGTCGAATTTCCCAGAAGCCAAGCCCATTCACGAAGATCTGTTGGGTGATGTTCTCGAGCGGTGGGTAGCTATCGTAGTAACGTATTCTCTGTCTTGAGATTCTGGACCTCAAATGTGAGAACCTGGACTGCAGCAACCAGCTCCTGCACCTAATCTGCAGTTGCCATATCCAATGCTTGGCGTTGCAAACTGTCAACACTGTCAGGTTCGTCACTTAAATCAGATAGGAAACCCCATTCCTCACCTGATTCTTCCTGACTCGATGAGGACTCCTTGTTCCTTTCCTTCTTTTTCTTCTTTGAGGACCTTTTCTTCTCCAAGAGGTACTGCCTGCCTCAAAGGGAAGACACTATGTCTGCCTGGGCAACTGGCGGACTAGTGGCCCCTTCTCCGAGGCAGCCAGTCAGGGGAAAAGCCTAGGTAGGTGGAAAAACCCCTGGGAATCCTTGGCATCGGGAAAATCCAAGCGGAGGTGGAGAACTCCGGAAAGCTTGGAGGTGTCAAAGGCAGTCCTCGCTAGAGATGGGATTCAGTGAGGAGTACTGGTAGGAGAAATGAGAACCAAGAGACACAGAAGTATGCAGAGTGTCCTCGTGCCGGAGGAGTTGGCGAACCTAGGAGCGGAGAGCCATTGGAGAGTCAGGAATCCCAGAGGCATCAGTGAACCCAGCAGGGGAGAGCCAGGAGAGGGGGAACCAAAGAAATCAGGTGCCGGCCGAGAGCCGGGTGAGGAGCGGAGATAGAGCAGGAGAGAGTGCTCTGCCCTCCGACTAGCCAGGGAAGAAAGGGGAGAGCAAGGGGAGCAAGCAAGAAAGCAGGCAAGCTCAAAGGAGCAAAGGAGGAGCAGGAAGGACCTAAACATAGTGTATAACCTGTAAGGAGTCCTGAAGGGTTGCAACGCACCGCCGTCTGGGATCGGGGAGTGTTTATCATACACATCCGCTGCCATGTTGGAAAACATCTAGACTATCATATTACCTTTAAGAGAAACGTGATGTGCAAATTAATGGCAGAGAGTCCATTGATCCCATAGGCACCACAGTTTGCCGTGCATGACAGTTAGGCTGTGACATATCTTGCAACAGCAGTGGAATTGTCTGCAATATATTTTATATCTATGTTTGCATTCCACAAGAGGGCAATGATTGCATTTTAATCATTGGTGTACTTTGAAGCTTTGTTTCTTTTACTGTTGTGTTTTTAGGCAATTTGTTTTTCACACTGTGTCTAACAGAAGACATCAAGCTGTTTACTTGTCATTTTGCTCAAAATGGTCATGGGAAACCAAAGCAGCTTTTGGTGTAGTATTTACCTTTGTTTTTATACCTACGTCAGCAGTATTTGCCACACTTATGTTTTTGGAAGCGTAAAATGTGTGTACGTATGTCAGTATGTGTGGTTTCTGAAGGGATGTCACAGGATATGTATTTGTAAATAAACTGCAAAACAGTGGCATCACTGTCATGGCCAAATTTAGGATAATCTTTTATCCACAAAAGCATGTGGATGTGAGGTGCTCCTCTGGATTGATATTCTTTTCTCTAAAAGAAGTGTTCCACTTCTCTGAGGGGAGAGGTACTTTTATTGCAGATGAAGTACAGCATGGCAATAAAGCGATGGTGAAAGTATCTTGATACATTTACAGGGTCAAGAGAACAGAGTTCTCCTGGTGTTTTTATGTCTATTCCTTCTTTATTTTGGTGTGCTATGCGTAAGACGTCATGCAAGTGATCCTACGCATATTCTGCACAACTTTACAAACCATGTGGGCGGGCCGAGGGTCCTTAGCATAAAATGTACATCAGCGTGACGTTGGAACCTGTATTCTAGTGTACCACGCATGTTTGCCAAGAGATTTGTGATAATTGACTGCATAACTTCATCTTTGTCTTTTATTAGGTGTTGGGTAGCAGAAATGTTTACAAATTTAGAGACTGTTTTTTAATTTGTGTGCAACTCCGTAACATAGATTTGCTAGTTCACTTTTGAACAGGAGGTGGAATATGTATTCTACATTTTGTCTGAATCTGGGGTCTTCAGAATTCATTTGTAAAGAGCGATATTCTGATGCTGTTATTTGTGTGTATATTTTCATCATATCTTCCTCCTTTTCCTGTAGGAAACAGTAGAGGAAAGGAACTTTCTTCTACACTTTTCTCCCATATGCTGATTGGAGATCCTTTGGCTTGACACATCTGATATGTTTCTAATGCATCATCTATGGTGTCTTTGGAGTGTAGTGGGTGAATTATTTACTGGTCCAAATATTGGCTGCACTAATAGGATCTACACATTCAAATTGGCCAGTTGGTGATAAATCCTGAATTATTTGGGTGGTTTCTCTTAAGTTCTCTTCTATGTTTATATCTTTGTAGTATTCATTGTTTTATTTTAGATATCGCAGGGCTTTTCTAACTTTATTAAAGTCTACTAGTAGTTGCCAAAAAAAATTATTTTGTTGGTACACCATTAACTAGGATAATCAAAGATTGATCTATTGGCCATTGCACTCCTAGAGTTTCTACATTTTCATTAAGATCTAATGGCAAATATACTACTTTGCGACAAATGCTTTTTAATAATTCAGAAGGAGGCAATTTGGCTGTTTTGTGTTGAAGGCGTTTTATAGCTTGAAATGGTTGTACTGTTAGGATTATAATGCTCTCATACAAATTAAGTTGTAGGAGAGGTTTTAGAAGTTGGAATATTTCCAAGTTATTAGTGACAGCACGTGGTGGCCTTTGGTTATTATCAAGCTTTGTATTGCAGTATGTGCAAAATATTGAGGGGTCACTTATTTTGAATGTATTTTCTGTTGTAAGATATAAAGCTAATTGGAACCATTGGGATTCCTCATTGCCCTCTATTTTGTAAGTCATAGCTACAATTGTGTGCTCTTTTTATAAAACGTTCTGCGACAACAGACACATACGTGGTTTGGTAGTTCAGCAGATAAGTTTTTAAATGTTGTTATTTCTTTTTTGTATGTGTTTGTTAGAAGGTTGGTGTCTGTATGGCTTTCACTAGTGTTTTCTAAAGTTAATGAATTTTCTAAGTCATCTTAACTTCCAAAATATTTACTTTGTATGTGTTCTATTTGTTGAAGGAGTTCTTTGGCTGTTCCATGTGGGAGACTGTTATTAAAATGTTGCAGTTGTAAAGCAGGACATGTTGCATAGTACAGTCTCTGCAGAAAATTCAGTATAGTGGAATGGTGTGTTCCTAACATTTTGATGTGGTGGAAGGTGCTTTTGCAAGCAGTTCCCGAAATGCAGGCTAATGAATTTCCTCACAGTCCATTGTAGTTGCACACTGTACAGTAGTCCATGGTTTGTAAGGTTTTTAATTCTAAGTTTGTCTTTTACTTTTACATAGTGATTGAGGAATTGGCGTAAAGATTTGAAGGATTGTTGGCGTACGTTACACATTGAGCTGCATGGCAATTTTCGAGACTGGATGGATTGGTTGGGTGAAAGGAACAGTTGGTTGAAAGTTTGTTGGGGACATTTTTTCTATAAGGGCTTTTTGTGCCATAATGGTGTTTTCTACCATTTCATACCCTTAGCCATTACTTTGTATTGCAATTTTGTTTTTGTTCTTGTTTAAAAGCCTCTTCATTGAAATATGGTTCTGTGCTGCTTGTGTGAATCCATTCACCTTCACAGAAGTTTGAAAAGGTATCTATTTTGACATTGCGCATGTTTAGAAGTACTTTTTGTAATTTACAGAATCATTTTGTTAGTGGTTTCATTCTGTTTAAAATCAATATAAACAATTTTCTTTTCAGCAGAATTGTGCTGTCACTTAGAACTTTGAGGATTAGTCTTCTGCAGTAATTTTTGAGTGTAGAGCGTGACCTTTCAGCTGCCTTTATAAGATTGTGAAGTACTGTATGGTGGAAACATTTTTGAAAAATGAATTGTTTTGAATGCTTAACTGTGTCTGTTATTTTTAGTTTTTGGAAGAGGGGTCCTAGTTATTTTAGTGATTGCTGGGTTAGTTTTGTTGACTGATTGTATTAGCAGTTTTGTTTGAATATTTGCTATACATTCTGCTAAAGGTGGATGAGTATATACCTTGCTTTTATTTTTATCTGCTCTATTTTTTCTTTGTTTTCTACGGAGTTGCTTTTTAGTAGGCATTCTGTTCTGTCTGTTGTCCAAAAAAAGTGTGGGTTTGAAAGTTGTGGAATATATATGGATGTATTGTGAATGAGTGTGAATATGATGACAGAGATAAATAGAGGGCTGTATGATTGTGTAATGGATTGATAGTTGTGGTTAGGAAGAGTAGCTGTGTGTCTAGATGTGTGAAGGGCTTGGGTTAGTGCATAACAGAGTGGTAGTGTGAATGAATAGGTAAGGACATTACGATGTTTTCAGGATAATAGTGGGTGTTATAATGATGCTGTTTAGGTGAGAAAAGAAAGAGTGAACATGTTGAAGTCTAATGAGTAAGAGTGAAATAAATGTTGATTTGAATGGAATTTTGTAGGCTACTATGCAGCTAAACTATACTGTACGAGTAACAGAAAGATTAATACTACAGTAATGCATTTACTTTGTAGGATGTAAAGAGTAGTTTTCTTCAGGTGGTTGTCTTCCTGGAGGTTGTTGTTTTCTGCAATTGTAAAAGAAGAAAAGTAGTGGGTATATATGGTAATGGTGAAGTCATTTACTACAAGAAGACATTATTTATGAATGTACAAGGAGCTGTTGGGAAGAAGAGTAATAACATTGGACCTTGTTACGAGTATGGCGGCAACCCTCTCAGTGCTGCAGGTGGGTTGCCACCAGATTCGTAATAATTATTTAGCACCTAGCTTCCCAGTGCCACTAGGACATTACAAGTTCTGTTGGCCTGGAAACTCAGGTGCTGAAAAATGTTAGTTATGTTATGTTATTTTGCATTTATATAGCACCTTATATACCATTGGTATGGTCTGAAGGCGCTGGTAGGTTGAACGCCCTTGGGAACTGAAGTTCAGATCAGTAGAGAGAGTCAAAAGGTGCGTGTGAGCACCGGGTATGTGTGCAGCTCGTGCAGTATTCGTGTAACAGCTGCTTCTTAGCGGTAGGTGTGGTGGTTGAGAGATCAAGAGTATGTGTTAGTTCTGGCAGGATTTATCAAGACCGGATGTGGCTGCGTTAGGCCTGAGGAGAACGCCTGCCTGGGGGGTGTGTAACCAGCAGTGTTTACTTAGAATGATGAGGAGTGAGCGGCGGATGTTGGTATGAGAACAGTTATACCGAATGGTGTCATAGTATCTCTGTGTTCTAGTTGAGTGGTGATGTAAAGGAGAGAGTAAGCGTGGTGGGTTATATGTTCTTTCAAACGTTCTCTGTTTTCCAAAACATACTATTTACGTCACGCAATTCTATGCGCTCCAGTCCGTTCCATGCACTCCTATCCACTCCGTGCACCCCAGTCTGCTCCATACACTCCGGTCCGCTCTACGCACTCATGCATTTGAGTCCGCCTATACACTCATCCACTCTATAAACTCAACCGTTCTATACATTCCCCAGGTCTGTACATTCATCTGCTCCAGCGATCTACACATTCTCTGCACTTCCGTATTCATCGCTATCCACACTCATGCGCTCTACATACTCATCTGCACCACATACTCATCTGTTCTATGCACTCGTCCGGTTTATGCTCATCCGTTCTGCACATTCATCTGTTTTACGCACTCCTGCGTTCTACTCGCTTCTCTGTATTTACGCACTCATCCGCGCTACACGCTCATCCGCTCCACACACCCAGCCGCCTTACACACTCATCTCCTCAACATGTACATCCATTCTATACATTCATCAGATCTACATATTCATTCGATTTCCACACTCATTCAAACTATATAGTTATCCGTTCTTCGACTCATGCATTCTTCCACTTAGCACATTCATCTGTTCCACCTGCTTCATCCATTCTAATGATGTCATCCACGCCATTCACTTCGTTCGCTCCTTATGCATTCTGTCCATTTCAGGAGTTTAAATCTCTTTACTGTTTCTGTTTAACTTACTCTTACTCACCATTTCACTGTTTTGATCTATTTAGTTGTTTTATTCTGTTTATCCTTCTATTTTATATTAGGGGTTATTAGCTGTCAATTTCTCACATCAGGTAGTTTGTTTGATTGGTGTCATTGAGTTGCTGTTAGTATGTTTGGGTTAGTTTGGTACGGGTTGGTTTTAGGGGAAGAGCCAGGTTTTCAGCAGTTTGCGGAAAGACGTTAAATCCTCAGTTAGGCGGATGTGGGGTGGGAGTGAGTTCCTTAGCGTGGGGGCCAAGGCTGAGAATGATGATCCACCTAACCTGACTGAGTTTGTCTTCGGTATGACTAGGAGGCCGGCTGAGCTTGATCTTAGAGTGCGTGGGGGGTGATAGGGTTTTAGCTTGTCTTGAAAATATTGAGGTCCGGTTTTATGCAGTGCTCGATGGGAGATGCATACGGTTTTGAAAGTCACCCTTCGGGCTACTGGAAGCCAGTGCAGCATCTTAAGGGCTGGTGAGATGTGGTCGCTTGGGCCGAGCGCAAGTAGCAATTTGGCTGCCGCGTTTTGTGCTCTTTGGAGTTTGTTCAGTTGGTAAGCGTGGACTCCGAGTTATAGGGGGTTTGCATAGTCCAGTCTTGATATAACGATTGATTGGACGGCGGAGAGTCTGTTGGGAAAGGAGAGATATGGAAAGATGCGCCTTAGGGTTTTAAGGTGGTAGTGGCAGGACTTTGAGACATTGTTGACTTTGCGCGAGAGTGTTAGGTCAGAGTCAAGGGTGCATCCAAGATTTTTCACTGAGTTGGAGGGGGTCGGTGAGTTGCCCGTGGCGGATGGCCAGGGTAGTGGGTGCGGAAGAAGTTCAGAGTTGCCACATAACATGATTTCCATTTTGGAGGGGTTTAACAAGAGGTGGCTTTGGGCCATCCAGAGTTCTATGTCAAGGAGGCAGGAGGCCAGGTCAGGTCGGGAGTTGGGTTTTGAGTTCAGGAGTTTTAGAATTAGTTGAGTGTCGACGGCGTAGTTGTAGCACACTATTTTGTGTGAACGAATTATTGGTGGGGGGTGATCAAGTAGAGATTGAACAGGAGAGCGGATAGGCATGCTCCTTGTGGGACTCCCGTGTCTACTGATCGGGCTTGGGAGTTATAGGTGGAGAGTATCGTTATTTGATACCTATCTTTGAGGAATGAAGCTATCCATTTTAGAGCAGTTCCACGAATTCCTAGGGCATGGAGGCGGTCTAGGATTATTGAGTGATTGATTGTGTCAAAGGCGGTAGATAGGTCAAGAAGGATTAGTGCGGCGCATCCCGCGGTGTCTGCCGTCATTTTAAGGTCATCCCAGATTGAGGTTAGGGTGGTTTCAGTTCCGTGACGGGCTCTGAAACCTGATTGGGCGGGGTCTAGGAGATTGTTGGCTTCGACAAAGGCATTTAGTTGGGAGTAGGCGGTTCGGTCAATGAGTTTGGCAAGAAACCTGGTGTTTGAGATGGGGCGGTAGTTTTTGGGCTCGAGAGGGTCGAGCGAAGGTTTTTTAATTAGAAGTTTGACATGAACCATTTTGAATGCATCGGGAAAGATACCAGAGGAAAGAAAGGCATTTATGATGGATCTTGCATGTTCTCCTGCGCAGGTGAAAGCGAACATTTCTTTGAGGGTTGTGGCTAGGCAAGGGTCCAGCGGCGAGCCAGATGGTTTGCGGGCAGATAGAAGTTTTAGAAATTGCTCTGGTGATATTGGACTAAAGGATTCGAACGTTGGATGCGTAGTAGTCGCAGCTGGTGGGCTGGCCGGTATGGGGGAGGATTGCCTGGTGGATGTGAGAGAGCCAGTTTGGTGGCTAGAGTATTTGTTCTTTCGAGAGCTGTGGTGTAAAAGTGGAGGGAGAGTGAGTCGCACAGTGATTGTGAGGGGGTCGGGTCGGTTGTGGTGCAAGCTGGATTGGTGAATTTGGAGATGATTTTGTGGAGTTCTTTGCTTGGGTTTTTGCAGTTTAGGATTCGGGAGTTGTAGTGGGCTTTTTTTGCTTTCCGGATTTCGGCCTGTACTGATAAAGGTGTCGGGCCAAGGTGGCCCTGCTCTCCTGGGTTTTGTCTTTCTGCCATTTGCATTCTAGGTATTTATATAGTTGTTTAGTGATCTTCAACTCAGGAGTGAACCATCTGGGGAAGAGGCCACGGCGGGTTGATGGTTTGCAAGGGGGTGTGAGCCTCATCAGGGCTGTGTTGAGCCAGGAGTCAAAGGCGTCAGGGATTAGTCCAATAGGACTCCACGGGAATGGGGACACATTAGCACTGGCACCATTGCTAACGAGTCCGGTGGTCTCGTGATAAGTATGCCTAACGGGGCCGCAGCAAGAAAGTGTGACATTTTTATAGAATGCAAAATGGAAAATGTTGAGCGTTTAAAAAGCTCTTCTTTTTGGGAGGCTATAACTTCTTTATTAAAAAAAGAAACAGAGATGGAAATATTTGTAGAACACTTTTAAGTGGCGCTTGCGTGAAAGTTTATTATATTGTCAGTACATGCATACTTGCCAATGTGATGCATTCCAATGTGAAGTTGCTTATTAAATGATGTTTGTTTTGTTTGTATTGTGGGAGTTGTGGCTGCACTTTTTGCATTAGAAAAGGTGCACTACAAGTCCCAGAATGCAGACAAAAATTTAGGAGACAATAAGCACGTACAGATTCGAAAGGGAAATGTTACCAAGTATGTATGTATGTATGTGTGTATGTGTGTCCAAGTTAATAAAATTGCACACCTTGAGTGTCATTTCAAAATGTTGCACAAATCGTTTCCATTTGCTTTCATTTTTTTTCAATTACACACAGTAGTGTTGTAAATGTATACATGTATTTATTAGTTTTACTTGAAATGGTGCTGAAATAAATATTTTTAAATGCATTGCATTTTACCATTTTACATTCCATGAACATGCCATGCTTTAGTAACTTATATGCACTTTTCATTTTGACTTTGCATTGTGGGAGTTCTAGTGTAACTTTCTTAGTCAGAGAAGTGGTATTAAAAGTGACAGAATGAAAGAAAAATAACACTTGGTAGATATTAATGGGTCATATTGGCAAATATGCATGTACTGCCAATATATTGAACTTTCACACAGCACTTGTCATTTAAACATGCTGGTTTTCTTTTCTTTCACAAAAAGGTCACAGACAGTGCTGCTGGAATTGCAAATATGCATTTTTAAACTGTTATGAAAATGCTCATTAAGAGAAAACTTTGTAAACACACAGCATTGTAAGTAACTGCCACTTGATGTCAGGAGATGGGACAAAAGAGAATATGATTATTGAGTAAGTTAATTCAGGGTAAGTGGCAGGAACCCTGTTTAAATGCATTTTTAAAATTGTTGAAAATATAATTTTAAAAAAATAAGCATACCTGTACTTTGTCTTGATAGATACAGATGTGGTTGAATCTTCAAATAGAAATCTTGGAGATTTTTATGGTTGTTTTTGATGCAGGTGCTTGTGAATAACAGGAGACATGTATTCTGAGAGTTTAACAGTACATCTGAAGTGTTGTACTAAGATGACAGAGTTAGATGTACAGTTTTTGGATGTTATTGGTGAATGGGTGTGTGATTTATTGAAATCAGCCAATGAGGGAGTGCTACAAAGATTGAAGTGGAAAGGGAAGAAGGGCTGCTCTGTCTTACGGGGTCCATGGGTAGCGCAGTAGTTCACGGACAGGGCGTGCCACATCCAGGTCTTTTGAGGATGCCTGGCATGAAAATGGGACTGTGCAGCCCATGGGATTAGCCAATCAGCTTTCCTGTGTGTTGTATACAAGGAGAGAGGGTGGCAGAAGCTTAGCTTGCTGAGGACTGCAGATGATTATGGCTATGTCTTTCAGGAGGCAGAGTGTATGGATTTTGTGGGACTCATGAATTCATTGGCTGCAGGTGTATGGTGAGCACTGTGGAGTGGCTGAGAATCTTAGATCTGATGCTTTTCATGTAGATTTGTATGGAGTGCATGACATGAAGTGGGTGGACTTGCTCCCATTTTGTTTAAACATAGTAACACTAAAACATCCAGACATTATCATTGTTCAATGTGGAGGGAACAGTTTAGGGTATGTGACTGGAATCTCATTGCAGTTTGCAATGAAGGAGACATTTGGAAAGTTGAAGGAAATGTTCCCCAATTCCAGAATGATTTTTTCTCGCATTGTCCAGAGACAGATGTGGATGCGCTCAAGTTCATTTGGTCCACAAATGGAGAAAGGGAGGCGCAATGTCAATAAGGCTGTGTGTGCATTTTTGGGAGATGTTGGCATGACGTCTCTCCATTATGAAAATATTAAATTTGACATTGCCAACATTTTCCACAGAGATGGTGTTATGCCTCAATTGCTTACTGCGCTCCAATAAGTTGGGAGACGCACATATTCACCCTCACGTGTAAAACACAAGTACAAGAATACGAAATCCTACCTGATCTTTAAATGATAGATTGTGGACAGGAGTGATTCACCTGGCGTTCTTTCACTGTGCAGGTAAAGAGAGCACAGTGTGAAAACACCAGGCAAACCCTTGAGGGGAAGAAAACCCTTGAAGAGAGTGATCGCTGGGAGCGGGACGGAGCTTGCTTCTGGTGTGTGTCTTCAGGGGGTAGCTAGTCGCCGTCGGCTCGTCCTCAAGACGTCAGAGCGTTCTATCCAGTACCAGCAATGGCTACAACAAGAATGGAAAAATTAACCCGGATACAAGAGAAAATAGGAGACAGGTAAGTTTTATCAATGGATAAATATCCTATCCTTGAAGCTAGTTGTTGTCGAGGCTAAAGTAGGTTAAATCCCCAACGGAAGATGGGAGAGAGGATCTATGTGGGAATACAAACACTAATCAGATAAAGAGATGACGAGGAAATTGAAGCAACTAGTAATGGGAAGTCCTCATACCGAAATCCTGAATGGAGATTGGAAAGATATACCCGGGGAAACGTTCCGCGAGTGGGTTGTGATGGCGGTTGGGAGATGTACTCCACGTAACCGTGAGATGCGTGTGGTGCTAAATTAAAGGAGGGAATAAGATGGTAAATTTGTGTATCCTAAATCAGCTCTTTATGGATGTAAAGTAGATGTATGCCTACTTAAGTTGTGAAGTTCCCAGGAAGTATCCAGGTTTGATAATCCTCTGATTGGCGAGCCTTTGGACATGGGGGAAATTAATGAGTTCCTGATAGTTGGAAAGAAAGGAAAGGGACAGTGTATCAAGGGTTTAGAATATAAGCAAAAGTCTAGGAGTCCCTAGCTGCGATACCCACGAAGCGTGGCTTCTGTAATCATTAGCAACGCGATGCCGTACTGTATTTGATACCAGAAGTACTTTCTTAGCACGGATGGGAGGAGCATGATCTACTGCCTTCAAAACCACTGTACCGTCACCCTGCAATACAGCGGCCATCTTAGGTATGGGAATCTGAATGCTCGAGATACAACGCCAACAGCACCACAATGACCATTTCTGAAAGATGCCCTGAGGGTTTGTAACACGTAACACCTCTCGATGTAGGTCCTTGTTGGGTATGAAGATCCTTTTGTCCTTGAATAGCTGTCACGATGCCCGCTCCCGGGGAGCCGGCTCAGGCCCTGCGTCCCCGAAAGCGGACATCAAGTTCCCGGGGAAGGTCCCAGCAACCCCTTATAGGGACCCTTTGGACAGCGTCCTGGCGCCTATGGCGCCAAGCTCATAGAAAACGTCAGTCCTGGCACCATAGGCGCCAGGCTCATTATGGAAGTGTTTGGGTGCACTTACCTGATGCAGACCATGCTGCAGAACCCCGGCCTCCTTGAGGCCTGAAAGGAACTACTTTACCTGTGGGACTCATTTACCACCCGGGCGTGGTCGGGGAAGGATACATACCTGATTGGAGGAAGGACACATTCTAGGAACTTCTTCCAAGACTATTTAAACCACACCCGATCAGCCACACGTGCTTCGCGTTGTTCTGCATCTAGCAGCTGGACGCTCACCGTGTCTGCTCCTGCATCTTGACTTCTGCCACACCTGCCAGCATCCTGAATCACCTGCAAAGGAAGGGAACAAGAGAACAGAAGAAGGAAAAGGCCTCACCTGCTAAATCTGCATCCCAGAGACATTTCGCCGACAATCCTGAAAAGGAAGACATTTATTTTTAAAAGCACATCGCATCGATCGCTGCAGCGCCGCATTCTACTCACCTTTACAGGGCGCCTCCATGTTCAGCAGCGACCATCCGGATTCGCAGTCGCGCCCCCGCGCCTAGGGAGAAAAAGACAAGAACAAAGGTGAGAGAAAGAAGGGAAAAGGGAAGCTAAAACTCCATGTCAAGACTTACCTGTTGGGTCATTCCCTTTTCATTTCGGGTCCGCGCCGCATCCAGGCATTTTTGGACCCCGGCCCCTAAGGGGAAAAAGACATCAGCGTTAATGAGTGAATAAAAAGACATTACCAAAACACTCATTAAAGACTTACCTGATTTCCACAAGGATTTCACCGGTCACCTCGGGTCGGTGCCTGTTCCCCGGCATTCCGTACCCCGGCCCCTATGGGGAAAAAGACACTAGCATTAGAACATTAATGCATGGACACCAGGGGAACCACTTATAGAAAAAACTTACCTGGAAGCCAAGCAAGTTTGGTTCTCACCCATCCGAAAATCCAGTGACGTAACTGGATACCAACGCGCCCCTGCATCAGAAGCAGGATGGAGAGCTCGTCCTTCCAGACCCTAAGGTGAGACGCTACAGGGAAGCACAGAAGGGTTTTGAGGAGGGTGCGAGGGGTAAGTGGGAGGCCGATTGCATTACCCCGCAGACAGTTAACCCCCTATTCTCACCTACAGAAGGATACTTCTGCGAGTCAGACAAGCCAGATCTAGGGCCCGGTCCAGTCCGCCTTCCGAACCCTGCGCATCACCTTAGACGAGGTCACAGCAGCGCGAACCAGGCTAGCGCCCCCGTGGGAGTCAGGTGAGCGTTACAGAACGCGAAGCCTTCCTACAAATTCCCACCCAGGCGCTATG
This sequence comes from Ambystoma mexicanum, assembly GCF_040938575.1. Taxonomy (NCBI): domain Eukaryota; kingdom Metazoa; phylum Chordata; class Amphibia; order Caudata; family Ambystomatidae; genus Ambystoma; species Ambystoma mexicanum. The sequence continues at coordinate 1,469,134,444 of NC_090923.1, read as the reverse complement.
GAAACTTCTGAGACTGATCAGTTGGCCCAATTACTGGGCGAATTACGGGCCGAAGTACATGCTCGTCAAGAGACTAATGCCCTCAAGAGGGAATTAATAATATCAAAGGGAAGAACTGATGACCTGGCCAGACAGCTTTTGCAAGGTCAAGGTCAAGCTGGACAAACTCCTCTACCCTGTTCCGGAGGGAACCCCGCTCCTGTGGTTCCCAGTAACCCTGTGCAGATTAATCTACCTGGAAACATGCCGCTGGCCCCACCTGAACGCTTTGCTGGGGACCCAAACGATTCGCCGTATTCATGAATCAGTGTCGTTTGCACTTCCTATGCAGACCTAGGGCCTTCCCTAATGATCAGACCAAAGTAGCCTTTGTATTGTCATATCTCAGTGGCTGCGCTGCCGATTGGTCAGTTCCACTGGTTACTCAAGATGACCCGATTCTCCGTGATTTTCAAGGATTTCAAGCAAGCATGGAAAGGTTATTTGCTCGACACTCTCAGGGGCAGGCTCTGGATGACAAACTTCTATCCCTGCGACAGGGCAATCAGGACCTCCTATCCTATATTGCAACCTTTAATAGACTAATTGTGGAAACGGGATGCCCAGAGGATAAAAGAGTCACGTTATTTTATCGAGGTCTACGCGGAGAACTTAAAGATGTCTTGGCCCAAGTTGTAAATCCGCCCCAAGAATGCACAGAATATATAGACTTAGTGGTCCAATTGGATCACAGACTTCAAAACAGAAAAACAGATCGGTCCAGGTTTGAGACCCGGGTGTTGGTCAAGACCCACGCTAACCCCAAGGGAGTTGATGTCTCTGAGCCTATGCAAATTGGAGGGGTTAAAGAACCCTTAACTCAAAAGGAACGTGAAAGGAGGCGGCAGTTAAAATTATGTCTTTATTGTGGGAACTCTGGACACTTTCTACGAGATTGCCCGGCAAAACCGCCCCGAAAAGCGGTAGGAGCCGCTGATAAAAACCAGGAAGACTCTGTTTCGGGAAACGACTCAGCCCGACAAGCGTAGGGGTCTGGTTGCCGAGCTTGAAAACTAACTCTCACACCTCGCATTTCATTGTGCCAATGGTTCTCGTAGATCCAGAAAAGCCTAAGCAGTTGCATGCAATAAAGGCATACATCGATAGTGGGGCTATTGGAAACTATGTGGATCGTGAATTGGCCTCTAGGATTAACCTCCCTCTCCGTCCTAAAACCAGCAAAGATGTCATCACCACAGTCGATGGAACTGAAATTGCCTCTGGACCGGTAACACATTCCACTACTGGGGTGACTCTTATTGGTCCTGACGGCCATCGGGAGGCAGTTGTGTTTGATGTAATCAAGGCTCCACAGTTTCAGGTTATTCTTGGAATTCCTTGGTTAGAGACACATAATCCTCGAATTGATTGGCGAGCTAAGAGAATAACCTTCCCGGATTGTGCACAAACATGCTACCCAGAAAACCTGAAGATTAATCTAGCATCTGTAACCTCTGCCGATTGGTCAGTTCCACTGGTTACTCAAGATGACCCGATTCTCCGTGATTTTCAAAGGTTTCAAGCAAGCATGGAAAGGTTATTTGCTCGACACTCTCAGGGGCAGGCTCTGGATGACGAACTTCTATCCCTGCGACAGGGCAATCAGGACCTCCTATCCTATATTGCAACCTTTAATAGACTAATTGTGGAAACGGGATGGCCAGAGGATAAAAGAGTCACGTTGTTTTATCGAGGCCTACGCGGAGAACTTAAAGATGCCTTGGCCCAAGTTGTAAATCCGCCCCAAGAATGCACAGAGTATATAGACTTAGTGGTCCAATTGGATCACAGACTTCAAAACAGAAAAGCAGATCGGTCCAGGTTTGAGACCCGGGTGTTGGTCAAGACCCATGCTAATCCCAAGGGAGTTGATGTCTCTGAGCCTATGCAAATTGGAGGGGTTAAAGGACCCTTAACTCAAAAGGAACGTGAAAGGAGGCGGCAGTTAAAATTATGTCTTTATTGTGGGAATTCTGGACACTTTCTACGAGATTGCCCTGCAAAACCGCCCCGAAAGGCGGTAGGAGCCGCTGATAAAAACCATGAAGACTCTGTTTCGGGAAACGACTCCGCCCGACAAGTGTAGGGGTCCGCTTGCCGAGCTTGAAAACTAACTCTCAGACCTCGCATTTCATTGTGCCAAAGGTTCTCGTAGATCCAGAACAGCCTAAGCGGTTGCATGCAATAAAGGCATACATCGATAGTGGTGCTATTGGAAACGATGTGGATTGTGAATTGGTCTCTAGGATTAACCTCCCTCTCCGTCCTAAAACCAGCAAAGATGTCATCACCACAGTCGATGGAACTGAAATTGCCTCTGGACCGGTAACACATTCCACTACTGAGGTGACTCTTATTGGTCCCGACGGCCATCGGGAGGGTGTTGTGTTTGATGTAATCAAGGCTCCACAGTTTCAGGTTATTCTTGGAATCCCTTGGTTAGAGACACATAATCCTCGAATTGATTGGCGAGCTAAGAGAATAACCTTCCCGGATTGTACACAAACCTGCTACCCAGAAAACCTGAAGATTAATCTAGCATCTGTAGCCTCTGCCTCCATGCAACTACCTCCGGAATACCAGGACTTTCAGGACGTCTTCCAAAAGGAACAGGCCAACACGTTACCTCCTCACCGATCGTACGATTGCCAAATCGATCTGGTGCCCGGTGCACAACCCCCTTGTAGCAGGATTTATGCCCTTACCGAACCTGAGAACCTGCATTTGAGACAATATTTGGATCAATACCTCGCCAATGGTTTTATTCGCCCGTCAAAGTCCCCGGCATCCTCGGCTTTGTTCTTCGTGCCTAAAAAAGAAGGCGACCTTAGAACTTGTATCGATTACCGCGCATTGAACCAGATAACGGTTAAAAACCGTTATCCTCTGCCTCTGATTCCTGAGCTCCTTGACTAGGTGAAGGACGCTTGCATATACACCAAGTTAGATCTCCGGGGGGCATATCATCTGGTGCGAGTAAAAGAAGGCGACGAATGGAAAACAGCCTTCCGTACAAAATATGGATTATTCGAATACCAGGTAATGCCTTTCGGGTTGTGCAATGCGCCTGCTGCCTTCCAATTCTTCATGAATGATGTCCTTCGGGAACTCATCGATGTTTGTGTTGTCGTCTATATCGATGACATTCTAGTGTACTCCTCTTCGGAATCTGATCACAGAAAACACGGTAGGGCAGTTCTGGAAAAACTGCGCCAACACAAACTATTTGCTAAACTGGAGAAATGTGTTTTCCATACCACAGAAGTTGAGTTTCTCGGTTTCATCCTGACACCCAAAGGAGTCCGAATGGACTCAAGAAAAGTGGATGCCATCCTCAAATGGCCGTCACCTAGCTCTGTAAAAGGGGTTCAAAGCATGCTCGGCTTTGCCAATTTCTATCGCAGGTTTATCCCAGAATTTTCACGCATAGTACAACCCATTACTGCACTCTTAAGGAAAAATAAACGTTTTGAATGGTCTGAAGAAGCCGAGCAGGCCTTCCAGGATTTAAAAGCTAAGTTTACCTCCGCACCTATATTGAAACACCCACGTCCAGATCTCCCGTATGTCGTTGAAACGGACGCATCCAGCCTAGCCATGGGAGCAGTTCTGTCTCAAAGAGATCCTGAAACCAACCAACTGCATCCCGTAGCATTTTGGTCCAGAAAATTCTCGGCACCAGAGATTAATTACGCAATCACTGACAAAGAACTGTTAGCCATAAAGTCCGCTTTTAAAGCCTGGCGGCATTACCTGCTTGGCGCTCGACATACCATCACGGTGATCACTGATCACCGGAATTTACAGTATTTGAAAACCGCCAAGGCTCAGTCATCACGGCAGCTCCGATGGGCTTTGTTTTTCGCTGAATTTGATTTCGTGATTACCTATCGACCTGCTGCAAGAACGGCAAAGCAGACGCCTTATCCCGAATTGGAATGGGAGAATCTGATACAAACTCAGAACCAGTACCAATAATTCCCGAACAGAGAATTCTAGGCATGACTTCGTTACAGACGCTTGAAGACATTCAAGTCAGAGTGAAACAACTCCTGGACCCTACAGTCCTACAGGATTGGATACAAAAGGGATCAGACTTTACCATAGATAATGGTTTACCTTATTACCAAGGACTCTTATTCCTGCCGCACAAGGATTTACACGAACTAGTTATTTCAGGTTATCATGATACATTAATAGAGGGACACCCCGGTATTGCCAAGACAATGGAAAAGGTGAAACGACAATTCTGGTGGCCCTCTTGGCGAAAAGATGTTAAATCTTTTGTGGTGTTTGCGCCCAAAATAAAGGGCAAAAGAAAAGACCAGCCGGTCTCCTTCAACCTCTAGACATTCCGCCAGCACCCTGGCACACCCTATCAATGGATTTTATTACGGACTTGCCTCTTTGTTCGGGATACAATACCATTCTGGTAATTGTGGATTTGTTTTCCAAAATGGCCCACTTTATTCCTTCGAAAGGTTTACCTTCAGCTTCTGTCCTAGCCAAAGAATTCCTCGAAAATATTGTTCGGCTACATGGATTCCCATCTATACTAATCTCTGACCGGGGAAGCCAATTCATTTCCCACTTCTGGCGCAAATGTTGTCAAATGGCACAAATCGACGTAAGATTATCGACCAGTCACCACCCTCAGACCGATGGTCAGACCGAGAGGACAAATCAGACCCTTGAGCAGTACTTACGGTGTATGTTACAGCAATCTGAAAGCAACTGGAAAGACATTCTTTGGATAGCCGAATACGCATATAATAATTCGGTACACTCTGGAACTGGCCATAGTCCTTTTTATACCTTGTTTGGACATCACCCTCGAACCTCAAACCTCGACTCACCTCAGAACCTCGGAGTGCCCGCAGTAGAACATCTGCATTCTACCATTACCCGAGCCTTCAAAGAGGCAACCACGCATTTACAATAAGCCAAGAGAAAATACAAGGAGAATGCTGACCTACATCGGAGTGAAGCACCTCCGTATCAGATTGGGGATCAAGTGTGGTTAGCTACCAGACATATACCGCTCAAAGGGCCTCGAACTTTTAACCCAAAATATCTGGGACCTTATTCTATTACGGCAATAATTAACCCAGTAGCGGTTAAACTTGATTTACCAGCTAATATGCGAATTCACCCTGTTTTTCATGTGTCACTTCTGAAACCAATGGTCCCCGGAACCCGACTACTCAAACCTCCAGAACCTATTCAAATAGATGGGGAACCCGAATTCGAAGTGAAGAACATTTTAGATTCAAAAATGTTTAGGTCAAAGCTTTTCTACCTAATTGATTGAAAGGGGTACGGACCTCAGGAGAGGTCGTGGGAACCCAGTGACCATGTGCATGCACCTCGATTAGTCAGGAAATTCCACCGACTCTTCCCAAACAAACCAAAACCCCCGGAGGGAACAACCTTGGGAGGGGCCTTGGGGGGGAGTGCTGTCACAATGCCCGCTCCCGGGGAGCCGGCTCAGGCCCTGCGACCCCGAAAGCGGACATCAAGTCCCCGGGGAAGGTCCCAGCAACCCCTTATAGGGGCCCTTTGGACAGCGTCCTGGCGCCTATGGCGCCAGGCTCATAGGAAACGTCAGTCCTGGCGCCATAGGCCCCAGGCTCATTATGGAAGTGTTTGGGTGCACTTACCTGATGCAGACCATGCTGCAGAACCCCGGCCTCCTTGAGGCCTGAAAGGAACTACTTTACCTGTGGGACTCATTTACCACCCGGGCGTGGTCGGGGAAGGATACATACCTGATTGGAGGAAGGACACATTCTAGGAACTTCTTCCAAGGCTATTTAAACCACACCCGATCAGCCACACGTGCTTCGCGTTGTTCTGCATCTAGCAGCTGGACGCTCACCGTGTCTGCTCCTGCATCTTGACTTCTGCCACACCTGCAAGCATCCTGAATCACCTGCAAAGGAAGGGAACAAGAGAACAGAAGAAGGAAAAGGCCTCACCTGCTAAATCTGCATCCCAGAGACATTTCGCCGACAATCCTGAAAAGGAAGACATTTATTTTTAAAAGCACATCGCATCGATCGCTGCAGCGCCGCATTCTACTCACCTTTACAGGGCGCCTCCATGTTCAGCAGCGACCATCCGGATTCGCAGTCGCGCCCCCGCGCCTAGGGAGAAAAAGACAAGAACAAAGGTGAGAGAAAGAAGGGAAAAGGGAAGCTAAAACTCCATGTCAAGACTTACCTGTTGGGTCATTCCCTTTTCATTTCGGGTCCGCGCCGCATCCAGGCATTTTCGGACCCCGGCCCCTAAGGGGAAAAAGACATCAGCGTTAATGAGTGAATGAAAAGACATTACCAAAACACTCATTAAAGACTTACCTGATTTCCACAAGGATTTCACCGCTCACCTCGGGTCGGTGCCTGTTCCCCGGCATTCCGTACCCCGGCCCCTATGGGGAAAAAGACACTAGTATTAGAACATTAATGCATGGACACAAGGGGAACCACTTATAGAAAAAACTTACCTGGAAGCCAAGCAAGTTTGGTTCTCACCCATCCGAAAATCCAGTGACGTAACTGGATACCAACGCGCCCCTGCATCAGAAGCAGGATGGAGAGCTCGTCCTTCCAGACCCTAAGGTGAGACACTACGGGGAAGCACAGAAGGGTTTTGAGGAGGGTGCGAGGGGTAAGTGGGAGGCCGATTGCATTACCCCGCAGACAGTTAACCCCCTATTCTCACCTACAGAAGGATACTTCAGCGAGTCAGACAAGCCAGATCTGGGGCCCGGTCCAGTCCGCCTTCCGAACCCGGCGCATCACCTTAGACGAGGTCACAGTAGCGCGAACCAGGCCAGCGCCCCCGTGGGAGTCAGGTGAGCGTTACAATAGAAGGCCTTGGCTAGGTTTTAGCTGGTATTTTGCTACCAATTCTAGATGCGAGGATTCCCAATCCTTTGATGTGACTTCGATCTTTTGTAAGAAGTCTCGTACCACTGGCACACAAACCGTCTTGGGGAACATCGGTTCGGATTTGAACGGAGCATCTTCCACTGGATCTCTACGAGACAAGGCATCTGCCATTAAATTTGTTCTGCCAGGGATAAATGTAAACGTGATACGGAAGGGTGAAAAAAATGAGCCCAACGAGCTTGGCGGCTGTTACATGTATGAGCATATTGTAAGATGCGTAAGTTGTGGTGGTCTGTTCTCACTCCAATAGGGAATCGGGCTCCTAATAGAAGATGTTGCCATTCTTCGAAGGCACGTTTTATGGCCAACAGTTCCTTTTCCAACACGGTATAGTTGATTTCCGCCTGAGATAGTGTTTTTGATAAGTAGGCAATTGGTTGTTTGATGTTATTAACCCCGAGTTGGAGGAAAACCGCTCCCAGTGCCTAATGAGATGCATCTGATTCCATAATTAACCTTTTCTGTTGATCTGGCATGATCAGTATTGGGGTGTTCGTAAAAGGTTTCTTCAGTTCTTTAAATGAGTGTTGAATCTCCGATGACCAGTGAAAAGAAACCCCCTTTTTAAGGAGATGTGTTAAAGAATGTGTAAGAGATGAAAAATGGGGGATAAAACGTCTATAAAAATTGGCGAATCCCAAGAATCTTTGAATGTCTTTGACAGACTTAGGAGTTGGCCACTCTGTGATAGCAGAGATCTTGGTGGGATCCATGGAAATGCCCTCTCCTGACAGTATGTATCCTAAATAGGCAACCGAAGGCTTATGGAATTCGCACTTCTCTATCTTGCAGAAGAGATGATTTTTTTGCAGACGGGAGAGGACTTCCTGTACATGATGAATGTGCTCAGCCAATGATGATGAAAAAAACATTATATCATCGAAATAGATGATTACGTAGTGTAGGGATATATCTGCGAATATGTGGTCCATAAACCATTGGAAGACGGCAGGAGCGTTGGATACACCAAACGGCATGACTCTGTATTGGTAGTGACCGAATGGAGTACGGAAGGCTGTTTTCCATTCATCTCCCGTCTTGATGCAGATTAGATGATAAGCCCCACGTAAATCGAGTTTGGTATAGATGCGTGAGCCCCGTACTGCCTCCAGAATGTCCGGGATGAGGGGCATCGGATATTTATCCGGCCCCGTGATCTTATTTAACCCTCGATAGTCAATACACGGGCAGAGTTCTGTGGTGTTCTTTTTTGGAATAAAAAAGAGTGACGCTGCCGCCGGGGTAGGTTGACTCCATGATAAGACCATTTTGCAAATGTGTTCGCAAATACTCCTTTAGCACTTCTTTCTACTTGGCGGAAAAGAATATACATATGTCCGAATGGAAGAGGACTGTTTGGTACTAAATCTATGGCGCAATCATCCCTTCTGTGTGGGGGTAACTCGGAGTATTCAGTGGGCCTCATTACGACCCTGGCGGAATTCAAAAAACGATGGCGGAAATGCAATACCGCCATCGAATAGCGCTCGGTGCGATTATGACCCGTCACCGTAAAGTACGATGCCATTAGCGACACCGTAGTGAACGCCAACGCTAACTGCACCAAGTACGCGCGCGCGCACCATGCCAAACCGTAATGAGCACCATGGCGCAAGGGTACGCGAATTCCGACCCTAGCGGACATGTACTTAACGCCATCAAGCACGGCGGAAAGTACCATTCCGCCATGGTGAGAAGTACGGCATCGCGAATCAACCGTAAACGGCCCCACTGAGTGCCTGTACACCGCTCCCTGGCCACATAGTACAACTCCCCGTAGGTGCAACGAAGTCACAATGCAACCAGTGAAATGTACAAGTCACCCATGCATGCCAACGAACAAAAGAATCACAAGAGGGGCCAATGGGAGCTGCAGGGCACAGATGGCACGAACACAGAAGCTATTCCAATGGACATGACCTCAGACTCCCACCAAGAAACGCACGCAAACACAGGCACCTGTGACCAGCAATATTCCGACAATCACATCATTCCACCAATCCACCTGGCTGACCGGCATCTGTTACACAAAACCTAATCCCCCGCCCCTGAGCATGACATCAATCAAACAGTCATATTGGCAGCCCTCACCCCTGACCTCACTGGGCTTCGTAGGCAAACGCGCCCAGCACAGTACCACGCAACTATACTCCGAAGCTGGAACCCAATGCAGATCTCCTCACAATACATCGCCCCCCAAATCGGAATATGCCACATCACTTGCAAAGAAGAACGCTACACGGCCCATATCAGAATAGAAATTTAATGCACAACAAATACACCAAGCCCATACAGCCATTAGGCCATGAACTCCAAGACACATTTCACCATTGTGGGCTGCATCGGCAATAAATGACCAGCTACTTCTTGTGTGACGCCCTGTTCCTTCATGGTACACAGGGGCTACATTCTCGTACGAAAAGGCAACATGGAAGCGCCTAGAACCGCAGGGCCGTCCCAATAGGGAGGCACTAGTCCAGCTGGAAGGCCGAAATGTTGCTCCGAGCCACTAGTACTGCGTAAGGGCATGTGGCCCATTGGCGATCGTCCCATAAGATCGTAATGCTGCTCCACTGATTAACACGAAGCAGCAGGTGTCGGGAGTAAAACCCATCTGCAGGAGTGGCATACAGATGGCAGTGGCAAAAGGGGAGGAGATACCTGTCAACCAAAAGAAAAGTAAAAGAATAGAATGGCCATCAGAACTACATTCGAACAACTCACTTCAATGATCACACTAAATCCACAGCCATATGCATGCTAGCCCACTCCAAAGGATCATCACCACCCAAAAACCACTTGCGAATCATAACTATCTATATCGAGGTGAAAACACTATCACAAACGAGTGTACCTGTGCATGCGTCTGTTAAAACAGAATCCATCTGATGGGATTGGTAACGTGTATAGACACAAGTGACTGAAGGCGCGTCGAGACAGGGAGGGCTCAACAAGGCCAGATAGACGATGGTCCCACTATGGCAGCCCTGCATCACATAGCGCAGGGGAGGCGGATAGATTCCAAGAATCCCTGTACATGGCAAACTCTGTATCAAATCATCTGTCCATGCATCCATACATCATTCCCTCATCCCGGAATGAAAACGCCTGTTTCCATACTCACATGACATGTGAAATTTCCATTGAGTCTGTGCGTCATGCAGCCTGCAAAATCCACTGTGCCCCAGCCCGTAATTCCAGTGTTGTGAAGTAACATGTATCTGGGAACGTCCGGCCTCATCGCCCACGTCGCTATTGCGCATCCCAAACTATTCATATCAATCATTGCATCCTCGCCATGGGCCCTGTCCCAAGGACATTGAACAATAGAACGTTATATTTGCAGTCAGACCTGTGGGCATCTCCTCGCCGCTAGCTGAAAACCGAAAGCGCCGCCCTTCGAATTCCTCATTTGTAACATCACGTCGAAAAGGCATCTGTGGCCGCTTGTAATCACAAATTAATCCATCTAGTGCGGCTGTGCGTGAAAATGGCAACTGCCTTCACTCACAAATGGGACGCCCCGCCCGTCGGTGAACCCCGGTGCAGTGATGCATGAGGGTCCACCGTTACTCGAGTACTACGTTCCACTGACCCTTCACAAGTCTGTTCGCGACTGCAAAGAATGTATGTGAAACAATGGGACCATAGCCGAATGTACATATCAACCAATGTTACACGGCCATCGGGTACTAATACATGATTGTAATAGCAAGATGCCATTCCTCGAATTGCAGCGTTGTGTGCGGGACGTGCTCGCCCAAAGGGGAGAGCAGCTTGCACAGGTGGAATGAATCACCACAGGTGGAGGCCATACAGCCTGAAAACACATAAATTGCACGCCCAGTCTCCTCCCACAACCACTCCGAAATGCTACCGGCAGGACTCGCGATGTTGGCCCTGGGGGACCTGATAGCACTGCAAGTACTCCAACTCCAAGAAGAAGACGAACACCAACTACAACCGGCCGCACGGAGGAGATGCAGGAGGAGGAGGAGGGCAAGGCAGGGCCAGCAAGGGCCGCCAGCACAGCCACTACCACCACGCAGGCAGCCCGCAATCCCACGCCTCCGAGCACATCCATTCAACCTCACTGATGAGCAGATCCACACCCTCTACCGTTTGGACCGGGACACCATAGCCGCCATTGTGGACATGACACAGGCTGACCTTGTCAGCATGATAGATAGCCCAACCGCCATCCCACCCCTACTGAAGGTGGTGTCTGTACTACACTTCCTGGCCACAGGCACCTACCAGCACACAGTCGGACAGTTGCATGGCATTTCTCAGCCACTGTTCTCACGGACACTATTGCAAGTGCTCGATGCCCTCCTGCAGCACGCAGACGACTACATCTCTCTACCACGCTCGGAGCAGGAAATTACCAACACAAAAGTGGGATTCCATGCACTTGGCGGCATACCGGGTTGCCTTGGTGCCATCGACTGCACCCATGTGGAATTGGTCGTCCCACATGCCATGGAGGCCCAGTACCGCAACCGAAAACAATTTCATTCTCTGAATGTACAAATGGTGTGTGACTCCAACAGGATCATTACACATTGTTGTGCCCGATTCCCTGGATCAACCCATGATTCTATGATCTTGAGGAACTCTACAATACCACGCTACATGGAGCGACACACAGGGAACAGATCCTGGCTACTCGGTGAGTCTCATTTCATGCATGATGATGTGGGGTATGTGATGCGGCAATGACCTGGCAGGAAGGGGGGGGGGGTGCGTACGTAGCAATGGCATTCCACATTATTCGTTTATCGTCCACATACAGGTGATGCCGGATATCCACTGAAGAGATGGCTCCTCACACCAGTCCGGAACCCACGGGACCAGCATGAGGAGGACTACAACCATGCCCACTCACGTACCCGTGTAGTCATTGAACAGGCATTCGGCCTACTGAAGACCCGTTTCCGGTGCCTCAGCAGGTCTGGCGGGGCACTCCTGTACCGCCATGAGAAGGTTGCAAAGATGGTGATGGCATGTGTCATGCTACACAACATGTGCGTACGTAGAAATGTGCCCATGCCCCCTGACGCAGAACTGCAAGCACCTGAAGATGGTCATGATGAGGGTGGGGATGTGGCAGCACCTCAAGGAGTCTGCGAGGCACAGGAGGGCCGTGAAATTCGTCAGCATCTCATTGATGCATGCTTCTAGCACTCACGCCTGGTGGCTGATACATGGACACGGGACTCGTGGCACTGTGTGTGTCTGGTACATGCACAATATGGACTGTACGCCTATGATGGCCTAGTACACAAAGATCATTGTCCACACATCTCATTGGTTGATCGTGCATTGTTTATGGCATATGTGATATCATGTTGAACACCCTATCGACCCGCCACCCAAGTGAGCCCAACACACCCCCTCCACCCTCCTACCTCCCCCCCGAACACCAGTGTCCAAAGATGCTCATTGTCAGTGGGCAGTCGCTATTGCAAGCCCCCTCTGCGGGTATCAGGGGCACCCCTGCCTGTGGAGCGCAGGTTCCTCCCAGATCTACGTTGGGGGCTGCCCTGGACGGAACTTGCAACGGATGATGTCTCTGCCTGCTCACGTCCATGCATGTCCCTAAGGGTTTGTGAGAGCTCAGTGAGCACACGGCGCACTGCGGCAAGTTCGGCACATACGTCTTTGCACATCGCATGCAGTTCCCCCCTCAGGCTCTCGGTGCTTCTCTCCATTTGGACTCTCAGGCTCTCGGTGCTACTCTCCATTTGGACTCTCAGGCTCTCGGTGCTACTCTCCATTTGTGCCCTAAGTGTCTCAGTTGATGTTTCTATGTCTGCCTTAGTGCCCCCACATCCATCGGCATGGTCCTTGAGGAGCGTGGCCAGTTGCTGCTGTTGCACGATTAACTGGTCGAGGGACTGTTGCCTGTGCTGTGCCATGGCCATTTGCGGTGGTGTCACAGAGGGGCTGTTCGCCTCATGTTGCCCTGCCACAGGGCTTGTGGGGGATGGCCAGTCGTCGTCTTGTGGGTGCCCCTGCGTGGTATCCTCATGGTGTACGGAATGGAACAGACAGGGGGATTGGGACAGGTCATGGATGGATCTGACTTCGACATCCCCGTCTTCTGTGTCGGAGCATGCTGCCATTAATGGGGTGTCACCTATGGTGCTGCTGCCACCAGAGGCAGTACCTTCTGTGGCATCCATTGGGGGGACCTGTGGTGGTGCTGTTGTGGGCATGCTGGCTGCTGGGGTGCCTGTTGATGTTCCCTCCTGTGTGCTGCCACTTGATATGTGCTGCTGCCGTGTCTTGATGCGTGCAGCTGAGGTGGAGGGTCTTTGGCCGTCGGTCTTGGCCCTCTTTGCAGGTGTGCTGGTAGGGGTGTCCTGGAGCTCGTCGTTTGGATCGGACCCTGTGGTGGAGTAAAGGAGGGCGAGCGTTATTCATGGGTCTGTGGGAATTGGAATGGCAATGTATCACATGCATTGGGGTGGTACCTGAGGGTGATTTGGGTCGGGCCTTGGAGGTGCTTTCATTTGTGTGTGGAGTGAGGGTGCAGTTGTTTGGCAGCCTGCAGTTAGGGTGTGCCTGCTGCACGTGTAGTGGGTGTTATTGGGGTTTTTACTTATTTATGTATTTATTGTGGTTTTAAAGTGCGCTATCAGGCAAATGTGTGTGGACGTTCTCCTGGCCATGTGTTGCTGTTGCGCTATGTGGACACATGTGGATCACATGATTGGACATTGTGGATTTGGCATGGTTTTCTTTGGGCCACCTACCTGATTCTCCGGATGTCTGCACTCCTTTCTCCATCCCTCCGACTCCCTCTATGCTCTCCATTCCAATGGTGGAGGCACAGATTTCTTCCCAGGGGGTCAACTTGATGGGTGATTCCGACCCTCCCCCGGTGGCTGTGGCAATGTTGCGGTTGGCAGAAAGTATGCTACGGACGCGTATCCGCAGGTCGTCCCACCGCGTCCTGCATTGCTGTGGGTTGCGGGGTGCGGTCCCCAACGCACTTACCCGCTGTGCCACCAGGGCCCATATGGCCTTCTTGTTCGCAAGTGCCGTCCTGGTCATTTGCGTGGAGAAGACGGCGGCGGCATTCTCCTGGAGGGTCTCTGTTAGCACGGTGAGTTCCTCACGGGAGAAGTGGACCTGCCGCTTGCGGTCGCACGCTTTCTTCGCTACTTTTCCCATTTTTCTTGGTTTCACTGGGGTGGATGACGGGTTGGGATGTGTCTCAGGGTGGTGTTTTTAGTGGTTGTGTGTATTTAGTGGTTTTATAGGTGTACGGCGTGTTGTTTCCCGTTCCGGACCCATGTTTTTACTTCCGTTTCCGTATATTTACGGTCACCGTACTTTCCGGTTGGCACTCACTGCGGTGTCCGCTATGATGGGTGGCGGTATTGCACCTAGGGCGCCGTACGGCGGCGGTGTGGGCCGTTTTGGGGTCATTTCCGCCATCGCGGACTTTGCACTTCCGCCATGCCGTGGTGCTCGTGCCCGATGGGTCGGAATGGGCCGCACTTTGCTCCATCGTGCAATGGCGGAAACGCTATTTACGCTGTGGCGGTCCGGTCAGTCACTTTCCGCCAGGGTCGTAATGAGGGCCAGTGTGTGTAAATACTGGTTGAAATTGTTGGTATTCAGGAGGTAGTGTAGAGACCTGGTTTAATAGGGTTCCCACAGGACTTGAATTCCCTGGATCTCGATCCCCTCCGTACTGGGGGTTAACCTTTTTTAAACAGTGTCGGACACACATCTCTGAGCCCAAGAATAGAGTTCCTGCTGCCCAATTGATGTAAGGGTTATGTCTTCTTAACCAGGGTAGTCCTAAAATGATGGGATAATGTGCTGTCTGTATGATATCTAACTCTAGGGCTTCCTGATGAGAGGCTATAGTCATAATCAGGGAACATGTATGGTCCTTCATGGGACCTAAAACGAGAGGACTACCATCTACACTTTCTACTGGGATGGATATTGTCTTGGTGGTTCTAGGAATGTTATGCTTTTGAGCCCATGAATCATCAATGAAATTTACGCTGCACCACAGTCTACCAGAGCAGGAACATTCTCCAGTCGGATGTTCTCCCATGAGAGGTACACTCCTAAAACAACCATTCCGTTGTCTGATTGTGGGCTCTGGGAATCAGAAAAAGCACTAAAGGGGGAACTGTTTGTGGATGAAGTACCCTGCACCGTCGTTCCCTTTACGGCCGGGCACTGGCGTTTTCCGCCTTCTTGGTAGGAACTAAGAGGCACTCTTTGACGGTATGTGTATTGGCTCCACAATACATACAAAGTTCAAGAGACTTTCGTCTAAAGCGTTCTTCTGGTGAGAGAGGACCGCGAGTGGCTCCCAACTGCATGGGTTCTTCCGTTGACACGGGTTTACTAGGCGTCACACACCCTTCATTCTGTGGTCGACTGTTTTTTCCCTTTCTTTTCTCGCGGTTTCTTTCCTGGAGTCTATAATCCAGTTGCATCACTAACAATATGCATTCACCAAATTGTGGGGACGAGGTACCTGTGAAACCTCATTGTCACGCCCTCTCACACGACCTTTCCCTCCTCACACCTCTCCTCCTCAGGCGCCTCGCGCCGTAGTATTTCCCATTCGTACCACCAGCAGGGAAAACACGGCAGGCGGAATACCATGTTGGGCGGTTCTGCCTCGTTTCGCCCTTTTCCGCGTTGGCGTCTGCCATGGCGCCTCTTGCACAGCCGGCAACGTCAGAATACCAGGAAGTGCCGGCAGCTCCAATCGCTGGCCGCGTTGCGCGCCATGCAACGTACGCGAGCAGTCACGTGATACGTCACGTGATACCACTCGCCCCTTCAAAAGAAGCCGGCAAACAAGACTCTTTGCTTCACAGCTACTTCAACTTCTACGGAGGACTGTCACGCATTACCCTTGCTCTTGTTTGCTTCGACCTTGGAACTCTTTTCGGATTTGCTATTGGATTACCCTTGGATTTTGGCGTGCTCTCTGATTTTCTGGACATCCGACCCCTGTTATACTCTGGACTTGCTCTTGGATTGCCCTTCTGTTTTGCAACCTTCGGATTGCTTCAAGCCTTGTTACATATCTTGCCACACTCCACGAGGTACTGGGAAAGAGTGCCTATTACATCATTCCAGCTTGCCGTGGATTTCCCTGCGTAGGTTTTCTACCTACATTCCATCTCTATTAGGTAAGGTGGTGTCACTGCATCTTGTTTAACCCTTTCTATCAATTGCCCATTGCCATTATAGAGTATATTCCTGATTATAACCTTTTGCCTTACAGCACTCAGGGGTCCTTCCGGCGTTCTCAATACCAGGCTGACGACAACACTCCTTCCTGTGGCCTCAAAGATTGCTCGGGCAGTGTTTATATTCTGCTCGAGCGGTACTTGGGGACGGAGGCATTTTATAACTGCACGACCATCAAGTCGGACCCATCAAGTTAGAACAGACTGTGAAGCCTTATGGTCGTCCAGTTATGGATGTTTCAGCCGGGGACCCTGTGACTGCTTTAATGCAAGCAGTGACATCGCTTAGGACAGATAAGGCAGTTGCTACCACTGCCCTCCGCACTGATTTAGCCTCTGCCACCACTGCACTGAACCATCGTCTTGATGCCATGCAAAGCACCCGACATCCCTTACCTGCTGACGCTGAGTTCGGCGATGCTGCCTCATCCCAAAACACCCCCATCACTCCACTTACTTTGCCAGTCCCGTCTGTGGTGGTTCAGACTCCATTTCCTCTAGCAGCCCCTGAGAGGTACCAGGGAGATCCTTTGAAATATCGCACTTTTATAAATCAGTGCAAACTACATTTCTTATGCCGACCTCAAGCTTTCTCTGATCCAGTCTCTAAAGCGGCTTTTCTACTCTCCCATTTGTCGGGTGTAGCAGCCACATGGGCTAATCCGTTTTTGGAGAGCAATCATCCCGCTCTGTACGATTTCGAATTATTGACTCAAGAAATGGCTAAGGTTTTTGACACTAGATATAAAGCCCAATCCAGAGACATGGAGCTCTTAGACCTCACTCAAGGTCGATCTACTCTCATTGAGTATATTACCAAGTTTAATCAACTCGCCACCGAGACTTCATGGCCAGAGAATAAGAAGGCAGTGATCTATTATCGGGGTCTGTGTGGTTCCATGAAGGATGCTTTGTCTGTAGTGCCCTCCCTTCCCTCGCTTTATCTTGATCTGGTAGATTTAACCTTGCAAATCGACGCCAGGCGGGCAGAACGTAAGGGGGAAGCAGGGATATCCCAGAGCTCACCTTCAACCTCATCTAGCACCTTATCTGAACCCATGCAGATCGGCGGGGTACGCAGTCCTATTACACATGCCGAACGGGAGCGCAGGAGGGCAGACAACGCTTGCTACTACTGCGGACTCAATGGGCACTTTGTAAAGGAGTGTCCCCGTCGACCAAGAAACAAAGCTCCGGGTTTTCCGAAGACTCACCCTTGAGATCAGGGGTTGGGGCGAGTCCTATACCTAATACCTCTGATCTTACTTTTGGCCCCGTTCGACCTGTGGTGGTGCAAGCTTCCTTAAACCTAGCTGCAGGAGTTTCCCATGCAATACAAATAGTGATCGACTCTGGTGCTACTGGTTGCTTTATAGACATAGCGCTAGCCAGCGCTCTAAACTTACCTCTGGTCCAAAAGAAACACCCCGAACCAGTTCATGCAGTAGATGGGACGTCATTAACCTCTGGGCCGATCTTACACCAGACAGCCCCTTTGGAATTAGTCATACAGGAAGTCCATAGAGAGACCATGACTTTTGACCTCATAGCTACGCCTCAGTTTGGTGTTATCCTGGGCATTCCTTGGCTAAAGAGGCATAATCCTTTGATTAACTGGGGTACAGGTCAGGTACTCTTTGAATCCGAAACATGTCAATACTACTGCCTGCTTGAGACACCTCAGGTTTCCAGTCCCGCAGACATCCTAGGGATAGTCGCTTCATTAGACATAGAAGACAGGGACGATTCCCCAGACACACACATGATAGGGGCGGTCACAAATAACATACCTCCTGAGTATTATGAATTTCGGGCAGTGTTTGACAAAGGCTCTGCAGAAGGCCTTCCTCCACATCGATCTTACGACTGCCCCATTGATTTAATCCCAGACGCCCCTATCCCAAAGGGGCGGATATACTCCTTAACCCAAACAGAGGAGCGGGTCCTTCAGGATTACATACAGCAGGCTCTGCGTCTAGGTCATGTTCGCCCATCAACCTCTCCAGCTGCAAGTCCCATCTTCTTTGTGCCAAAGAAGGAAGGGGATCTCCGTCCCTGCATTGATTACAGGCGTTTGAACGCCATCACAGTAAAAAACCGCTATCCTATTCCTCTTATTACCCCGTTGTTGGACAGACTTACTCATGCCACAATTTACACCAAATTGGATCTACGGGGTGCATACAATCTCATACGCATACGAGAGGGAGACGAATGGAAGACGGCTTTCTGCTCACGACAAGGGCTGTTTGAGTATACAGTTATGCCGTTTGGTCTCTGTAATGCTCCTGCTACGTTCCAGCGCTTCATGGATGACATATTTGGCGATATCCTGAACACATACGTAGTAGTGTATTTAGATGACATATTGGTCTTCTCTTCCTCTCTCGATGAACACATCAAACACGTCAAGGAAGTGTTGTTACGTCTGCAAGCCAATGCACTATTCGCTAAACCTGAAAAGTGTATTTTCCATACCAGCCAGGTTGAGTTCTTGGGGTTCCATATCTCTCCTGGAGGCCTCTCCATGAATCAGTCCAAAGTTCGGGCAATAAACGATTGGCCGATTCCGACCACACTCAAGCAATTACAGTCGTTCTTGGGTTTTGCCAACTTTTACCGACGGTTCATAGCTGGGTTTTCTTCTATTGTAACACCACTCACTGCGCTCACTAGTCCTTCAGTCCCCTATGTCTGGTCCGAAAAACAACAAAATGCTTTCGATTCTCTGAAAACTATGTTTACTACTGCTCCGGTGTTACAACACCCTGACTCTGAACTCCCGTTTGTCCTTGAGGCAGACGCATCCTCTTATGCACTTGGAGCTGTACTGTCCCAGCCATGTCCTGCCACTGGTCGGCTACATCCGGTGGCATTCCACTCTCGCAAATTCACAACAAGTGAATTACACTACACAGTCACAGAAAAAGAACTATTGGCCATTAAGGACGCCTTACAGACCTGGAGACATCACCTTCTAGGAGCAAAACACCAGACGGTGGTGTTCTCAGACCATAAGAATCTCCAATACCTTGCCTCCTTGAAATGTACCAATAGTCGACAAGTACGTTGGCATCTTTTCTTTGCCGCGTTCGACTTCGTGGTCAAACATAGACCTGGTGTAGGGCATGGGAAAGCAGACGCCCTGTCTCGTTCTCCTGGGGGGGAAGTTCTACCATCCTTCCCTGAAACCTTGTTGAGTGATTCTCACGTAGTATGTGTTTGCACACCATCACCTTCATTGCAGTCCACCATACGACAATGGGTCTCCCGATATCCACAGTCACTAACAGAATGGGATCCCGTTATGCAGGATGGGCTGCCCTTTGTACATGGGAAGCTTTTTCTTCCCACGAGTGAAACCAGGAATTTGGCGTTGGAATGGTCTCATGATGCTGCCATTAATGGTCACCCCGGGCAGCATCGTACCCTGGAATTACTCAAACGATGGTGTTGGTGGCCGGCTATGAAACGAGACGTACAGAATTATGTCAATACCTGTCCAATCTGTGCTCAGGGCAAGTCACGTAGGGGCCGGCCTTTGGGTCTTCTTCTTCCTCTCCCGGTTCCTCCACGTCCCTGGCACACGGTCTCAATGGACTTAATTACTGATTTGCCACGCACACAGGGTTTCGATACTATATGGGTTGTTGTCGACTCCTATACCAAAATGGCTCGTTTTGTACCATGTAAGGGAGTACCCTCAGCCCCGGTTTTGGCCAGGCATTTCTTTAAGTCTGTCTTCTGTCTCTTTGGCCTGCCTCATGTTTTGGTGTCCGATCGAGGCACACAGTTCACCTCTCGTTTCTGGCGGGCCCTCACCTCTCTGTTGGGAATTGATGCTCATTATTCCTCTGCTTACCATCCAGAGAGTGACGGGCAGACTGAGAGGGTTAACCAGTCATTGGAGCAATACCTACGTTGCCTAACGTTACAATATCAGGACGCTTGGCTTAATTTATTGCATCTTGCCGAATTTGCTTATAACAACTCTTTGCATTCTGCTACTGGTTTTTCGCCATTCTTCGCTCTCTATGGCCAACATCCTCGTACTCTTCCTCTGCCAGATTACCCCTCTTCTGATAACCCCGCTGCCTCGGCCTGCGCTAGGGATTTAGTGTCAGTACATGCCCAGACTTTGATCCATTTGCGTGAGGCCCAATCTTCCATGAAATCCACAGCTGACAGGAAGAGGGCGGATGCTCCTGCGTACAAGGTGGGGGACAGGGTTTGGCTCTCCACTCGTCATTTACACATTCCTGGTTGTCGCAAACTTCTCCCTCGCTTTGTGGGTCCTTACAAGGTGGCCAAGGTTCTGAATCCGGTGGCTATGCGTCTGGCGGTACCTCCTGCTTGGCGAATCCACCCAGTTTTCCATGTCTCCCTGCTTAAGCCCTGCCCTGGTCCTACCCGATTAGTTGCCCCTCCTGCTCCGGTCTCTGTCTCTTCTCCTGATGTTTTTGAGGTCCAGGGAATACTGGGTTCCCGTGTACACAGGGGTGGGCTACAATATCTGGTGGATTGGCGGGGTTATGGCCCTGAAGATCGCTCCTGGGTTGCTGCTCGAGTTGTTCACGCTTCTCGCCTGGTGGCCAAGTTTCATCGAGAGCATCCTTCCAGCCCACGCGGTCGTGGGCCTTTGAGGGGGGGCTCTGTCACGCCCTCTCACACGACCTTTCCCTCCTCACACCTCTCCTCCTCAGGCGCCTCGCGCCGTAGTATTTCCCATTCGTACCACCAGCAAGGAAAACACGGCAGGCGGAATACCATGTTGGGCGGTTCTGCCTCGTTTCGCCCTTTTCCGCGTTGGCGTCTGCCATGGCGCCTCTTGCACAGCCGGCAACGTCAGAATACCAGGAAGTGCCGGCAGCTCCAATCGCTGGCCGCGTTGCGCGCCATGCAACGTACGCGAGCAGTCACGTGATACGTCACGTGATACCACTCGCCCCTTCAAAAGAAGCCGGCAAACAAGACTCTTTGCTTCACAGCTACTTCAACTTCTACGGAGGACTGTCACGCATTACCCTTGCTCTTGTTTGCTTCGACCTTGGAACTCTTTTCGGATTTGCTATTGGATTACCCTTGGATTTTGGCGTGCTCTCTGATTTTCTGGACATCCGACCCCTGTTATACTCTGGACTTGCTCTTGGATTGCCCTTCTGTTTTGCAACCTTCGGATTGCTTCAAGCCTTGTTACATATCTTGCCACACTCCACGAGGTACTGGGAAAGAGTGCCTATTACATCATTCCAGCTTGCCGTGGATTTCCCTGCGTAGGTTTTCTACCTACATTCCATCTCTATTAGGTAAGCTGGTGTCACTGCATCTTGTTTAACCCTTTCTATCAATTGCCCATTGCCATTATAGAGTATATTCCTGATTATAACCTTTTGCCTTACAGCACTCAGGGGTCCTTCCGGCGTTCTCAATACCAGGCTGACGACAACACTCCTTCCTGTGGCCTCAAAGATTGCTCGGGCAGTGTTTATATTCTGCTCGAGCGGTACTTGGGGACGGAGGCATTTTATAACTGCACGACCATCAAGTCGGACCCATCAAGTTAGAACACTCATCTTTTAATTCTTCTGACAGGCCTCTCCTGAATATGGTTATTTGGGCATCATCTGCCCAAGCAGTATCAGCTGCCATCTCCTTGAAACGGGTGATATACGACAGGATATCCTGTGAGCCTTGTTTGAGATCTAGAAGATGTTCTTGAGAGGCTATGGTCACTTCTTGTCTGCCAAACATATTCTTTACGCTATTGCAAAAGGCGGTATAGGAGTCCAGTATGGGATAATTATTTGTGACTAATGGGGTAGCCCAAGCTAATGCGGCTCCGGTCATTTGGGAGATCATGTGACCAACCTTATCCCTGTCTGTAGGGAAAAAAGCTTCTTTAAATGCAAACTGGACGGTGCAAGATTCTAGAAATTATTTAACCAGATGGGGGTTTCCATCGAACCTACTGGAGGGGAGGGGTCCAGGAGGTACCTCTGAACTCTGAGCCGATCGGCCTACTTGACTCTTTAAAGAGGCATTTTCTTGTTTGAGAAACTGTACCTCTGCTGACAGGTTCTGCATGGTTGCCACAAGTTGTTGAACTTGTTGTTCCATATTCGTTCTTTCGTATTCTTGTTACCCGTGAAGTGAGATGATTTGTAATAATACTCTTTACGGGCGTTGCTAGCTGTTATGCCTCCATTGCTTACTGCGCTCCAGTAAGTTGGGAGACGCACATAGTCACCCACACGTGTAAAACACAAGTACAAGAATACAAAATCCTACCTGATCTTCAAACGATAGATTGTGGACAGGAGTGATTCACCTGGTGTTCTTTCACTGTGCAGGTAAAGAGAGCACAGTGTGAAAACACCAGGGAAACCCTTAAGGGGAAGAAAACCCTTGAAGATGGTGATCTCTAGAAGCGGGACGGAGCTTGCTTCTGGTATCTGTCTTCAGGGGGCAGCTAGTCGCCGTCGGCTCATCCTCAAGACGTCAGAGCGTTCTATCCGGTTCCAGCAATTGCTACAACGAGAATGGACAAATTAACCCGAAAATAGGAGACAGGTAAGTTTTATCAATGGATAAATATCCTACCATTGAAGCTAGTTGTTGTCGAGGCTAAAGTAGGTTGAATCCCCAATGGAAGATGGGAGAGAGGATCTATGTGGGAATACAAACACTAATCAGATAAAGGGATGATGAGGAAATTGAAGCAACTAGTAATGGGAAGTCCTCGTACCGAAATCCTGAATGGAGATTGGAAAGATATACCCAGGGAAACGTTCCGTGAGTGGGTTGTGATGGCGGTTGGGAGATGTAGTCCGCGTAACCGCGAGACGCGTGTGGTGCTAAATTAAAGGAGGGAATAAGATGGTAAGTTTGTGTATCCTAAATCAGCTCTTTATGGATGTGAAGTAGATGTATGCCTACTTAAGTTGTGAAGTTCCCGGGAAGTATCCGGGTTTGATAATCCTTGGATTGGTGAGCCATTGGACATGGGGGAAATGAATGAGTTCCTGATAGATGGAAAGAAAGAAAAGGAACAGTGAATCAAGGGTTTAGAATGTAAGCAAAAGTCTAGGAGTTCCTAGCTGCGATACTCACGAAGCGTGGCTTATGTAATCATTAGCAATGCAATGCCGTACTGTATTCGATACTCAAAGTACTTTCTCAGCACGGATGGGAGGAGCATGATCTACTGCCTTCAAAACCACTGTACCGTCACCCTGCGATACAGCGGCCATCTTAGATATGGGAATCTGAATGCTCGAGATACGACGCCAACGGCGCCGCAATGACCATTTCTGAAAGATGCCCTGAGGGTTTGTAACAGATGGAGTACGTCTTACTGATGCGGATAATCAGATTTTTCTGCAAAACATTCAGAATGCTTTGAAGCAGTTTCTGTAAATATACAAAGCATTTTTCAGTAGATGTAAAAAAAAAAGAAATGGGAACCCCGGGAAAAAGAAATGCCTACTTTTTTGCAAGTTTAAAGAAATAGTTAAGTTTAGTACAATGTTCTTTAGTTTACTTTAAAAATAAAAAATAAATTATAAAAGCTCAAAATAAAAAAGGTTCTTTTCAGAGCCACCTTTTCCCCACGCAAAAGAGTTAAATGTTTTTGATGCCACTACCACATACATTTTTCTGATGTCCGCAGGCTACCGCACTGTCCGCGGACTCCACAGGCTGCGTAGGAGCCTGTAACTTTTTTGTTCATTCTATTTTTCAACTGTGAAAGGTGGCTTCTAAAGGAACCGTTTTTTGTGTTTTCTGTGTTTTATATTATTTGTTGGCTTTTTTGCAGGATCGGCAAGGTAGGGAAGGGAAGGGAGGGAAGGGACACCAACCACAGGGACGAAGGGGCAGGTGGAGAGAGGAAGATGTTGGGTGGGCCTTAATCAGGTAGGGGGCAGTGTTTCTTGTGCTCCTTGACCGCGGCCTCGAAAGCACTCTGATACTGCTCCCCCCGACA
Organism: Ambystoma mexicanum; assembly: GCF_040938575.1. Taxonomy (NCBI): domain Eukaryota; kingdom Metazoa; phylum Chordata; class Amphibia; order Caudata; family Ambystomatidae; genus Ambystoma; species Ambystoma mexicanum. The sequence continues at coordinate 1,469,110,226 of NC_090923.1, read as the reverse complement.
GAGCGTTGTGTTGCAGTACATACACAGTACTGTGACCCTCGAAAGGTAAGGGTCAACAGTGTTAAGTATGGCCTGCAAGGTTTCCGCTGGGATCCTCTGCCCCACAGGAGTACCCTTTGTGGTGACAGGAGCAGATGATGAAGATGGGGTAGAGGGAGTCAGCCTACTCTTCCCTTCGAAAGGTACCACCTTTCTCACTGCTCTCTTGTGGTTTGACTTGAGGTGGTGCTGCATGGAGGTGGTCTCATAGGAATACAGACCAGTTTTTCCACAACTGAGTACAATTTTGTCTGCCTGAGCCTTTGGTCAACCCCTACGGTGGAAAACAGCTGCCACACCCAGGACCCATGATGGAAACTGGAGAGAGGGACTTCCTGTACCTCATCTTCCTCTTGATTCCTCTCTGAATCTCCAGCCTGTTCCCCTCTCCAGGTCCTCCAGATGGTGGTGGTGGTTGGGGAGCTGAAGTGGCCATAACAGATGCCATGTTGGTTGCCAATACATTTGCTGAAACGGTCGGCACAGACAAACAATAGGTGCTCTCTCCTGGACAGCCAGATTGAGAATGAGAAACAGTAGAGGGTGGCTCCCTTCAGAGGGGCTGTCCGGGGACCGTGCGACTGTCCGCAGACTATTGAACCACAAATAGAGCTTAAAAGGTTATTAAAAGTTGCCAGATCAACTAAGACACAGTGCCTCATTACGAGGTGGGCGGTAAGGGATTACCGGCACCGGTAAGGGCAGCGGTGCCGGTAATCCCTTACCGCCCTACTACGAGTTCCCTTTGCGGGTCCTTCCTTAACGCATCTGATAAAGACAGTCTTCGGCTGATTCCGGCGTTCCTCAATATGTCCATATGAAATAGATGCAGATCAGCGAAACTAAAGTGTATTACCCCTAGACTGTAAGGGGAAGTGAATAAACGTATTTGAATGTTTAGACCTTAAAGGAATCTTCGCGCTCTGCAGAGAAAAAAGACTATGGGCCTCATTACACGGTAGGCGGAGGACCAAGGTGCTACTAGCACCTTGGTCCATGCTGGTAAAATACCGGCACCGCTTTGGAGGAAAGGGGAAATACCGCCCTATTCCAAGGTTGGCGGGGCGGTAATTTTCCCTTCCCCCATTGCCCTTCCCCATTCCCATTTTTGCCCCATAGAGCATAATGGGAATGGGGAAGGCGCTAATTACACTGCCGCAAATTGCGGTACCGTAATTAGCACCCTGGTCCCTTTGCGGGTTGGTTTTTAATGCCTGCTAAACAGCAGGCGTTAAAGTACCAACCCGCAAACGATACAAAAAGAAATACATTGACTGATTTACAAGCATGTTATTAGCTCATTCTCGAACTCTGAAAGGATAAATGTATTAATTAAGCAAAACATAGTGTTCTCATTGCAAAAAGTGGTGTAATTCATGGTCTACATTGAGCCCACTGAAAATTGAGTCAATGGACCAGATCCAGTAGGCTTCTCTTTTTCGAAGACATAGTTCCAAATCGCCTCTTCTTTTTGGAGGTGAAAGTTTTTTGATCCCATAGCATTGGATTTTTGCTAGGTCTGACTCCTGGTGATATTGATGAAAGTGAAATGCTAGAGGGGATGTCATGTCCTTGTTTTTTTATTGCTCTCAAATGTTCACCAACTCTGATTTTGAATTTTCTTATTGTACTCCCAATTTAAGGTTTGTTGCATACGCAAATGATGGTTGATTTTTCTTTTTTTGCCATTTGGTTGTTCGAATTCTTTTTTAGCATTGAGCATGTGTGGACAGATCTGGCAGTTGTTACATTTGTAATTCCCTTGGGTGGGAGCTCTTAGCCAGGATTGCTTTTGTATGGAAGAATCTTTTTTGTACTTCTCGTATTTTATGTTGTCAAAATATGATGGACTTATTATTTTCTTGAGGTTGATGCAATTACGAAAGACAACATTTGGTTTTTTATCCAAAAGCTTGTTAAGATCCATATCTGTTGTCAAAATGTTCCAATTTTTTTGTAGAATTTTCTTGATGCAATGATTATTGGTACTGTAAATCGTAATGAATCTAGGTGTATCTGAAACTGGTGATTTTTTGGTTTTTTCTTTTGATTGTACTAAAGTTGTTCTGGATCTCTCTTTGGTTTTTTGAAGCATTGTTTTCAAATGTTTAGAGCTGTAACCACGGTTTTTGAATTTTTTGATAGTTGCTGATTGGTGTTTGTTACATTCTAATTCTGATGTACAGTTACGTTTAATGCGAAGAAATTCTCCAAATGGAATGTTCTGAATGATATGACGAGGATGGTTGCTTGAAGCGTGTAAGATACTGTTGACGGCTGTTTCTTTGGTGTACAGTGTATTATGGATTGTCCGGTTTTGTATATACAGATGAAGATCCAGAAAATTCATTGCTGTTGGTTGTAATTGATAGTACATTTCAAGTCGTTGTTGTTCAAAAAGGCATGATAATCCAATAGTTGTTGTTCTGATCCATTCCAAATGATGATGATATCGTCGATGTATCTTCCCCAAAAAGCAATTCCCGTCAGTGTCCACAGTACGAATGCTCGGCAATCGAACCAGAGATCAAATTCGAACTGCTACCATTGGAAACTCCCATGCTTTATACCTAGGTAAGAAGCCTCACCCCATAGTTTTTACTAAAGCGGTACTAACTGAATCGTGTACCTCACAGTGCTCGCATTTCAGAGCTTAATTATGTCCGCTATACACGCGATCACTACTGACACCGCATTTGTACATTGTTTCCACTTAGGGTCATTCTTACAAACAGCTACTCCTAATTTCAAAATGTGATAACCAGATCCACCTACACCGGTCAATTGAAACGGGCTAATCAAGTAAGTGCTTTTTTGTATATATATATCTAGAGATCGGTCCTTTTTCTTTAAAAATAATAACCCCTACACAGCCACCCATTTGTTTAAATATTTTTGAATAAAAAGTGTCACAAACAGGATATATATGAAATTGGATATCCATTTTTTTTCTTTATAATTAAAGTAATTTTTCCTTTCTTTTTTCTTTGATCCCCACTAGGCGCCCTTGTAGAACAAAAACAAATACCATCAGTTCAACTGATTTTCTTTCTTTGAACCACTTTCAATTCAATTTTTTAAAAAAACCCTGAAGATCCGCCATACACCAGACGGTGAAACACATGTTGGGCATTTGAACTTGCATTTTATGAGACCAACTGAATTCTGCGATGCAACAGTGTTTAACTACTACATTGAACTAGGATGCAATTAATTGGATGGAACTAAAACCAAACCTGTGAAGCAACAGTACCTATATAGTAAATGAATTTGCCTTTTTTTGCATATTTAGATCCTGTGACGCAACAGTATTTGCTTTGTTTGCAATTTATAATTTAAACCATTTCCTGTTTGGAATAAAATCAAGGCTAAGACTATAGAACTAACATCTGGCATATCTTTATTTCTGCAAAAGATTTTGAAACTACCATTTGAAATACATACATTTTTTCTTGTTAAACTGGAAACATAGTCTTTTTTCTCTGCAGAGCGCAAAAATTCCTTTAAGGTCTAAACATTCAAATACGTTCCTTCCTTAACGCCTGTTTTTTTCAGGCGTTAAAGACGGGACCCGCAAAGGGACTCTAGAGCTAATAACGATACCGCAATTTGCGTTACCGTTATTAATGCCTTCCCCATTCCCATTGAGCCCTATGGGGGCTCAAATGGGAATGGGGAATGGCCCTGGTGAATGGGGAATTACCGGTCCCGCCAACCTTGGAATGGACCGGTAATTGCTCCATTCACCAGGGCTACCTCCAACCTCGTAATGAGGCCCACAGTCTAGGAGCTCTGCAAGGGTAAGTTTTCATCTTGAAACACCTTAGATTGCCCAGAAATGCAGTTTTAAACTGTTCGGGGGTACGGACACTATCCGCGAACACTTCCGTCATGCCATACGGGTGTGGTCACATGATGATGTCCCCCGACATTGGGGACACGACGGCTGCTCTGCGGACACCTATTGGGCAGGAGACGATCTGCGCATGTGTGCCAGTGTCTGCAGGATAGGGGCGGAGTACCGAACTAATTAAAAGAGTGGCACACGTGAGCGGACATGTTCAGATGGGCGTAACGAGATGCGGTGCGCATGCGCGCCATTTTCCGCAGGACAGGGGCAGAGTCCCCAAACTAATTTAAAGTGCACCACAACACGAAAGCAGAAATGTATGGACAGGCGCAGTGTCCGGGACCACTGGAAGTCAACGTGCGCATGTGTGCCAGTGTTCATAGGATAGGCGAGGGGTCCCCAGACTTATTGAAAGTGCATCGTGAGAAAACAGACATGTCCACAAATGGCTGGTGTCTGGGGACACCACCATTTCGGTTACGGACATCCCGGACAGTTGCGTAGTACGCAGAGCCATAATTGGGCTTTTAAAAAAAAAACTGGCAGCAAGACTATACACACACATATTTATTGAAAAAAAAACATACATTCAATTAACAAAGAGATGGGCAATCGGAATGGGAAACATAAATCGAAGAATTGGGATTTTCTATACAATGTTCATGAGGGAAGGAAGGGAGTGAGGTGTCATCATAGCGTCTTTCATTTACATTCAGGGAATTTGATGGGGATGATTGGTTGGGACAAGGTGAACAGGTACAGGTACAAGTAGGGCAGTGATAGTGAACATTTTCCCTAACATACTTTTTCACAAATGTAAGCAGCTGCATGAAATTATTATTTAGTTCGTCCATTTTTGATGATAACTTGATTAGTTCATTATGTGCATTCAGGGTTAGGGGCTCTCTGTATAAATCTTCAGGTTCTCTCAAATCGAATTGGTCCCTGGTTTCCTCATCCCCACTAGGTACTCTTAAAAAAAAAAGCATATTATAGTGACATTTGAACAAATTACATTACAGTTTTGTTTTAAAAAAATGCCTTGTATACCATTAGAGCTGTTTTCTTCAGTCATTTCGTCTTTGGGTAAATATCCCTCTAACCATTCCAGTGTGCTTGCCATTTCTGTTAAAACAAAACAATAATGCTATTTCTTATAAGTTATGTATATATAACAAATGATAATAATAGAGAAAGAAATACAGTGTACTTATTATTTGCTAAGAGCTTTTTCTGAAATAAGTGCCAGGCGTTTGTAAGTCTGTAAGAAGGGTTGTACTGAGATGATACTGTGAAGTGTACAGTTAAGCTTTGTGCTTGATGCATTCCATTATATTGTGCACTAAAGGAAAACATAGTTGTAGTTTTTGAAGTACAGATTTCCTATAAATAATTATTTTTGGATATAGTACATATATCTATTGTTGTTTTACATATATGTCTTTGTTCGGTTGAAGGATACAATATTGTAAGATAACCCCTGTGTTTTAGGGCAGGGTGAATGCTGACCGAAGTCTGCGGACATTCGTGCAGTCCGAGGACTCTGCGGCTCTCACGCTGGAGGCAGGGGGGTCAGTATGATGTAAGGGACATGTAGAAAATGTAGGGTATCCTGGTAAAAACCCATGAAATTCAGTGAACAAACTTTGTTAAAGGTACGTTATGTTGCGCTAATAAAACTCCATGAAATTCAGTGATAACACGTTGTTAATGGGACCTTATGGTTAAGTTGCACTAATAAAAACCTATCAAATTCAGTGAAAAAACATTGTTAAAGCGATGTTATGGTTACAAGTAAAATCGGAAAACCCCAGAAATTTGCCAGTTATGGTACAGTAAGCAACCATAACTCGCGCCACCACTGTGCACTGCTAAGACTAACACCCATGACATCAAATAATAATAATAACGTTGCATTTATATAGCGCTACGAACCCTCAGGTATCTGAGCGCTGCTTATTATTACCCACGGTGTGTGGTGCTCATTTATCGACCTCAGAAGGATGAAAGGCTGAGTTTGGCCCTGCCGGGATTCAAACCTGCGTTAGCAAGTTCTGCACGGATGTCAAAGCGAGCGCTCTACTCGCTGTACCACTTGACCGGCACAATTTTCATTGATGACATCACTGATGACATCAAAAATCTGGGCCACTTGGTTTTGTTCACTGACATATCTAAGCCAGCCGGTTTTGTTCACTGACAGTAAGAATGTTTAAATGGAAAAGGTGCTATATATCTAGACGTTAGACGTTAAACATCTTGTATATTATAGAAGTACTTTCCTTAGGGTTTGGTGTCAGCTCGTGGTGCACATATATGGGGCAATAAGCAGGCCTTAAACACACAATTCATTTCGGTACGTGATGATGAACTGTAATGTTATTGACATTTTCTATTGATGTTGTTTCCATCTTCCTTACTTTAATTTCCCTGTATGTGCCTCTAATTTGTATGCATTGTGGGTGTTTATATGTATTGTTTGTACTTGATTTATTAGCTATGTATTCCATGCTTAACATTACTCAAAGCTCTCTAAAGGATAACTTTCATTATTTTAGAAGTCAAAATTACCAGAATAAAATATTGTACTTCTATAGTGTATGCTGCAGCCTTTGCCTATGTGTATGTATGATTAGGTTCCTGTATTAACAACACTCCAATATAATGTTTTGTTTAGATAAGTACATTCTTTAATACATAGTAGTTTGTGATAGGTCTCCCGATCACCCCTGACATCTTGTTACCAACATTATAAACACAACCCCTTGTAAGGACTTTTAATAAAAATTAATTTAATAGGTGATGTCATCAATGAAAATTGGGACGTCATTTTTGATGTCCTGAGTGTTAGTCTTAGCAGTGCACAGTGGTGGTGCGGGTTATGGTTGCTTACCTTACCATAACTGGTGAATTTCTGGGGGTTTTCAATTTTACTTCATGTTCCCTCAATATGTTTCTTTTGGATCCACTAGGAGGCCACAGCCTTTGACTGTGGCCACTATGTATATCTGCCGGGCCCACTAACCAGAGTGAGTACGGACTTCGGCCGTGCTCAGTGTATATTGTAAAACACTAGGCATAGCCAAATGTTCTGCCAATATGTTTCTTTTGAACCCACTACGTGGCCATGGCCAACTATACATGTCTATACATGTCTTTCGGGCCCACTAGCCAGGGACATTGGCATGTCTTCTGGCATGCCCACTGTATATTTTAAAACACTACTATGGCTGTGTCCCCTGTACATGTTCCCCCAATATGTTTTTTTTTGACCCACTACTAATCTAATTGCCTATGGACAGCCCAGGTGTCTAACGCTTGTGTAGTGATGGACAAAAACAGTGGTGGCATAAGGAAGTTTGCTGTCTGCCATGGGGTTTGGGGGGCTATTACCCCAGCCCTTGAAATTTATAAAATGCAAGCTATGGCCTCAGACCTTTATGAAGCTGAGAACTGAGGATATGTTAGCTCCCAGGCGCTCACAGTAGTCTTAATATATAAAGCTGAATGTATGTATTTGTGTATGTTTGTTCGGCTATACAAATCCACACCGTTGAACCCACGTCTACCAAATTTTGCACAGATTCCTCTTTTGTCTAGGGCAAGATCGTAGTCTATGTTTGGATGCAAAAACCTTATATGCAAAAATAAATTTGTATGTGTGTGTGTATGTTGGTCCGGCTACACAAATCCACACCGTTGAACCCACTGCTACCAAATTTTGCATAGATTCCTCTTTTGTCTGGGGCAAGATCGTAGTCTATGTTTGGATGCAAAAATCTTTTATGCGAAAATAAATTTGTATGTGTGTGTGTATGTTTGTCCGGCTATACTAAATCCACACAGTTGAACCCACTGTGACCAAATTTTGCATGGATTCCTCATTTGTCTGGGGCAAGATTGTAGTCTATGTTTGGATGCAAAAAATGCAGTCCGTAGACACCCTCATTTACTGATGCTCACCCCGATTCACTGCAGTAGGTACTAGAAGGAGGCAAAATGTGGAAAAGTGCCTGAAGCAAAATGTTCGATATGTTGGTTATTCCTTTAAAATTATTTCTACTGTATACAGTTCGAAACTGTTTAGTAAGCATTTTTAAAGGGAATAAAAACATTTTTTTATTTTTTTATCACGCCACTACAAATACGTGAAATGGCAAGGATACTGTTTACTTATGTTCATTCACGAGAAGAGAGCACAATCAATCAATCTTTCTTGGACATTTTCTCAAATGTGTTGAAGCCATTAAGTGACTGAAACATAGCGCACAAAAAACGAACATCACTTGGAAAAGCTCCATCTGATGCAAAGCAAACATCAATATCAAGAGCTTCTGAGACACAAAAAACAGCAGCACGGCTTGCCGACCAGAGAACAAGAGCATCTTTCTCCAGGGCAAATGAGATGCCAGAGCAAACTGAAGCAAGACTTGCCGACATGAGGACAAGAGCAACACCTCCCGGGCACATGAGACACAAGAGCAAACTGAAGCAAGACTTGCTGACAAGAGGACAAGAGCAACATCCTGCAGGGCACATGAGACACCACTCAATCAGGACATGGGCAATGCCGGGTACCCCAGCTAGTGTAAAATAAATTCCTAAAGTCACTACTTTCGCTCCCCATAAGTACCCTTAATGCTTTAGTCCATATGGAGTGTGATTTGAGACCTATAGCAGATTTAGTGGCTATTAAACTGCTGATGTACTGGGTGAGGATCTGGAGAACAACTGGATTAGTGAAGTACAAGGAGGCCCGCCTGCATATTATGTCACTGGAGGGAGGCCAATTATTAGCCTGACTCAATCATGTAAATCAGGGACTAATTGTGTTGAATTTTGAAACCTTGTGGGAAAACCTATTTGAGATTATCAGCGAGAGTAAAGGAAGCATAATAAATGCTGCTTTAACCTCAGCAAGGAATAAAATGGAGGATGCTTGCCTCCATTTGAGTACGGGTATACCGTATTTATGTAACAAACAGGACTTTGAGGCGTATCTTGATAAAATCTCTGCACCATTTGCAAGTGTGCTATAGATGGAGAATAGGTTGAACACATTAAAGGTGGCTAAATTCACTAAGAACTGGAATGGTTTTAACACCAGCCATTTAATAATAATTTGTGTTTATTTATTTACTTATATATTTATAACACGCCAAAAACCTGCAGGCATCAGGGCGCGGGTGGACACACAAACAAAACATAGACAGCCGATAGGCTAAATCAAGGAACGGAGAAAGGGCACTAGCAAAAAAGCAGAGTTTTCAGTCTCCTACTAAAGATTGCCAGGTTTTCCTCTAGACGCAATCCCCTTGGTAGCTTGTTCCAGGCCAGAGCTGCTTTCGATGGGAAAGAACAGTCCTTGCCTCTCTCACGTTTGCTTTTTGGACAAGTTAGTACCATTGAATCCATGGATCGAGTAACCTTGTCCAAGCGTTGGATCACAATTCAATATCACAGATACTTAGGTGCCTGTCCATACAGACATTTGTGTGTAATGGTGTTGATTTTGAAATGTATTCTGGCTTCTATTGGAAGCCAGTGCAACTCTTTTGTATAGTCTGAAATGTGGTTGCATCTAGGTACATTTCCTATAACAGGAATGGCATAATTTTGCAAAATCTGCAATTTCCTGATACAAGCCTTGCTGCCACTGCCCATCAGGGCCTTACAATAATCTATTCTTGGTCAAATTAAAGCTCTAAGCTTTGTAGCACAGTTTTATTCTAAGACATATGGCTTAACTAGGTGGATAAGTCTCATATAATACTGAGAGTTTTTAACTACACTCGCAGTTTGTAATTCCACGTTTAAGGATGCTTCAAGAATTACACCTAGAATGTTCACCTTTTCAGCTATTTTTATGGTGTGTTGATTTATACTGAACTCTGCATATAATGCACTTAATTTCTCTCGTGCTTGGGCTGACCCAAATACCAGGAACTCTGTCTTATTACCATTAAGACATAAACCATTTTCTGTCATCCATGCCAGGATCACTTCATATGCAGACGAGATATATTCAGAATCTTTATCATAATCGCTGCACAGCAAAAATATTTGCGCTAAAATATTTGCTGAGTATCGCCTGCATAATTAGTGAAATACAACCCCAAGGAGTCCAAGAGATCAAATAAAGGCTGACAAATAATGTTGAAAAGAGTGGGAGATAAACAGGCCCCCTGCAGCACTCTGCATACCACGGCTTCTGGTCTAGATACAGCATTTCCCCATATGACATTTGCCATCCTGTCACTGAGGAAAGCCCTAAACCAAACTGCTGCATCTGTGTAGCATGAACCAACTGTTATCAATCTATAAATCATTCATGTTCCACAAGATCAAAGACTGCTGAGAGATCCAAAAGCATCAGCAGCCCTAAGTTGCTCTCGTCCATTATATTCAACATTTCTGTCTGCAGGTCAAGTAATGCAATCTCAGTGCCATGAAATGACCTGAAGCCAGGTTGTCTGAGATGTACAATCTCCGCACTCTCAAGGTGTTTATGAAACTGAATAGTAGCAACTTTATTCAAGACCTTTAATAGTAGAGGAATATACGCAATAGGTCTCAGGTTTGAGTGAATATTAGGGTCTAGGTTAGGTTTTTTTTTATCAAGGGAGTAACCGTAACTCTCCTTATCCAATCTGGTACATTATTGTCATAAAAAGACACATTAATACATCGAGTAAAGAAGGGGGCAAAAAGTTCTGGATGCTCTAGGCCAGTTTTTGATGGAATGATGCCTGCCTGGCATGTTGCAATATATATTCCTTTTAGGATTTTCAAAAGGAAGTAACAGAAATAGTTTCAAATGAGAAAAGCTGCTTCGGATGGCCAGTTGGTTTGTCTATCATAGTCTGAGTTGCCGGTTTAGTACATCCTTTTAGACTATTGGCAATGTAATGTCAGACTGTGCGTTGCAGATTTTGTCGGCAAAATCTTTCTGCACTGCCTAGCGGTCTTCATTAGTAGGGGTGTAAGGTTTTGCCTGCGCTTTTGGTTTCTTCAGTGCTCTGACAATATCAAATAGTTGTCTAGTATTATTCTTTGAGAGACTAATTTGAATGTCAAAGAAATGTCTCTTTGCCAGGCAAATTTCGGCATAATATTTCTTCTCCAATGTCTTCCAATGTTCTTTATTAACCTCGGTTTGTGATTTCACCCATAATCACTCAGCTTTCCGCTTTTCTTGTTTAAGAGTGTTGAGCTGTGGTGTAAACCATTTTTGATTCTTCCCTCTTTCTCTCACCTTCTTAGATTTAAGGGGTGTCACTTGATTCAGCATCTCTGTTACATGATTTTCATAGCAAAAGGCAAGATAGTGTAGGGGAGGGTTGGTCCAAGAGACCCCCCTTGCCTACATCCTTTCCCCAGGTGAGGGCTATGACTCATTGGGCGTCCCCTCATACCACCCAGGCCCAGGTGGTGGAGGGTTCACCTGCTGAAGACATTGCCCACACGTATTGAATTTAGCTAGGCCTCAGAAACCATTTTGTCTGACAAAGATGGTGTGAGCTCAGCGCACTGTAGCGCGGCCCCCACCCTTGGAGAGTTTCAATTATCCCTGTTGCCGCAACACCCTGGCAGATCCGCTGTGAGCCCGTTCCCACGAACAAGAAGGACATGAGCTAGCATAAGATACTAACACTGTAACATTTCACCTTCCGCAGTGTATCACTGCTCCCAGCATGATCCGGTCAGCGAGGCCTGGGTGATGGGGAGAACTGTAAAATGGTCATCCGATGAAAGTAGAAAAATACCCAAATACGAATGCCGAAAACTACTTGCAATACGCGTATTCTCTCCACAAAACTACTACTACTAAAGAAACCTGTAAAAATGTGTAATTATTGTAGAAACGCATGTTTACATGACACCAGCAATAAAGGACCCACACCCCTGCAGGTGTGTGCAAATGATAACAAGCATTCCGGGGGATTATTCTTTATATGTATCATTGAAAAACGTACACCCCGCGGTCCCGCGCCAGAACTGAACTAATGCTGCTAGAGTGCAGGGGAGGACGAATGCAACTATACATAGGGCTCGAGTGAAAGACGTGTGAGAATGCGCCAGTCATGTGTATATGTCTAAGCCCTTATATGTCATTACCGCCACGCACGGTGGCGGGTCTCGTTCTTTGTCCTCCACCAACCATACTACTACCTCACTTAATGCAAATGTATATGCATATAACTAAATGCTGTAGTTGTTAAAATATAATGTACTCATAAGGTGCTCAGACTGGCTATATCCGAGAAACATTTAGTGAAGCTGAAATGTATGTTTTCAAGTGATCCAAATGAGTATTATAAGAGTGTTCAGAAGTTTATAATGTTCTCACCTAAAGTCGGCAACACACGAGAAAAATACCTTTGTGAATATATGCAAGGCCATTTCCCCTCCCACCCTGCGAGGTCTGCCAAACAAGAGAGCTGAGGCCTGCGCCGCGCTGCTCCACCTCCCCCAACTAGGCTGGAGCCGCTTCAAAGATTTGTAGTCCCTTCTGCAGCACCCAAGGCCACGGCCTGCCACCTGCATTATTTACAACCCAGCAGTAAACCTCCGCTTGAATACACAAATCCAAAGGCACCCCCTCTTAAACCCCACAACCCACCGGATCACCTTAGACTTATGGCCCTGTGCAATGAAGACACCCAATACTGTGGCAACATACAGCAGCCCATTCATAATAACTTCTAACGAGACAGAAAGACATGTACCGCCCGTCCCATGCCCGGAGACTTAGCCCCTCGACCTATGGTACCGGTCAAACAGGACACTGGTAACCATGCACTGATGAATCACCATCACACCCCTCACAAGGTGCATTCCTCCTGTGTTGCATTAACCTATAGAATAACCTATTGATAGATTTACTAAAGAAGATAATATTGCAATGACTGAATGACTGCGGTGTGCATGGCATAGGGCAAATAAGTCAGGAAAAGACATTCATCTCTGACACTGGCCACAAAGGCACAACAACACCGCCCGGATGAACTCAGCTGACCTGCCAGGCCCGGCCCAACCCACGAGGCTGACCAGTGACGTCCTCCAGCCAAGGCCAACCACATCGCAGCAGCACCTATAGCTAGTCATCGCCACCCAATCCCATTGAACTTGTGCCCCTTATAGTATGTAGGTACTGATGACGTTTTCTGTAAATATATACGCCTGTCTTTGCTATTGTCAGACAGAGCGCTCTCTGAGTTTGCAGAGTTCTTTGCATGCCCTATTCTGATTGATAAACTCCCATTTACGCTCACCCGCACTCTGTCTTGGCTTTATTCCCATCCTGGGAGAGTCCTTCATTGTCTCTCATTGCGGGGAGGATCGTGCTGGTTGGGGACGCTTGCCTTCAGTAGTGACCCCGAAAGCGTGATTTTTATTATTATTTCCTAACCTATAACTACCATCCCCTTTTGGCACGAGAATCTCCGGTCGAAAAGGGATACGCACGGTGGGCCGGCTCCGGGAGGCTACCCGCCAACGGCGACCGGTACGCTTAGAAGTGCGCACTCAACAGAGAGAGGGTACGGGATCCCGGTTGAAAAATCCCCTTTGAGTACCGCTCGCCGGAGCCGGGGCTGACTGTTGAGTGGACAGCGACACTGCCTGGACGGACCCAGTTTCGGAGACTATCGGTTCAAGACGGGCACGTGAGTATTGAGTGTGAGCGATCATAAAGAGAGTGGAGGAGAACATTTAGGACAGGGAACGAGGAGGGGTAGACAAGAGGGGGGGCGCGCAGGTCTACTAAGGACTATCTTAGACTTTCTTTGCTCTTTTCTTTGCATATGGCCATTAGGATTAAGAAGTGAATAAGAGATAAAAGTGACGGGAACCTAGCTCCGAAAGGGGGTGGAAGGCGGCGCCGCATAGTGCTATCTTGACTAGTACTGGGAATATATGAAGAAGTAGATAACAAGACAAAAGTGTCCGGCAAAGGGGGACACAGAGAATATATTAGTGACTGCTACTCTTTCTATTCTTTTTCTTTAGGGTTGGGGAAAAATAAAAATAAAAAAGTGTGATTTGTGCAAAACCATAAAGATAAAATAGGAGACAGAGAATGCTACTGTAAAAGTAAAGATTAAACCTATGAATATATATATGCCTGCATATATCTGAATAAGACGGACAGGGACAGCCGGCCAGGGAGGAAAGGGAGGGCAAATTGAATTGTGCATAGAGTGTTACAGAGAGGTGTGTGCACATCGTATGCATCAGGAGATAATTTGGTGTTGCGGGTGTGTAAAAATGGTCATAAATATATAGCCATTGAATGGTCATGGTAAGTGTGGCCGTACAAAGCTTCATAAAGACAAAGATAATAAGGTGAAGTGAGTGTGTACCTTTTTGATTTCTGGGTTAACATTGTCGATACCACTGATGGTTTGCTCTTGTATGTGCCCCCCAAAGAGAATAGAATAGAGACTGTGTATAGCCATTCTTGTTGTGTGCAGGCAGGGGTAGAACACAAAATCACCCACAGTTCAAATAAAACACAGAATACGAGGACTCACATGGTGATACGTTTGCATTGTAATTTTGGGATACAAAGAGACACACAGGTACCAGGAGAGCCCAAAGTATGGGGGCAGAAACACCCTTATCACATATTTGCAAGAACCTGCCGGGGTACGCGGAGCGAATTAAAAAATATCATGACCAATGGATCACAGAGTTAAAGGGAGAGGGGTTGCCCCAAATATGGCCCGAGGGGGGGTCATTTGACAAAAGTGTCCTAGACATGGTAGCCACATGCATTTGTTTGAAATACAAAGGGAAGCAGTTGCATAATAGGAGAGAAATCTTAGATCTCTGGAGGTTATTTGAAGAGATACCACCGCCTAAAGCACCAGAAGTAAATCCTGACCTACCATCTACCACTGACAATCCACTAATGATACAGACAGAAGCTAAAGAATTGCCAAATGCAGAGCCACCAATAGAGGTAATAGGTTTGTACCCGATATTGAACAAGCCTGTGCCCGCAGAGGGGTACAGTGACCCCACTTATGTGCCTCCCCCGACAACTACTACACCCCAAAGGCCAACGGCACCCCCGCCATATGAGAGTACTAGGGAGCGAGCCCAGGTAAATACACCAAGGGTGGACATAGAAAAGCTAACAGACGATCTGGAGTCAAGACTCTCAATAGCCAAGGATGAGCTCTCGAGGATAAAAAGCATATGTGAGCGAACGGCACTCAATGCAGCGAGATCAGTGCACACGTCTAGAGCGCAGAGCGAGAGTAGACAACTTGAAGAGGGGTGGAAAAAAGGTGAGATACTGTTCAGAATTCAAGAAGAACCAACACGAATAATTGAACTAGGGACAAGAGAGGGGTGTGCTGATAACGAAGAAAGGCCTATAGGGGACAGGGATGATCTACTATGTGATGTAAGGGACGATTTGGAAGAAAGCGACAGGTTGAGCATGGCAATGGGAGGGGGAAGTGACGGGGTGGACGGTGCATGTTCAATGAGAACACTGGATGATGAGTGGACGGGGCGATTAAGGAACAGGGTGGGGAAAATGGCATCATTGGGAACAACAGGAGTGAAGACGGGAACAGATACCACGATGAAAGGAAAGTTACAGCTCCCGCTGATACATAGGGGAGGAGGGAGGCCGAATTACATCCCATGGGCTCAGATGGACAAGGCCAATCTATTAAAGTTATTGCCCCCGTTATCGGGAGGGGCGAGCAAGTGGATATACGCCTTTGAGAAACACACTTCCGGGGTACCCCTAGCAATAGGGGATGTGAAGAGCTTACTTGTATCAGCAGTGGGGGATCAGGCTGATAGAGTATGGGTAAAGGCTGGCTTCCCGGGAGTGACATTAGACTGCGACCGCCATGATGGGGCCTCCTTTAACACAGTGCGTGCGAGGGTGTGGGATGCCTTGCGAGAAACATTTCCGGATACGCCAGACCTACAGTCAGTAATGCAGTGTACAATGAATGACGGGGAAGATGCTATGGATTACATTTTTCGGGTCCAAGAGATGTGGAGAGCAGAAACGGGTACGCCCTGGTATCAATCGACATCTTTATTTTACTTCATTATAAAAAGAGGGCTCCCAAAAGAGGTGCAAAAGGCGCTCGACAAGATAGCAGGTATTGAAGCTAAAGGATGGCCTGAAATTCAGAGCATAATAGTACACCACTGTAAGAGGATCAAAGAAAGGGAGAAGGAGGTGGCGCAGACAAGATTGGCAGACGAAGCGAAACTAGTGCAGACAAAGTTGGTGAAGGTCGCAGCAGCAGTAGCCGCGCTCCCACACAGCAGGGAGGGAGATGAGGAGGAGGAGGGGCTGGTAGCAATACAAGGAAGGATGGCAACTAATTGGGCCGGAGCAGGACAGCAGCAGTGGAACGAGCACGAGCAAGGTGGAGGTCCGCAGTGGCAAGAGTGGACCCCTCGAGGGGGACGAGGTGGGTACAGGGGCCGAAGAGGAGGTGGACCGGGGTACGGAGGAATGGGAGGAAATGGATGGCAGGGACCTAGAGGTGCGCAAGGGAGTTGCTGGAACTGTGGAAGATGGGGACATTACTCTAGGGAATGCAGAAGTAGACCCAACAACAGGTTTCAAGAGGCAGAACATTATGGCCATCCGCATCCGGGGAGCCCATATGGTCTCCCAATGGGACAACAACAACAAAGAAACCCAGGCCAGGGGCACAATGAGCAACAACAGGGACATCAGTATAGAACACAGAACCACACGCAAAACAATGACAATATGCAGTACACGCCAGGCAACCCTTTTGCGACAGCAGCAAACGGGGCCCCCGCACCAGCCCCCTATAGTGGCGTGTCAGTGGTTTCAGGGAGCGTCTTCAATCAGGGGGGGGAAATGAGACACCCCGCATAGGACAGCCCACAGAGAACACTTGCGTGTCCAGTTCTATCTACCACCTACAATGCATCAGAGGAACCATTGGTAGGGGTTCAGATAGGAGACAAGCAGTTCATATTCATGGTGGATTCGGGAGCGGAGAAATCATGCATTAGAGAGGGCCGGTTTCCGTTATCTAACCGGAAGTTAGAGACGCAGGGGTTCTCTGGGGCTGTAATTGAAGTTCCTTACACAGAAGCATTGGATGTAACAGTGGGGGGCAAAACTGTAAAGACACCCTTACTGTATTATGAACACTCACCCATAAATTTATTAGGGAGGGATCTCCTGAGCAAACTCAACATGACCATATCTTTCACTGAGAGAGGTATAGTGTGCTCAACACCCGGAATATGCCCATTACGTGTAATGTTGGTGGTACAGGCGCACACAACCACACAAGAAATACGAGGTTTGCCGGAAAACGAGGAAATGTTTATTGAGGGACTAAAGACATTGGCCCTCATAGTCCCAGAGCTGAGAAGGATGGATTGGAGGATTCCCGCAGAGTTTCTCTTCCGCCCAATAGTGTGCCCTGACACAGCACCAGGATCAGTGGTATCATTAGATTTGCATGCTGTACAGATATCAGCAAAAAGAATTTCTGTGATTGGAATAGATATGGAAGGATGTGAGTGGCGTACAGTACTGTGTACAAATGCCAATATCGCCCTAAGAGACTTAACAAATGAGGATCTCTTCTCAGATGCAGAGGGGGATGGTGAAATAGTAATGGAAATCGCGATGCCCTGTGACATTTTGATTCAAGCTAGGGAAATCCCCGTTCAGTTGATGGCAATGGTAGGAGCACCGCCATCATTCTTCGATGATGACATAAGGCTCGTACCAAATAATTTGTGTACAACAGGCCCCCATGACGTAGGGCTGTTGCATGGAGTACAACCTGTGATAATAAAACTAAAACAAGGAGCAATTCTACCCAGAGTGAAACAATATCCATTGTCCCGTGAAGCTGAAGAAGGGATAAAAGAGACAATAAATGCACTACTAGCACAAGGGATCATAGTGCCTTCAAATTCACCATGTAACACATGCATTTACCCAATCAAGAAAGCAAAGGGAGGGTCTTGGAGGATGATACAAGATTTACGCCCCTTAAATGATATAATTCAGAAAGAGTCCCCTTTGGTCCCGAACCCTGCATCAATACTATGCAGTATCCCAAAACCTGCATCACATTTCACGGTGATCGACTTGAAAAACGCATTTTTCTCCATCCCCCTGGCTGAAGAAAGTAGATACCTGACAGCATTCACACTAGGGGGAAAGAGATATGAACATTGCAGATTACCACAGGGATACTGCGAGAGCCCGAGCATATTCAACCGCATATTACATGAAGACCTAGGGAACCTATCAGTTGAGAGCACCATAATTCAGTACGTAGATGATTTACTCGTCTGTGCACAAGATGAAAAGAGATGCAGAAAAGATTCAATAACACTCCTGACTCTATTGGCCAATAAGGGGTACAAAGTGGACAAGGGAAAGCTACAGTACTGTCTGGCAGAGGTTCTATACCTGGGACAGTTAATATCAAAAGAAGGGAAAAGAATAATCCCCGACAGGGTAGGAGCAATAAGATCAGTAGGAGAACCCACAACAGTAAAAGATATGCAGAAATTTCTGGGGATGTGCAACTACTGCCGAGCATGGATATTAGATTATGCAACATACACCAGACCCCTATTACAAGCACTCAAGGTGGCCCAACAGGAGAACAAAAAGATAGAATGGACAAAAGAGATGAGCGCCTCCTTTAAAGCATTAAAAGTTTTAATTTCAAGCGCTCCAGTACTCGCGAATCCTGATTATGGACAAGAATGTTACCTGTTCTCACACTGCAAAGGAATACTAATGACAGCTGTATTGACACAGAAGACGTCCTTAGGACACAAGCCTTTGGCTTACTATAGTGGCACTTTAGATGCTGTGATGCAAGGACATTTCGCGTGCGAGCAATCACTCGCTGCAGCCGCGTTCGCAATTGAGAAAAGTGCCACAATAGTAATGGGATGCCCCGTGACATTGTTTGTGGAACATTCTTTATTTGCAATACTTGAGAGGTCGAAAAGCACACTGACAACACAGTGGGCAACCGCCTATGAGATAATATTGTCCAGCGCCAATATCCATGTGGTGAGATGCAAGATAGTGAACCCAGCAACCTTCATTACGGAAGCGTGCACACTAGAGGACATGCAGGAACACGATTGTGCAACGTACAGAGGAGAAAGAGGGGAGGACACAGCGGTGTGTGAGAATGCACTGAGCGAGGGGGATGTGTACTTTGTAGACGGGTCAGCATCAATTGACATGGACACGGGGGAGAAACATGTGGGTATGGCAGTGGTGAGATTAGAAGACGGTGAGTATGAGACACTAGTGCAATACCGCCTCCCATCACATTACTCCGCACAAGCAGCAGAACTGATTGCACTGATAGAAGCACTACATGCAGCTAAAGGGTGTGCAGTGACAATATACACAGATTCAGCCTACATGACGACAACAGTACATGGGGGTTTGGCAAGATGGGGGCGGAGGGGGTTTCGACGAGCAGATGGAACTCCAGTACAGCACGCAGAATTGCTGAAGGAATTGATTGAGGCCCTACAAGACCCCACAGGGGTAGCAATAGTGAAGTGCCAAGCACATACATCCAACACAGATGTTGTGTCTTTGGGAAACGCGGCAGCGGACGCTGCCGCCAAGGAAGCTTCCTACTTTCAGAAATATGAAGCAGGTGAGTGCATGCTGCAGCACAAGATAAACGAAGAGCTCCCAGAAGGCTACAATATGATGCCTATATCACAAATACTAGAACTACAGGAAGGAGCTAGTGTAGATGAAAGATTGATGTGGACAAAACGAGGATGCAGCAAATCGGCGACAGATTTACTGTGGCGGCAAAACAACTCAGGAAAAGTGGTAATGCCAGTAAAGTTATTGGAAATTGCGTTTCAACAACTACACTTCCCTGCACACAACACGAAACAACACATTGCAGCAGAGATACAGGAAGAATGGTTTGTGCCCTGTCTTCAGGAGCACATATCTCGGTTAACACTGGAATGCACAACATGTCAGATATACAATTCAGGAATGACGTTACGTACACTCCGAGGAACAATTCCAAAACCAGTTGGGCCATTCAGAGAACTACATATCGATTACGCGGACATGGGAGAAAGGTGTAATGGGGCACGTTACATGATCGTGGTTGTATGCCCATTTTCAAGGTGGGTAGAAGCAGGCCCATGTGCACGACCTGATGCTAAAAGCGCTGCAAAGTTCTTAGTGAGGGAAGTGTTCCCGCGCTGGGGAATTTGTGACGTGATTCGCTCGGACAACGGCACTCACTTCGTAAACGAACTCTTCAAGGAAGTAACTACATTGTTGGGGATAAAGCATAAATTGTGCTCGATTTATCATCCTCAAAGTAATGGCGTAGTGGAAAAGATGAACGGACTGTTAAAAGGGAGGTTATCGAAACTATGCTTTTCATTAAAAAAGAACTGGATTTACTGTTTGCCCCTCGCGCTATTTGAGCTGAAAAATCAGCCAAGCAAAGACCACCATTTGTCCCCACACGAGATCGTAACTGGGAGACGAATGCACACAGCACACTCCCCATTGCGCGAACACTCTGATGCACACAGGAGCGCCGCGATATTGGGAGACGAGTTCACAGACTATTTGAAGAAACTAACAAGGGCAGCGCGCGCAATATCAAAGCAGCTCTCTCCACCATTCACGCGAGATGAAGGAAACACAACAGGGTCAGTTCCTGAACCTCAACCACAGCTACAGCTGATGCCGGGTGAATTCATATATGTCAGGAGTTTTGTGCGTCGGTGGAATGCACCACGGTTCCATGGCCCATACGAAGTAGTGTTTTGCATGCCCACAGCAGTAAAAGTAAAGGGCCTAAAGTATTGGGTGCATTTGACCGACGTACGAAGGGCATATAGTAATGTGCAGGAAGAGGTGGATGAGGAGGCACAGACAACAGCAAACAGCACAACTGAGCAGAATGTCTGAATATGAACTCATGTGTGTGAATGACAGTAATACAGATGAATGAAAAAAAAAAATGGTTGATAATTGCATTTTTATATTACAAAAAAAAAAAAAAAGGTGTGTTTTCTTTTTTGACTTGTGAACGTATATATAAGTAATGATATGGTAAAATTGTGAAATGTTTACACCCCTGTCTGTGAATACCCTTCCCTGCAACCCTACCCGCTTCCATTCCCGGTCAATATATAACTGGCACTGGTAGTGCCAGCAAAATGTTTACATTCATGCACTTAATGCACTTTTATATCTCGAACAGGAGCTACCATGGCATCTAACGGGCAGCCTGCAACGGATAGATTTACTAGAGTTAGAGAGTGGTTAACTGAGAAATGCAGATATTCGTATGAATGTGGACTATCTGTGTGTATTACATTGTTTTTACAATAATGTTTGGCCTGGTTACATACTGGTTCATAGCGTTCATCTCTATCGAGATGAACGAGGGGGGAGGGACTAACAGCACTACTGTAATTAATGCAACCACGAGTGTAAATACTAAGGAGGGTGACTTCTTGGTATGGGACGGGACTAAACTTGTATGGGGTTATTATACAACGCCATCCAATGCTGTCATCTCAAAAAATGAAGGGCTACAGGGTGAAACGCAAAATAACACAGTTTCTCCTTCAAAGATTTCTAATTACAATGCTCACAGTTTAAATGACCGAAACCCCTCCGCCATATCCTGGTTGTACAACACCCCTACCAGCCAACCTGCCCCCAGAACTATAGATACATTGTCAGATAACTGGATGGAAGAAAATGAAAGAATGAAAGCGACACATGAAATATTATATGATGATTGGATGAAGGGGGGCGGGAAGGAGAAAGGGGGGTCTACTGTGTCTATCGCCCATGAAGCCGGGAAGTACATTAGGAAAAGAAATAACAGAAGAAAAAGGGGAGCGGAAAGGAGGAAGTATGATGAGTATTATGGGTTAGGAGTAGATAAAATGGAAGACCCACGACACCCCCACCAGACGAATAAATGGTATGCGGATATGAGTGCAACAGCTAAACAAACAACAAACGAGAGCTGCTATGTCTGCTCCCTCATTCCCCATGCTTCAGGCACACCCAAGGTATTGTTGCCCAAAGAGTTGCCTATTGTAGATGCCCAATGTCTCCTTCATCTCACGTTATGCAGGATTAAGAACACCTTCCAGGCACATGATGTTACTTTTAGAATGCTGCAGAACGAGAAGACTTGTTACCCAAAAACAGTAGGAGTGATATGTCTGGAAGAACCATTTTTTGTGATACAAGGAACACTTTTTTTGGACAACAAGTGGAAGGATGAAGAAGTACTGTGCAAAGGTGAAGCGCTGAGGGGTGTGGCACCAGAGAAATTGCAATGGATAGAAGAAACGTGCACACCAGTATGGAAGGAACACATTTCAAAACTAACTTGGGTAACAGCCATTGAAAAACCCTTCAAACTGCAGAACGAAATAGACCATGAACTATGTTTTAAAGGAGAGGGAAAAACCCCTATGGGACAAACAAGAACTGTAACAAGACCCTCACCATCCCAGATCTGAGAAAAGGAACAGCGGCCCTGATGGATACGTATTGGGTATGCGGCAACCAGGCATACCTGCACCTCCCCCAGTCATGGAGAGGCAGCTGCTCAATGGCCACTCTGCACTCGGCCCTAATGGTGATACCAGAAAGCCACATTGATGGAAGCAAAAGAAAACGAGAAAGCACCCAACAAAGCGAGCCCCAGCTGACTGCAGAGTCACAAATCTATGTCTTAGCTTCCGGGAGCAAGGAAGAGGTGCTATCCCGAAACAGACGAGCATCAAACTACATATCAAAGGCATCATCGGAGTTGCTGGCACAGATCCCAGACAGATACCGATTATTCAGCTCGGCAGAGACATTCTTCGCCTCACTCATCTCAAGTATCCAGGCCAGAGCAAATGCAAAATGGCTCCAGATAACACGCTGGGAGCTGATCCAGTTGGCAAATGACACTGAAGAAGGGTTTAACGTAATAAAAGTGGAACTATGAGCTTTACAATTGATGACAATGCAAAACAGGTATGTCTTGGACCTGTTGACTGCGATGGATGGAGATGTTTGCCGAAAAATCGGAAGTGCCTGCTGCACTTTCGTACCTTCTGAAGACGCAGAAAACGGCTCGCTGTCCCATGTGATTGAAGCAGTACACAATCTAGGAGAAAGGATGAAAATGGAAGGTGGAGCAGAAGACAGCACATGGTTCGACAATATCTTCTCCTGGGTTCCCTCATGGCTGGGAATGACTGTGAAATTTTTAATGCCAACTGTGGTGTTCCTCCTCTTTATTTTTTGCCTGTGCCAGGTGGGTCTTCGATGTTGTGCTAACACAGTACCTAATGGTGCAATGATGATGGTGACAATGGGCAACACCCGTGGTACAATACAAACTATGCAGGAAGTGCAGGTACAAACCGGAGCCGATGACACACCAAGGTATCAACTAGTGCCTAGGTATCATGACAAGAATATCATAGACAAATTGTGGCACACCACCATCAGAGAGCCCCGTATACTAGAATGGTACCAGGAGGTGTGGGTAGACTTGGAAGGAGAGAGCGGATGTATATACCTGACCTGTACCCCAGATGAATATGCTAGGAGGGGAGAGAGCTTAAGGGGGGTGTGCAGAGCCTGTATGCCCATAAAAGGCACACCAGCATGGGATGAGGCAATTATGGACGAAGAAGAGTGTAGGAGATTGAATGAGTTAAAGAATTTGTTACTTAAGTAACGAAAGGGGGGAAATGTAGGGGAGGGTTGGTCCAAGAGACCCCCCTTGCCTACATCCTTTCCCCAGGTGAGGGCTATGACTCATTGGGCGTCCCCTCATACCACCCGGGCCCAGGTGGTGGAGGGTTCACCTGCTGAAGACATTGCCCACACGTATTGAATTTAGCTAGGCCTCAGAAACCATTTTGTCTGACAAAGATGGTGTGAGCTCAGCGTACTGTAGCGCGGCCCCCACCCTTGGAGAGTTTCAATTATCCCTGTTGCCGCAGCACCCTGGCAGATCCGCTGTGAGCCCGTTCCCACGAACAAGAAGGACATGAGCTAGCATAAGATACTAACACTGTAACATTTCACCTTCCGCAGTGTATCACTGCTCCCAGCATGACCCGGTCAGCGAGGCCTGGGTGATGGGGAGAACTGTAAAATGGTCATCTGATGAAAGTAGAAAAATACCCAAATACGAATGCCGAAAACTACTTGCAATACGCGTATTCTCTCCACAAAACTACTACTACTAAAGAAACCTGTAAAAATGTGTAATTATTGTAGAAACGCATGTTTACATGACACCAGCACTAAAGGACCCACACCCCTGCAGGTGTGTGCAAATGATAACAAGCATTCCGGGGGATTATTCTTTATATGTATCATTGAAAAACGTACACCCCGCGGTCCCGCGCCATAACTGAACTAATGCTGCTAGAGTGCAGGGGAGGACGAATGCAACTATACATAGGGCTCGAGTGAAAGACGTGTGCGAATGCGCCAGTCATGTGTATATGTCTAAGCCCTTATATGTCATTACCGCCACGCACGGTGGCGGGTCTCGTTCTTTGTGCTCCACCAACCATACTACTACCTCACTTAATGCAAATGTATATGCATATAACTAAATGCTGTAGTTGTTAAAATATAATGTACTCATAAGGTGCTCAGACTGGCTATATCCGAGAAACATTTAGTGAAGCTGAAATGCATGTTTTAAAGTGATCCAAATGAGTATTATAAGAGTGTTCAGATGTTTATAATGTTCTCACCTAAAGTCGGCAACACACGAGAAAAATACCTTTGTGAATATGTGCAAGGCCATTTCCCCTCCCACCCTGCGAAGTCTGCCAAACAAGAGAGCTGAGGCCTGCGCCGCGCTGCTCCACCTCCCCCAACTAGGCTGGAGCCGCTTCAAAGATTTGTAGTCCCCTCTGCAGCACCCAAGGCCACGGCCTGCCACCTGCATTATTTACAACCCAGCAGTAAACCTCCGCTTGAATACACAAATCCAAAGGCACCCCCTCTTAAACCCCACAACCCACCGGATCACCTTAGACTTTTGGCCCTGTGCAATGAAGACACCCAATACTGTGGCAACATACAGCAGCCCATTCATAATAACTTCTAACGAGACAGAAAGACATGTACCGCCCGTCCCATGCCCGGAGACTTAGCCCCTCGACCTATGGTACCGGTCAAACAGGACACTGGTAACCATGCACTGATGAATCACCATCACACCCCTCACAAGGTGCATTCCTCCTGTGTTGCATTAACCTGTAGAATAACCTATTGATAGATTTACTAAAGAAGATAATATTGCAATGACTGAATGACTGCGGTGTGCATGGCATAGGGCAAATAAGTCAGGAAAAGACATTAATCTCTGACACTGGCCACAAAGGCACAACAACACCGCCCGGATGAACTCAGTTGACCTGCCAGGCCCGGCCCAACCCACGAGGCTGACCAGTGACGTCCTCCAGCCAAGGCCAACCACATCGCAGCAGCACCTATAGCTAGTCATCGCCACCCAATCCCATTGAACTTGTGCCCCTTATAGTATGTAGGTACTGATGACGTTTTCTGTAAATATATACGCCTGTCTTTGCTATTGTCAGACAGAGCGCTCTCGGAGTTTGCAGAGTTCTTTGCATGCCCTATTCTGATTGATAAACTCCCATTTACGCTCACCCGCACTCTGTCTTGGCTTTATTCCCATCCTGGGAGAGTCCTTCATTGTCTCTCATTGCGGGGAGGATCGTGCTGGTTGGGGACGCTTGCCTTCAATAGTCAGAAGAATTGTACTCTGAGGTAGAATTCATCAGAGTGCTGAGACATTGCGTTAGGTCATTTTGTGTAATCTTGCTAAAATTTCTATTGATTACTTTTTTTAATTCATTAGTCTTTTGATCAGCCTTATTCGGTAGTGTAAATTCAAAAGTGACAATATAATGGTCGGACCAAATACAAGGTCTCACATAAAGCAGCCTCAGATGTATATTCTTTGCCACCACCCAGTCTAGCGTATTGCCCAACAAGTGTGTTGGTTCTTTACTTAGTGTTTTGAAGTATTGAGCACAAAGCAATTGCTCTAGCTCAATTGCCTCTGGGTCTTTGGGATTTTCAAGTCTCTGAGCAGTATGGTAGGGCTCCAGGGTTTATTGAGATGGGACACAATCTTAACCACCTCTTCCTGAAAACTGGGAGTTTCATTAGGGGGGGTGGTGTATTAGAACTATATTCAAACAATCATTGGGAATAGGGGTGACTTTTAAGAGCATAGCTTCATATCCTTCACATGTAATCGGAACGTGAAAGAAGTCTAACTCTTGCCTGGCAATAATTGCCACCCCACCCCTGTACTATTTTCCCTATTCTGTGCATGATATTTATATCCTTCTGATGTAGCAATATCAATGGTCGGTCCACTATAATCTTTGAGCCATGTTTCAGTAATGCACAAGATATCAATCTGCTCGTCTAGAATGTAGTCTTGAATATCAATGGCATGCTTGTCCAGGGATCTGGTGTTTAGTAAGATAACTTTTAAAGTCTGTCTGTCTTTACCCACGGTGTGTGCATCAGGTAAGCAAGAAGAAGCAATTGAATAAACTGTTTTTCCATTAAGAGTTGGTTTAGAATGTTCACTAGTGTATTTTTGTTGCCCATTATCCAGTAGTTGACCCTCATGTAGTGTATAACTGAGGTTACTGTCTGATTGAAGTAAAACCTGTTGATTGCTACGTTTATTTTGTTTCTGAGTATCAGCTGTCCGGCTTACAAAGTTGGTCATATTAATGGTGGCTGAAGAAACGTATTCCGATTCAACAGCAGGCTTCTGGTGTTTATCTATGATACTCTTGATACTCGCCTTGTAATAAATCTTCGGCAATTGATATTGATATTGATATTTTATTTCTATTGCGCTCGTACACAAGTGTTTCAGAGCGCGACAAGGCAAGGGAGGCGAACAGGGGGGAACCAAACAGCGATCTTACTAGGCCCAGTGACATTGAGAACATGCAAGTGCATGGGAGAGGGGGAGGGGAAAAGTGCATGGAAAGGGGAGAAGTGGAAAGTGCGAAGCAGAGGAGAAACAGATAAATAACAATAAATAAATAATAAAGGCAACAAACAGTGGTAGTGCAGCCAGCAATTTGCAAGTGCTAGGTTTAAGGCAGCAGACAGGGTAGGTCTGATAAGTGCAGGAAGAAAAAGGGGGGGCTGTATGGGTACAGATACAGACCCCAGTGCAAGGGGTGGCCCGGTGGCAGGGTGAGCAGGTACCTGGGCCCAGAGGACAGAGGGTGGCCAGGTGAACAGTGCCAAGAAAGAACAGATCAGCAGAGGAGAGGGGGAGCGAAGGCCGAAGAAAAGAGGAAGGTCTCGAGATGCTTCCGGAACCGGAGATGGTTCTCTTCAAGTTTTACAGCGGCAGGGAGGCTATTCCAGAGGAAGGCCCCAGACGAAGACAGAGATCTGCCCCCAGCTTGTTTCTTTGAAAAACGACTGACCCTGAGGGAGTTGGAGGTAGAGGCGCGAAGAGCTTGAGAGGGGAGGTATTAGCTGAAGGTATTTTGGCAACAAAACGAAACATCAAAGTAGAGGTACCACTAAATATCACCTTACCTGTGCGACATGCATTAGTAAAACCAGTGTGTTCTAAGAGAAAAAGAGCTGTAGGCGCGTCATGCGCGGACTCGTGTAGACTGGCACCTCACTGATGCCCCGGCGGTGACGCGCCTGACCAATAATAAGTACCTTGAAAGAAACTACAAGTCTCCTGAGAGATGCAACTTCTTTGTCAACAGAGGTACAGAGTCAAAGAGTTAGAAAACACACAAAAGCCTTCCACTAAGCAGGCTAAGAAAGTTGAGTTACAATTAAAATCTGAAACAATAAAATGTTAATTAGGCAAGTGGACAATTCATGTTTGACAGCATTTAGAAAGCCCATGTGTTGATATTGCGGTTTTAAAAGTTAAAGCTAGGAACTACAGTTCAATTGAAAATGAATAAACAGCAGCAAGTCAGAATGTAAATTAAAGCAGCAGTTTAAAACGTATCGACTATCCTCAATAATAATAATTATTTGTTTTTTATATAGTGCTTTAATCTAAAGTGATTTACATAGGATATATTTACATACATTATCATTTGCCAGTTATGTGGCAAAGGTGAGGAATCCCTCGTGCATTTTACTCTGCGAAGGCTATAAAGTGTTGAGGGCTAGATACGTGTTATCGCTACTTAGAGCATCAGGAATTAGGCGCCTGGAGGAAGCATAGCCTATTGTAAATCCACCAACGATCCAAATGTTGTTTATTTTGTATATAATTATTTTCACATGGCCTGGCTCAGGATAGTAAGGCTGATTAAATGTCATTCTGTGTCAAGATAGTTTACTAAGGGACTTGGGTGGTTACAAAGTATTGGAGGAATCTATGTCCCGGGAGGATAGCACAGCGGCAGCGTGCGCGTCTTGGAAGCAAGACGACACAAAGCAACAACAGGTTCGATCCCCGGGTCCGCGCTTAGAAACCTCCGAGTGTTTAAGCGCGTTATAATAAATACGTAACTAAAACAAAAGAAAAAATCTAATCTTAATCTGTGTTTCCTCTGTAACAGCGCCTCGATGCCTCATGGGCTGCAAGTGCGCTTAACAAATGCAAATAAATAAATAAAAAAATAAATAAATATGACCGTGTAGCATGGATTTTGCATATGCGGATGATGTGTTTTTTTGTACAATTTTATTATTATTAATTGGATGGTTTAGATGTATGTTTTTTATGATGGAATGTGTTGTGGTGTTGCTTTTATGGTTTATACGGAATAAAGCTGAAATTAATGAAAGAATGAATATAGAAAGACTCTGCACACTGCAATAAGGGTAGAAGTGGCTCCAACAGAAGCCTTATTGAACAGCAAATTAAGATCCACTATTCCAGAGCACTTCTCAAGACAGAATCCCAAAATGGACGCAGAAGGATCCATCACTGCCAAGTCAAATACAATAAAAATAAAGTGAATGGATATCTGCAGAACGCATTAGATGTTTATTTGAAATCATTAGAAAGGACACAAAAGTGTCTCCCATTTGAAACAATACCATTGACTGTGGCAGCTAAAAAGGGCTCCATGATCATGGCAGCGAGAGAGCAGAGAAAAAAGGAGCTGCTGTTGGTTCAGAAGGATCACATCCGACCAGGCCGAAGAAGTGCATGGCCAACCAGTGGTGTGCCGCTTACCCAAAAGGGATAGAAAGACATTCTGAATGCTAAGGACTAATTCTTTTCATACTTATTGAGTGGTAACCCATACATAATCGAATTGAATTGCAGTTTGTAAATTATTTTTGTACCCATGCTGCAACCAACTAACTTCAGTAAAGTAAAATAACTAAACCGTACTTCTCATGAAGGTTAGCCATCACGGTTGAGTAAAATGTTTCTCTATCCCATTGAGATAGGTGACACACAAATCGCAGCCTAGGCGTTCACCTTTATACATAATAGGGGAAGCGTAGTTCTTCCATAGGGACAGTGAAAGTGACACTCTAAACTACAAAAAGAAATTCCCTCAGTATGCACCCCACTGTGTATCTGTATTTCTATGAATATAATATTACGTATGGGCAACTCAATAAGTATGAAAAGAATTAGTCATTATGGTTCAGAATGTGTTATGTAGCTTTGCTAAACTAGGGAAGAGGTATTTTATTAAGAAATCCATCTTTTTGTTGAATGACCTCCACTTCACCTTCATCAGGTGCCATATCAACTTCATCCATTTTGCCACAGTCATCTCTCGAGGCAGTCTCCTCCGGTTGTTTCCTAAATAAAAATAGCATCAGGAACAGTAATCATCAATCCTTTCTGTTTAGAAGCTCCTACCTTAAACTCAATTTTCCTGTTGGCTTTCAAGTTTTAGCAGCACAGTGTATCCTCATGTGTTGATAAACCCAATCTCCAACGCTGTTTTCCAGACTGTTTTCCCATTCTCTAAATTCATTGGTTCAATAATCCTGGCTTCCATGGACTCATGTGGAAATAGTCCTTGGAGACATCTTCCAAAAAGGGCATCAGTTGTAGCCACTGCAGTCAATGAATGAGATATCAGTCTACATTCCCGTAGGAATTGATACAGCGCTTGTGTTATGTCTATGTCAGTACGTCCTGAACATCTCCCATTTTTGCTTAACTGACGTGCATCATGCAGAAGCTTTGCTGACTACCTGTTTAGTAGCGGTGCCGATGCCGGCTAAAATCTTGAAGCATATTTTCGCCATCATGCACAATGATTTTGTGGTTCAAGATTCCGATGTCAGACCATCCTTTTCAGTCTATGAGTACTGCAGATTTTGCCAGGAAACAGTTTGCAAGTGGAGAAACTTGACACGAATTATAACCTACAATATAACTCAAGGCGATGTGTGTTAGTTTATGACCTGCAATGCGAAAGAAATTGGCAAATGCCAACAGCTGAATTTAACCAAACAGAAAAATCGAACTGCGTTTGAGAAGAGATTGTGTGCATGAGTTCCAAGCACATGTGCCAATGTGAATAACACCATGACCTGCAATCACACAGTGGTTTAAATCATGTGAAACTTCCAATAGGATGGCTTTTCTCATGTGGCAATATCACATACACATACATTCCAGCTAACATTTCTGGAGGTCCATGTGCCTTAACTCGATTAGGGCTGATGAAGTTTCCTCCACACCCAGCTACATATCGAAGCAAAAGATCAACTTTCGAATCTGTGGGTCTATCTCCAAATTGTGATTCAAAGGTGCATTTGTTATCAGAGGCTGAGGTTTTAGCATTGGCTGTGTCATTAGTGGGAGTTTGTGGTTTAGCTGCTGGAGGTTATAAATCTTTAATCAAATTAGCGTGTTTAGTAGTAAAAGGACTTAATCATACTTCTCAAGCATTAGAAGAGTTACTCATTGATAGCATAGTTATTAGAAAAGCAGCTTTGCATAACAGGGCTGCCATTGATTATCTCTTGCTGAAACATAACTTGGGTTGTAACGCAGTTGAAGGTATGTGTTGTTTTAATCTGAGTGACCATTCACAATCCATTGAAAGTCATATTTGAGGATTGAGGGTCTTAATAACCCAAGTGTCTCAAGATCGTACTGGGAATTGGTGGGATTGGTTATTTTCATGGATTCCTGATGTTGGAGGTACACTGAGTTACGCCTTTGCTTGCATTTGTATTATATTAGCTATCATAACTGCTGGTTGTTGTGTTATTCAATGTTTTCCCAACTTAGTTCTGATGTTTCGTCGATTTCCAAGACCATACCCTCTGCCACTGGGCTATGGAAGGTAAATATTCAAGGGTGGATTGTGATGCTTGAGCGGAAATATGGCGCTGGTGCGCAGTGCACTCTGGGGGCACTCAGAGCCATAATGGATATTTATTCCATGCCTCACTGGAAGCTGCACTTGTACACAGATTTTCAGCTTGGTTAGCAGTATTTCACTGAAAAAACATGTTTTTATCGTTATTCGTTGCTTGTGTTGGTCTGCATGGCTCATCCAAGGACACAGAGCTCGGAGAGGCTAGCATATGCAGGTGCCGGCTGGTACCCGATAAGGTTTGTTATGCCCCGTGCCAAGGTTGAAGATGAGTTATGGAATTGTTTTCCGTGGTGCTTTAGGAGAGGGAAGCGCATTTCTCCTTGGGGTTACTGTCGGTCCACCCGGCTGGCAACCAACGGTCGCTCATCAACGCGCAAGCGCTAATGCCAGAAGGTTCGAGAAATTGCCACCCCTTTTGAGGAGGGCATATAATGCGGGGCTCTGGAAAGGTCCGACGGAAAAGACACAAAGACCTCAGTCGGAGGGGGGATGCCTTGTTCCGAAATACCTTTGGGCTGTTGTGCTCTCGGCCTGGTTGTTACCGGGGTCTTCCAGCCGCTTCTGGCAAGATGAGGAATTCAGTTTCGCCCATGGTGATGTATTCTTGTTAGCTTATTATCTTTTCTGTGATTTATTTCTGTGTTATCACATATTGCTTTATGTATGTTTAACTATGAATAAATAACCGTAAAAGAGCACTTACACTCTAACTGTCTGTGTGGGTGTGAGTCATTGCTTGTGTCTACTTGCGTTCAAAGTATTTGCTCTGCTCTGCAATGTACTGGTGATAAATAACTGCCTGTGCACTCTTGGCGAGCAATACAGCGGGCGATGTGAGACTGCGGACCATTTCGCCAGAATGTGCCGGGCTGCAAATCCAGTCGCCATCCCTAGAGGCCCGAGTAGAGCTAGCAATGTGGGGCAGCGCAAGACAAGAAACATAGCTGTGGTGGAACAGGAGTTCCAGGAGCTGGAAATTGCATAGGAGGAAGAAGAAGATGAAGAGGTGTTCTTCATATCCAACATTGACTCAAAAACTAAGAAGAGAAGGCAGCCCATGTGCGTGGCGAACATTTGTGAGACTCTGACTCCAGTGTTAATAGACACAGGTGCGTCAGTATGTGTGCTGGCGACAAGACATTACGAGTCATTACCAGGACCACCAGCGCTGGCCGAAACTAAAACAAAGATCTATTCATTTGGAGGCGACCATCCACTTCCACTCCAAGGAGTGTTCGTAGCGCCAGTCATCCACGCCAACACCACCATCAGAGCAAATTTCTTCGTGACAGACGTCAGTCCACACTCGCTTCTGAGTTGCGCTGCATCCGAGGCACTAGACATTGTGCAGTTTGCGCTCTCAGTGTATGAAGCGGACATCAAAGACATTGGGCCTCTTTACAGGTCGGGCGGTCCGGAATTAACAGTGGCGGTAAACCCGCTGCCACTGTTAATTCCAGACCGCCCGATCCCGAGTCCTGCAGGCAGGAGGTGATCTTCCCGCCAGGTCTTACCTGGCGGGTTTAACACCGCCTGCCTGCAGGCGGACGTGGAAACACCAGCACCATCACAAGATGGTGCCGGTGTTTCCACTTCCAGATTCCCATTGAGTCCTATGGGACTCAATGGGAATGGGGATTTACCGAATTCCGCCTCCGGAATTCCCGGGACACCAGGGTCGTAATGCCCTGGTATTTCCGGGAGTCATGGAGGCGGAATGGTAATACGAGTCCGGCAGTAACCGAGGCGGTAAAACCGCCTGGTTACCGCCGGACTCGTTTATTGGCCCATTATCAACAGATTTGCAGACATTTTTCAGGGAGTCAGGAAGCTAAAAGGAGAGCCAGTCAAATTCCACATAGACGTGTCGGTGTGCCCAACAGCACTGAAGCACAGGCGCATACCTTTCCACCTACGAGTGCAAGTGGAGCAAGAACTACAAAATCTAGTGGACTCGGACATTATTGAGAAAGTTGACGGCCATACCCCGTGGGTGTCCTCCATCATTGTGGCAGCCAAGCCCAAGCAGCCGGAAGCCATGCGCATCTGCGTGGACATGAGGCTACCCAACCTCACCATAAAAAGGGAACGCCACCTCACGCCAACGCTGGTATATTTTGGGTGAGCTAAAGGGTGCCAAGATCTTCGCAAAGCTAGACTTGCGTTCTCGTTATCACCAACTTGAACTACATCTGAACTCCTGTTATACAACTACGTTCACAACCCACAACAGCCTGTACCAGTATAAACGTTTGAGTTTTGGGATCTCCTCTGCCACCAAGGTGTTCCAAAACACGCTGGCCATACTGTGGGGCTGTAGACATTTTCGCATCTATATTTTGGGCAAACCAGTTTCTGTCATCACCGACCACAAACCACTGATCCCCATTCTAACAGGGTCATCTTCCAAACCGCAACTGAGGATAGAGAGGTGGCTGCTCGCCCTCATGGAGTATGGAGTGAATCTGCAATACAGACCGGGCACACACAACCCAGCGGACTACCCATCCCACCACCCCAGGGGTATCAGCTCCCAGGAAAGGAGGTCAGTGGGAGGGCTGTGAGGATTACGTCTGTCAAGTGATAGATGCGGCCATACCAATAGCCCTGACACTAGGAGAACTGGCCGAGGGCCTCGCAGACTGATAAATGCTTCCAACTCGTCCAGAATGCCGTCGACAGCGGTGACTGGAAATCAGCGCCCTTAGACATCTCCTGCAGGGATTAAGACACTCAGCGCGGTCTACAGTCACTGTGGCGCGCCCGACACAAGTTTCCATGGTCGAACGAAGGTCCGCTACTTCGTGGGGGGCAAATTTGATGCCGCGGAAGCTGATTGGGAGGGTGCTCGAACTAGCCCACAGTGGCCATCAAGGTACCGCAAAGACCAAGGCCAGGCTGAGAACCAATGTATGGTTCCCGGAACTAGAAGGAATAGTCGATGAATATTTCCACCAATGCGTCTGGTGCCAAGCGGCCGCATCCGTGAATAAGGAGCCGTGCATTGAATCAATGGGACGAAGCGGAAGCCAATGGAGCATGGTGCACGCCGACTTTGGATCCACAGGGAGGGGTATGTACTTTTTAGTACTAGTCGACCAGTGGTCACGCTATCCAGAGGTGGAGATAGTCGAATCAACATCAAGTGACCAGACCATACAAGCAATGGAAAAGATCTTCGCGACCCATGGATTTCCTCTGGTCATTTGTTCGGACAACGAACTGCCGTTTTAGGGCAGACAGTTTGCGGAATTCATGCGTGACTGTGGCATCACGCACTGGAAAGTGACTCCAGCCTGGCAAAGAGCCAATGGGGAGGTGGAGTGCTTCATGCGTACACTCAATAAGATATTTAGAATCTCACAGAGTCAAGGGGGGGAACTGAAGAGAAACCTATATCAGTTCCTTCGAAAGTATCAATGCCCCATCAGTCGACAGGGGTGGCCCCAGCGGAGGCCCTGTTCAACAGATGCCGGAGGGGGCTGTTACCCGAGACCGAGGGCCGACCACCAGGCATCATTGATGACCAAAAGACACTTGAAGACCGACGGGTGCACAATGAGAGAGAGAGCGCCAGGCGGCGTTTGAAACCCTGGGACATTGAAGTAGGGGATACAGTCCTAGTGAGGGACCGACATCCAGAGGGGAAGCTATCCCTCAACTATGAGCCTACCCCCATGGGTGTAACCCTTGTCAACGGGTCCATGGTGATGGCGGCAGACCAACGGGGAACGGTTACAAGAAACATGTTTTTTCAACAAGATTGACACACAAGAGCCACGGCAAGAACCTGCTGGCGGCGTGTCCCCGGCTCGAGCCGCGGCGAGGGGGACGACTCTCGAGGAGGACTCTGGAGACCCCGAACCAGGGGGACATAGCCTGACAAGGAATGTGGTGAAGAGCGATACCGCCGCCGTGAGGGCCAGAGATGTCCGTTCAGGTTCAAGGACTACATCTTGGACCCCAGTTAATGAGGACCAGAAGTTGACGGTAGTTGCCCACGTTGGGCTGTGACACTGTTTACTGTATTGTGCACGTTATCTATGTCACGTTGACACCAAGTTAATGATAAAATGTATATGTTGTTTTGTTATGAAAAAGGAGGGATGTGA
This sequence comes from Ambystoma mexicanum, assembly GCF_040938575.1. Lineage (NCBI taxonomy): Eukaryota > Metazoa > Chordata > Amphibia > Caudata > Ambystomatidae > Ambystoma > Ambystoma mexicanum. The sequence goes on along the minus strand of NC_090923.1, from coordinate 1,469,074,799 downwards.
CAGAGTCACGTGAGTGCATGAGTGCGACGGCAGGGTTCGCTGTCGCGCATGCGCAATAATAAAAGTGCAGCCCGAAGAGTGGCAGAACGCGCCAGGAATCCACAACATGCAGATGTGTACACGTATATCCACAGGTACAGGAGGGCTGGGCCTGCTCACAGAGGGGGGCCGGGGGCACACTAACATATCTAACTTCTTCTGAATTGGGTATCTAATCTGAATTGGGTATCTATGTGTGCTAATATCTTGTCCAAGACATGACAAGACCAACAGGGAACGGTGTAAAACCCGGAACAGGCCGGAACGGTACCCTAAAATATAAAATGGCAGCAAAACTCACCTGAAAATGATGCAAACACACATGAAGAACATTTTGAAATGGCAAAGGATGAACAATGTGCTGTCATTAACCCATTACTGCCCAAAATCTACATTTTAACACGTAAAAGTACCCGGAACGGGCCGGAACGCTACCCTAATATATAAAATGGCAGCAAAACTCACCTGAAAATGATGCAAACACACATGAAGAACATGTTGAAATGAGAAAGGTGCACCAATATGCTGTCATTAACCCATTATTGCCCAAAATTTACATTTTATCACGAAAAAGTACCGGGAACGGGCCGGAACGGTACCCTAACATATAAAATGGCAGCAAAAATCACCTGAAAATGATGCAAACACACATGAAGAACATTTTGAAATGAGAAAGGTGCACCAATATGCTGTCATTAACCCATTACTGCCCAAAATCTACATTTTATCACGAAAAAGTACCCGCAACGGGCCGGAACGCTACCCTAACATATAAAATGGCAGCAAAAATCACCTGAAAATTATGCAAACACACATGAAGTACATTTTGAAATGAGAAAGGTGCTCCAATATGCTGTCATTAACCCATTACTGCCCAAAAACTACATTTTATCACGAAAACGTACCCGGAACGGGCCGGAACGGTACCCTAACATATAAAAAGGCAGCCAAAATCACCTCAAAATGATGCAAACACACATGAAGAACATTTTGAAATGAGAAAGGTGCACCAATATGCTGTCATTAACCCATTACAGCCCAAAATCTACATTTTCACATGAAAAAGTACCCGGAACGGGCCGGAACGGTACCCTAATATATAAAACGGCAGCAAAACTCACCTGAAAATGATGCAAACACACATGAAGAACATTTTGAAATGGCAAAGGATGAACAATGTGCTGTCATTAACCCATTACTGCCCAAAATCTACATTTTAACACGAAAAAGTACCCGGAACGGGCCGGAACGGTATCCTAACATATAAAAAGGCAGCCAAAATCACCTCAAAATGATGCAAACACACATGAAGAACATTTTGAAATGAGAAAGGTGCACCAATATGCTGTCATTAACCCATTACAGCCCAAAATCTACATTTTCACATGAAAAAGTACCCGGAACGGGCCGGAACGGTACCCTAATATATAAAACGGCAGCAAAACTCACCTGAAAATGATGCAAACACACATGAAGAACATTTTGAAATGGCAAAGGATGAACAATGTGCTGTCATTAACCCATTACTGCCCAAAATCTACATTTTAACACGAAAAAGTACCCGGAACGGGCCGGAACGCTAACCTAATATATAAAACGGCAGCAAAACTCACCTGAAAATGATGCAAACACACATGAAGAACATGTTGAAATGAGAAAGGTGCACCAATATGCTGTCATTAACCCATTACTGCCCAAAATCTACATTTTATCACGAAAAAGTACCCGCAACGGGCCGGAACGCTACCCTAACATATAAAATGGCAGCAAAAATCACCTGAAAATTATGCAAACACACATGAAGTACATTTTGAAATGAGAAAGGTGCTCCAATATGCTGTCATTAACCCATTGCTGCCCAAAATCTACATTTTATCACGAAAAAGTACCCGGAACGGGCCGGAACGGTACCCTAACATATAAAAAGGCAGCCAAAATCACCTCAAAATGATGCAAACACACATGAAGAACATTTTGAAATGAGAAAGGTGCACCAATATTCTGTCATTAACCCATTACAGCCCAAAATCTACATTTTCACATGAAAAAGTACCCGGAACGGGCCGGAACGGTACCCTAATATATAAAACGGCAGCAAAACTCACCTGAAAATGATGAAAACACACATGAAGAACATTTTGAAATGGCAAAGGATGAACAATGTGCTGTCATTAACCCATTACTGCCCAAAATCTACATTTTAACATGAAAAAGTACCCGGAACGGCCGGAACGGTACCCTAATATATAAAACGGCAGCAAAACTCACATGAAAATGATGCAAACACACATGAAGAACATTTTGAAATGGCAAAGGATGAACAATGTGCTGTCATTAACCCTTACTGCCCAAAATCTATATTTTCACACGAAAAAAACCCGGAACGGGCCGGAACGGTACCCTAACATATAAAATGGCAGCAAAAAGCACCTGAAAATGATGCAAACACACATGAAGAAGATTTTGAAATGGCAAAGGATGAACAATGTGCTGTCATTAACCCATTACTGCCCAAAATCTACATTTTAACACGAAAAAGTACCCGGAACGGGCCGGAACGCTACCCTAATATATAAAACGGCAGCAAAACTCACCTGAAAATGATGCAAACACACATGAAGAACATGTTGAAATGAGAAAGGCGCACCAATATGCTGTCATTAACCCATTATTGCCCAAAATTTACATTTTATCACGAAAAAGTACCCGGAACGGGCCGGAACAGTACCCTAACATATAAAATGGCAGCAACAATCACCTGAAAATGATGCAAACACACATGAAGAACATTTTGAAATGAGAAAGGTGCACCAATATGCTGTCATTAACCCATTACAGCCCAAAATCTACATTTTCACATGAAAAAGTACCCGGAATGGGCCGGAACGGTACCCCAATATATAAAACGGCAGCAAAACTCACCTGAAAATGATGCAAACACACATGAAGAACATTTTGAAATGGCAAAGGATGAACAATGTGCTGTCATTAACCCATTACTGCCCAAAATCTACATTTTAACACGAAAAAGTACCCGGAACGGGCCGGAACGCTACCCTAATATATAAAACGGCAGCAAAACTCACCTGAAAATGATGCAAACACACATGAAGAACATTTTGAAATGAGAAAGGTGCACCAATATGCTGTCATTAACCCATTATTGCCCAAAATTTACATTTTATCACGAAAAAGTACCCGGAACGGGCCGGAACGGTACCCTAACATATAAAATGGCAGCAAAAATCACCTGAAAATGATGCAAACACACATGAAGAACATTTTGAAATGAGAAAGGTGCACCAATATGCTGTCATTAACCCATTACTGCCCAAAATCTACATTTTATCACGAAAAAGTACCCGGAACGGGCCGGAACGATACCCTAACATATAAAATGGCAGCAAAAATCACCTGAAAATTATGCAAACACACATGACGAACATTTTGAAATGAGAAAGGTGCACCAATATGCTGTCATTAACCCATTACAGCCCAAAATCTACATTTTCACATGAAAAAGTACCCGGAACGGGCCGGAACGGTACCCTAATATATAAAACGGCAGCAAAACTCACCTGAAAATGATGCAAACACACATGAAGAACATTTTGAAATGGCAAAGGATGAACAATGTGCTGTCATTAACCCATTACTGCCCAAAATCTACATTTTAACACGAAAAAGTACCCGGAACGGGCCGGAACGCTACCCTAATATATAAAACGGCAGCAAAACTCACCTGAAAATGATGCAAACACACATGAAGAACATGTTGAAATGAGAAAGGTGCACCAATATGCTGTCATTAACCCATTATTGCCCAAAATTTACATTTTATCACGAAAAAGTACCCGGAACGGGCCGGAACGGTACCCTAACATATAAAATGGCAGCAAAAATCACCTGAAAATTATGCAAACACACATGAAGTACATTTTGAAATGAGAAAGGTGCTCCAATATGCTGTCATTAACCCATTACTGCCCAAAATCTACATTTTCACACGAAAAAGTACCCAGAATGGGCCGGAACGGTACCCTAACATATAAAATGGCAGCAAAACTCACCTGAAAATGATGCAAATACACATGAAGAACATTTTGGAAATGGGGAAGGTTGAACAATGTGCTGTCATTAACCCATTGCTGCCCAAAAGCTACATTTTCACACGAAAAAGTACCCGGAACGGTACCCTAATATATAAACCGGCAGCAAAACCCACCTGAAAATTATGCAAACACCCGTGAAGAACATTTTGGAAATGGGGAAGGTTGAACAATGTGCTTTCATTAACCCATTACTGCCAAAATTCAGTAAAAAGGCAGCTAATAAGTAAACTCAAAGAGGGACTTTGTGATGACATCTATATTGTACTAGAAAATCCTCATCTACCTAAATATACTCTAGTCACATAAAGGTAGAATTGTAACACTTTTGATTTGATTGACATGAAGGGAAATTATATATTTCAAAATATTACTGGAGGGTGACTACACCTTAATGAACACTAGAGGGAGCAGTAACTGCTTAGTTGTGTTCATAGTCAGGTTTTCCTTTATCACTTTCATATCCTTGTTTCAGGAAGTGGTAACATTTCACATGTTTCTTCTTCACTTAAATGTTGCAGCTTCATCTTGTCTGTGCTGATCACCTTGAGTTTAGATACAGGTCAGATTTATGTTTTTTTTCTCTCTGCAAGCCTTGAGCATAAGAGTGCAACAATGGATTGCTACATGCTGACCAGATCATTTCTTATAGAAAAGCTCTGCTGCAGCAACTTTGACAAATGTATGACCACCCTGCCTTTTCACTACTTGGTTGGAAAGAGGTCTTCAAGTGGACAGGGCCCAGCCTCGTATGTGACACAGCAAGGATCATAAAAGGTCTTCAAGGTGGCTCAGCAGCTTATAAATACATTTCATGCAAACAAGGAAGCTTGAATCCCTAAGAAGGGGCCCTTAAAAATCAGACACATCATCTCTTCCTAGGAGAAACCTAGATGTGCATCATGAAGAAAGCTGTTTCATTGTTTTCTCTGTGTAATGTGTTATGTCTTGCTTTCTCCCCTGTTCCTGTGTTGTGAGCCTGGGTGCTGTTGAATGCTTGTAGAATGCCTGCCTCTGGAATGTTGAGAGAGTGTTTGAGAGCTCCTTGCAGTTTGGAGGCTGGGGCTTGAATGATGGCATTGAGGCTTCAGCGGCCAATCAGAGAAGATGTTGTGACGTGGCTAATGGCTGAGGATTTCGAATGATGTGCCATTGAAGGGGATGGACAGCATCACACACTGTACAACGGTTTGCCGCTGCACGCCTCTAAGGGTTTGAACTGAGTCTCAGAGGAGGAGATGTGTCCTGATGGTAATGCTGCTGAAAAGAAAAAGCGGCAGGTAACATCTAGTGCGGCGCCCAGCATGGAATGCTATCCGAGCCGGAGCTGGGCGTTGTTTCAGGAGAGCCGTGTGTGTGCTGTCAGCATAGTGAACAGCTGGGTGCTGTGTTTGGAGACCCATGTGGGCACAGTCAGCTCAGTGAACAGCTGGTACCTGAAACAGTCAAGTTGGCAGTGATGGAGGTTGGGCCCAACGTGTGTTGGGGTCGGGGTCACAGGTACCAGCTTGACAGCTGCTCCGGGTATGGTGTGGATGGAACTATGCTGTATCCTGACTGCGTCTCTGGGAAGCAGGAATTGACTGTTCGCTGGGAAGAGCTCTGGGGTTTTTGCCTTGGTTGTGGGGCTGACCTGGGTGATTCAAGAAGCCAATATATGGCAGTTTTCCACAAGCTAGATCAGGGCTTTGTCATTTTTCAGGGAGCTGTCCATGCTGAACCGTGAATATTGATCAACAGTGTTATATGAAGTGAAGCCTGTTTGGGTGTAAGTTGTCCATTGGTACGTTGTGGATTGTGGTGGATCTGGGACGTGTCTGGTGTATTTTGGTAAAGACATGTCCTCTGTTAGTTGAAGGAAGTTGAAATTTGGTTTGTTCTTGCATGTTGATTTAACTTTTGCCTCCACAGGTCTGTCAGAATATGGACGTGAGAATAGGGCATGGACTTACTGGGGGTTACTTGTGTATGTGGTGTGTGTTGTGCTCACTGGGTGGCCTGGCAAACCACCTTGTGGGGTTGGACAGTTTTGTTTGTGTTTTGTGTGGCAGGGTAGTGCCAGCCACCTGGGCTGGTAACTGCCAGCACATGGCACACCACAGCACTTTGGGGAGGTATTATGTGCCCGTACCATTTGCGTTCATGGTTGTGGCTGGAGAAATGTTGTTGAGTGTAGTTTACCTCATTAGTTTGTTTCTGTGGAGGTGGACCCCGCACTCACATGTTTTTTTGCCATTTGGTCAAGTGTGCTTTGCCATTGTGTGTTGGGGGGACCCCAGTACCCTTTGTGGGGGTGTCGCTCCCACACCTTGAATGTGGTGGTCTCAACCTATGTGTTGTTCTTGTGGTTGGGGTGCTCCTTGTTGGGGCACTGGTGGTGCATTTTCATGCGCCATCTATTTGCGGTGGTGTAGTGTTGCTTGTCTGTCGAGCAGCCTCAGTGTTGGTTTGGTTAGGTGATAAAGTGGTTTTGTTTGGTTGAGATGGGTAGTCAGCAGTCGTTCCGTGGGGTTTGAGGCCGGTCCCTTGTGTGAATTCCTGCTGTTTGGTCAACGGTGTGGATGGTGACTTGTTTTCAGTTGTGATGTTTTTCTAGCATTTCATTGGTAGGACGGTTGAGGGGATTTTATGTATTTAAAGTTTATTTATTTATTTAAATATGGTGGCGAAGGCCCGCAGGCATTGATTGGGGCTCCAGGTCTGGGGTACGAAGGGGTCTGTGGGCGCACAGGAAGGGTTGGCAGAGCAGAGGATGGGAAGTGTAGAAAAAATCAGAGTGAATGGGGGATAGTGGAGAGAAGGTACTGAGGGGTGGGAGGGAAAGGAGGCTAGTGAGATCACAGATTTTTAAGCCTTTTGCAGTGAGAGACGAAAGAATGAAGAGAGGTCGGGGGAAGAAGGGTAAAAACTGATGGTCCTGGATAGTTTGGGACGGTAAAAATGGAGAGAAGAGATGAGGTTGGTGTAGCAGTGTGATGTGACAGAGTGCAGGATGTAACAGAGCATGGGGAGTGATTCCTTGTAGGCGACAAAAAGAACCTGGGAAAGGATTTTACAGCAGCGATGGATGTCCATATAGTATGATGAATCAGTAGTGATTCCCCCCAGAATCTTGACCTGGGACCCTTTTCGTGTGGCCAGGGGAAGGCAGATGCTTCCTGATCCCAACCCTGGGGGTGGTGTTCTGCGGGAGGATCACATGGGGTGGGAACAGGCCAGGAGGAAGGAGAAACTCCCTTGTTTAATTTTCTCTGAACCCCCAATCTTGGAATGGCTTATTGTAAGGTAGAAGAAGTTAGAAAAACTAACTTGGTTGGCAGGGACTTCAAGTGCCATAATTCTTCAGTACTGGGACGAGGAAAAGGGATGCAGAGGAATATTGCTGTGGGAGCAATCAGCTAATTAGTGTAAACGACCTACACCTGAGGGAGACTGAGAGGCATAAAAAGCCCCCTCAGGTGCAGGAAGAGGGAGAACATGAACAGCAGGAGCAGCAGGAGAGGAGAAAGCAGTGCAGGCTGCAGAGGAAAGTGAAGCTGGCACGAGAGAAGACGCCGGGACCATTGTGCAGCCAAGAGCGGTGTCAAGTCCTGTGAGGGTCTTTGCCTCAAGCTATTCCTGTTGCAGAGGTTGCGCAGTGGGAAGCGTAAGAACGGGACGCTTGCCCATTGAAGGCTTGTTGTGCAGAGGTTGCGCAGCAGGAAGAGGAAGTAGCAAGGGAAGTGTACCCTCGTTAAAGGCTTTAGGTGGCTGGGTTGCACCTGAGCCTCTGCCGAGTGGAGGAAGCTCCAATTTCGAGTGGCGTGAGCGGAGGTGGACCAGACGAGGCTGTTTGCCTGACCGCGAGGAGCCACAATGACAGAAGACCTGCGAACACCAAACGGAGCTAGATTGAGCGACTTACCTTGTGAGTTCACAGCTTGCAAGTGACTCCGGATCGCTCTGACACTATCCACGGCAGGCAGTTTCACTCGCATGTGAGTGAGAGAAGCAGTGATTACAATTCTGAATACTGAACCGTACAAAACCAACAAATGTTTTACTTATTAAACCAAAGTGACTGTGCAAGCAAGCATTGGGGAGAGAGGTGGATGGCGTGTCTTTACTGATCATAAGACCTCCCATCCTGCCATCCTGCTACCCATTCTGCCATCCTTTAGGATAATCAGTAAGAGTAGGGAAAGTTAGAGGAATCAGTGTGAAGGGCTTCTAGTGAGGCTGATGAAGATATGGGGCCTCATTACGACCCTGGCGCTAAGTGTTTAACGGCGCCGTAAAAGGCTGCGGCGCCGTTAAACACTTAGCGCCTAATTACGAGGTCCCTTTGCGGGACCCGAGCTTAACGGCTGGTTTTTCCAGCCGTTAAAGTAGGCACCCGCAAAGGGACCTTGGTGCTAATTACGGTACCGCAATTTGCGGTACTGTAATTAGCGCCTTCCCCATTCCCATTGAGCCCTATGGGTCAAAAATGGGAATGGGGAAGGGCCATGGCAGCATGGGGAATTACCGCCCCACCAACCTCGGAATGGGGTGGTAATTCCCCATTCCGCCATGGCGGACACCGGCATGGACCATGGTGCTAAAAGCACCATGGTCCTCCGCCTAGGTCGTAATGAGGCCCATGGTGTTTACCCCATTGATACACACAGGTTACTGGTTATCAGCACATAGAGACCCATTTTATGATATAGTGTGGAATTTAGAGCCCAATTCTGCTAGAGGTGTAACACATCCATGGCCCTTAGGGCCATATTCTGCCTGGGTTGTAATTCATGAGTGAATTCCTGATTCGGAATGTACATTTGCTTTTTACACCAGTTTTCTATCTTTATAATGGGACCTATTCTGCTAGAGGTGGAACAACCCCATGGGGATATTACACCTCTAGCAGAATAGGCCCATTATAAAGATAGGAAACAGGTGTAAAAAACAGGTGTACATTCCGAATGGGGAATTCACCCATGAATTACACCTCTAGCATAATTACACCTCCATCAGAATAGGCCACTAAGTCCAGACATGCTTCCTTTATCACTATGTCCCGACATCATTCCTTATCACTGTGTCCCTTTTTGAGTAACAAACCCACTGCCTGCGTATTTGTAATGATCTTAGGGTGTGAGGGAAACAGTGTTCATTTTTAATTTAATTCATATTTTTACTTTATCCTCCAGAATGTGCAGCATAGTTTATATGAACAAACAAACGCCGCTTTCACCACAAGAAGTATTCAACATTTTAAGGCATCACCTAAAAGGCAATATTTCCACACTTCCGGCAACTAATCCAGAAAATGGTCAGGTGTTCCTATACAGTTATGAAGGACAAAAGCATAGAAAAGATGATTGGAGATGTGATCAGTATAAATGGATTCAGAAAGGAAGGCATGCTCTGCCGAGGGCCAGTCCTCTGGTGTGGAAGACCTACTTCCAAAGATTAATTGGTAGAGAGGAAGTTACATTTTACAGATATGGCTATGAAGTTCTTGATGGAAGTGTTGAAAAAGTGATTGTCCATTATCTAGGTGAAGACAAAACACCTGAGCCATGCATGCCTCATAGAAATATGAGAAAATACCCCTTAAGAGCTCATGTTCGCACAATGCCATCTGTGCTGATAGAAATTGCTGAAAATAAAGATTTAGGTCCAACTTCAATTTACCAGAAAATAATTGCAGAATGCGATGCTTCCCCTACCCACATGAGAGTTACAGTGCCGAAAAATACAGAGCAAATAAAAAATAAACTTAAGTATGGGAAACAGAAATGTAGTATCAGTCATGATGATTTATATAACATCTTCGAGCTTCACTATGCACTGGAAGGGTTTGTATGCCATTACTCTCTGGTTTCCGAACTTATTGTAACTTTGGCTCTTCCAGACATTATCAATATTTTTGAGGAAGTGATGAAGTTGAATTCAAGAACCCTAATTTCATATGACACAACATTTCAATTAGGTGATTTTTACCTCTCTCCACTAATATTTCAATGTTCATTGTTTGAGGAAAATCCTGCAATCCCTGCCTTTGTACTGATTCATGATAAACGCACGATTGTCCATGAAACATTTTTTTCTTTTGTAGCAAAGCGTATGCCTCAAATTAACCAGAGTTCCATTACTATAGTAACAGACAGAGAAGCTGCTATTGTGAAATCTGTAGAGAATATTATTCCAAGATGCAAGCATGTGGTTTGTTGGAACCACATACTGAAAGACGTGGAATTCTGGGTTTCAGGTCATGAAGGAGGAAAAGCAGACAGAAAAGTGTACACCAATAATATTCTACAGCTCTTAGACTGCAAAACTGAAGAAGACTTTCTAACATTGTTGGAAAAACTAAGGGCCACATGGAGTGCTTCTTTTGTGAAATATTTTGAGGAAAAACTGAGCAAAGACATCTTGACAAAGGCAGGCAGATGGGTCTTGGAAACAGTTGGCATTTATAGGAAAACCAGTGGAGTTACGACTAATGTGTCAGAAAGCATGAATGCAGTGATGAAAAGACTGACTAAGCACAAAGAGGTTCACATGGATGAAATGGTATTGGCAATCTACTTTTTGCAAACATTTTATCTAAAGGAAGTGTTGAGAGGACAGTGTGGTATGGGGAATTATCACCTGTCAAACAGGCATGCTGGCAAAAAACTTAATTCTGGTGATATTGAATTCCCATTTGATTACATACCTGTGGAAAAGATAGTGGACTTTATAAAGAAGGGTCACTATGATGAAGAACCTGTAACAATATCAAAAGGTGATGAGCGCAAATCAAATGCAATGGAAGGCCTAGCAGACTTGATAGTTAAGCAAAACCGAGTATTTCTTCAGGCACAGTCTGGATGTTTCATAGTTACCGGATTACGAGACAAAAAGTATGTGGTAAAGTTATTCCCAGTTGAAACATGCTCTTGCAACAGTTCACGAACATGCTACCACATTCTGGCTGCACAGAAGTCAATTGGTAAGAGTTCAAGTAAGAAAAGAATAGTGTATTCTCTGAAAAAGCTCAGGATGAATGTCAGAAAAGGCAAATCTGGAAGAAAAAGAATTAGACAGAAAGATGAGCTGCAGACTGTAGCCGCAATGGATTCTATTCTGATGAGTGAAACTAAATTTGATGACACTCAGGAAGACATTAAAGCAAAAAATAAACATACTAAACAATTGAACCCATATGAGAATGTTCCCAAGAAAGAACATTTTACCTCTTTTCTGGTAGACGAGTATGATCTGGGTGTACCGCAGCGGTCAAGCTCACCTAAACAAACAAATAAAACGGTGCCCCTTCCATGGGACTTAATACCAGATTATCCACGCATGCAGAGTGTCCTAGTTCAAAACATTTACATCAATGTTGAAGACATGAAATCTCTCTTAGGTGATAACTGGCTGGTTGACACAGTCATTGAAGGCTTCTTGCTTACTAGAGCTTCTCTAAAACATGTCACTGAATGTGATGTACGTGTGAGTGTTTTCAGTCCATTCATAATTCATTCCATTGACTTACGTGGATACTCTTCAAGTGTTCACGAGTTTGGCATCAAATCAGATATTATGGCAAAGGACATCTGGATCATCCCCACAAATGTGCAAAATACTCACTGGGTACTTATGCTGGTGTTCATGAAGTGGAAGATTATTCTATATTTAGACTCCAATAAAACCCTCTACACAAAGTACATAAACATACTACAAACATTCATGGACATGCAGGTGGCATCCACAATTGACTGGTCTAAGTGGACAATCCATGCTCCTCATGATGTACCAGCTCAGCATGATTCATCCAGTTGTGGACTATTTCTCTGCTTATTTGCACATACATTGTGTAGTGGGTCACTTGTACCATTCCCTGCAGACATGACTGCTGTGCGGCAGTGGATAGCTATGGAATTAATTAGTGGAAAATCCTTTCTCCCAAAATCACAGTTGAAGAAACAAAAATATTGCAGAGCAAAAAAAGAGATTAAGCAGAATATTAAGAAAGATTTTAATACACCTTTTTCAAGGAATCCTCCAAAAGAGGCAACATCCACTGTTGAATTCTTATCTACAGCATTAGATGACTATTAGACAGCAACTTGGTTCCTCTGTTTCATGGGTAAACGCTGTAAAAAACCAACAAAATCAAAAATGATACTCTGCCAGGGACTATGCCAGGACTGGTATCATTTGTCTTGCCTTGACCTAGCTCATTTCCCTAGTGGTCTGTACAAATGTCCGAAGTGCATTTAGGGAAGCACTATGTATTTGAAAAAACAGAATAAATCTCTTCAAATACACACAGATGTCTACCAAAAGACCAATAAAATATGACACTCACACTGCATCAAAGTTTATGGACAACCTTTGAAAGACATTTTATGTTAAGTTTTATGTGACTTGTTAGCACAACATTTGCCAGATGCAGCTGGTTCAGGCAACACAATCTGCTTGTCTCGTGTGCTAGATTAACAGGAATAGAAGGCAGGTTTTACTGACATCCTACAAGTGAGATGATCTCCCAAGGCTCTCAGGTGGCTTGGTCAAGAGTTTGAAGAAAGGGATGGCATATATTGTGAAAGAGAGCTCATCCATACATGTCTTATTGGTAGCTTGAAACCATGTTATAGTATCTCATTTACAATGTTATTTCATGTATTTACATTTGGTTAAATGTTATAAAATCTATGCTAACATACAAGTACTAATGTCTCTCGCCTTTGCTGATTTATTACACTGAGGGTGGTAAGTGACACTGGTGAATTGTACTTAGTGCCATTGCTGAATTTGGGTATTCATTGCAGTCATACCCAATGCCCCATCTTACAAACTTGTCACACAAAGTTGCACTCCTCTGCCTGTGCCTTCCACTTGTGCAGTGGAATGTATATAAACATAATCATATCCACAGCACTAGCCAAGTTATACTGAGCGAGTCACTTGTCCCAACAGGTAGCGAAGAGCGGAGAGTCTTCTCCTTTGCATGTGCTCCCCTCACCCACTTGATTCCACTTGCGCAGCCCTTCCAGACACTGCTGGTGAGTGCCCCTGCTCTTGTGTTTCCTCTTACTGTCCCCCATCCCTCCACTTTCATTTCGTCTTAGTGTTTTTTTGTTTGTTTGGTCCTTTCCCAGTCCCTCCCTGACCTTCACCCCTGCACACCCTGGTCCGCCTGCAACTCCTGGATTGGGCCATGAGCGAACCACGTGTCCCTCATCCTGAAGAACTCCAGGGCAGCCTTGCCTGAACAGCCATCGGCTAATGCTTCTGTGATAAGACTGTGCTCTTCTACCATACAGCATACCCTCATACCTTTAACTGACAAGTTCTACTCCATATATCCAGGTACTGGCAGACAAATCACTATAGACCATGTTTGTGAGTAATGGGTTAATGACAGCATATTGGTGCACCTTTCTCATTTCAAAATGTTCTTCATGTGTGCTTGCATCATTTTCAGGTGAGTTTCGCTGCCGTTTTATATATTAGGGTAGCGTTCCGGCCCGTTCCGGGTACTTTTTCGTGATAAAATGTAGATTTTGGGCAGTAATGGGTTAATGACAGCATATTGGTGCACCTTTCTCATTTCAAAATGTTCTTCATGTGTGCTTGCATCATTTTCAGGTGAGTTTCGCTGCGGTTTTATATATTAGGGTAGCGTTCCGGCCCGTTCCGGGTACTTTTTTGTGATAAAATGTAGATTTTGGGCAGTAATGGGTTAATGACAGCATATTGGTGCACCTTTCTCATTTCAAAATGTTCTTCATGTGTGTTTGCATCATTTTCAGGTGAGTTTCGCTGCCGTTTTATATTTTAGGGTAGCGTTCCGGCCCGTTCCGGGTACTTTTTCGTGATAAAATGTAGATTTTGGGCAGTAATGGGTTAATGACAGCATATTGGTCCACCTTTCTCATTTCAAAATGTTCTTCATGTGTGCTTGCATCATTTTCAGGTGAGTTTCGCTGCCGTTTTATATATTAGGGTAGCGTTCCGGCCCGTTCCGGGTACTTTTTCGTGATAAAATGTAGATTTTGGGCAGTAATGGGTTAATGACAGCATATTGGTGCACCTTTCTCATTTCAAAATGTTCTTCATGTGTGCTTGCATCATTTTCAGGTGAGTTTCGCTGCCGTTTTATATATTAGGGTAGCGTTCCGGCCCGTTGCGGGTACTTTTTCGTGATAAAATGTAGATTTTGGGCAGTAATGGGTTAATGACAGCATATTGGTGCACCTTTCTCATTTCAAAATGTTCTTCATGTGTGCTTGCATCATTTTCAGGTGAGTTTCGCTGCCGTTTTATATATTAGGGTAGCGTTCCGGCCCGTTCCGGGTACTTTTTCGTGATAAAATGTAGATTTTGGGCAGTAATGGGTTAATGACAGCATATTGGTGCACCTTTCTCATTTCAAAATGTTCTTCATGTGTGCTTGCATCATTTTAAGGTGAGTTTCGCTGCCGTTTTATATATTAGGGTAGCGTTCCGGCCCGTTCCGGGTACTTTTTCGTGATAAAATGTAGATTTTGGGCAGTAATGGGTTAATGAAAGCATATTGGTGCACCTTTCTTATTTCAAAATGTTCTTCATGTGTGTTTGCATCATTTTCAGGTGAGTTTCGCTGCCACTTTATATTTTAGGTTAGCGTTCCGGCCCGTTCCGGGTACTTTTTCGTGATGAAATGTAGATTTTGGGCAGTAATGGGTTAATGACAGCATATTGGTCCACCTTTCTCATTTCAAAATGTTCTTCATGTGTGCTTGCATCATTTTCAGGTGAGTTTCGCTGCCGTTTTATATATTAGGGTAGCGTTCCGGCCCGTTCCGGGTACTTTTTCGTGATACAATGTAGATTTTGGGCAGTAATGGGTTAATGACAGCATATTGGTGCACCTTTCTCATTTCAAAATGTTCTTCATGTGTGCTTGCATCATTTTCAGGTGAGTTTCGCTGCCGTTTTATATATCAGGGTAGCGTTCCGGCCCGTTCCGGGTAGTTTTTCGTGATAAAATGTAGATTTTGGGCAGTAATGGGTTAATGACAGCATATTGGTGCACCTTTCTCATTTCAAAATGTTCTTCATGTGTGCTTGCATCATTTTCAGGTGAGTTTCGCTGCCACTTTATATTTTAGGTTAGCGTTCCGGCCCGTTCCGGGTACTTTTTCGTGATGAAATGTAGATTTTGGGCAGTAATGGGTTAATGACAGCATATTGGTCCACCTTTCTCATTTCAAAATGTTCTTCATGTGTGCTTGCATCATTTTCAGGTGAGTTTCGCTGCCGTTTTATATATTAGGGTAGCGTTCCGGCCCGTTCCGGGTACTTTTTCGTGATACAATGTAGATTTTGGGCAGTAATGGGTTAATGACAGCATATTGGTGCACCTTTCTCATTTCAAAATGTTCTTCATGTGTGCTTGCATCATTTTCAGGTGAGTTTCGCTGCCGTTTTATATATCAGGGTAGCGTTCCGGCCCGTTCCGGGTACTTTTTCGTGATAAAATGTAGATTTTGGGCAGTAATGGGTTAATGACAGCATATTGGTGCACCTTTCTCATTTCAAAATGTTCTTCATGTGTGCTTGCATCATTTTCAGGTGAGTTTCGCTGCCGTTTTATATATTAGGGTAGCGTTCCGGCCCGTTCCGGGTACTTTTTCGTGATAAAATGTAGATTTTGGGCAGTAATGGGTTAATGACAGCATATTGGTGCACCTTTCTCATTTCAAAATGTTCTTCATGTGTGTTTGCATCATTTTCAGGTGATTTTTGCTGCCATTTTATAGGTTAGGGTACCGTTCCGGCCCGTTCCGTGTACTTTTTCGTGATAAAATGTAGATTTTGGGCAGTAATGGGTTAATGACAGCATATTGGTGCACCTTTCTCATTTCAAAATGTTCTTCATGTGTGTTTGCATCATTTTCAGGTGAGTTTCGCTGCCACTTTATATTTTAGGTTAGCGTTCCGGCCCGTTCCGGGTACTTTTTCGTGATGAAATGTAGATTTTGGGCAGTAATGGGTTAATGACAGCATATTGGTCCTTCTTTCTCATTTCAAAATGTTCTTCATGTGTGCTTGCATCATTTTCAGGTGAGTTTCGCTGCCGTTTTATATATTAGGGTAGCGTTCCGGCCCGTTCCGGGTACTTTTTCGTGATAAAATGTAGATTTTGGGCAGTAATGGGTTAATGACAGCATATTGGTGCACCTTTCTCATTTCATAATGTTCTTCATGTGTGCTTGCATCATTTTCAGGTGAGTTTCGCTGCCGTTTTATATATTAGGGTAGCGTTCCGGCCCGTTCCGGGTACTTTTTCGTGATAAAATGTAGATTTTGGGCAGTAATGGGTTAATGACAGCATATTGGTGCACCTTTCTCATTTCAAAATGTTCTTCATGTGTGCTTGCATCATTTTCAGGTGAGTTTCGCTGCCGTTTTATATATTAGGGTAGCGTTCCGGCCCGTTCCGGGTACTTTTTCGTGATAAAATATAGATTTTGGGCAGTAATGGGTTAATGACAGCATATTGGTGCACCTTTCTCATTTCAAAATGTTCTTCATGTGTGCTTGCATCATTTTCAGGTGAGTTTCGCTGCTGTTTTATATATTAGGGTAGCGTTCCGGCCCGTTCCGGGTACTTTTTCGTGATAAAATGTAGATTTTGGGCAGTAATGGGTTAATGACAGCATATTGGTGCACCTTTCTCATTTCAAAATGTTCTTCATGTGTGTTTGCATCATTTTCAGGTGATTTTTGTTGCCATTTTATAGCTTAGGGTACCGTTCCGGCCCGTTTCGGCCCGTTCCGGGTTTTACACACACCCGACAAACAGTACTGAGGAAACGGCTCCCTACCGTCTAATCACGGTCTCCAATAAAATGAGCTCCATCTCTCAAGGTCTTCGGCTGCACTGCTGCACACCCCTCGGGACTCTCAAGAATACAGATAATTGCCAAAGTCAAGCACTGTAATAGGGTCCGTACTAATGCTCATTCAACAAATCCCTTTGCATCTTTCACCCGAGTTCCATTTGTGCTTCATTATTTTCTTTGTGGCACGTTTATGCCGGAACCGTAAATAGCCACAAGATCTAAGTCAAGGCTCTGGATCATGTTGCCATGACTTTGCGCATGCTCAGAAGAAAGACACGCATCTTTTGGTACAAGTAGTTGGTGAGAGGCCGTGAGTTAAGCAAAGAACCCGTCGTACACTTCTTCAGTGGTCTCAAAGGGTTCTGGTAAACTCTATTCCTCTCTGACATTTCGTTAAACAAGCATTTCCAAAAGTACGTTTTGCGAATAAGGTCTTCGGGTACGCCGTTCAAGTGACAGGGAGCGCCAATCTTTTCTACTGACTGTCGGCTCTCCCTCAAAGCGGGCAACACTCTATGTACTGGTGGCACGAATCAGCGCTGTGTAATGCTGATTAGTGTCTCGTGAGCGGGCCTGTGCAGTTGAACTATAAGATGACACCGCATATTTATACTGGGTGGGAGGTTTTACGTCGGCTTCCTTTGCTTGTCAACAATAACCCGTCCAACAAGTCACGACCGGAAACGTCAATTGGCACATTGCAACCGATCACTGGAGAAGAATACCTCCATATTCATTAGTGAGAAATGCCCCAACAAGATTCCGATGACGTGAGTTGTTTTCTTTCATTGTTTTCTTTAGGACAGCATTTAAAACCCATGTTTCCATAGGTTAAAACCGAGTTTTCTGGCCAATAGTCCTGGCGCTACCCCTTAGCAATTTCATTTCACATGCCAACTTCCTTCCTTATCGTAGCCAGTTCCCATAAACTGATGTTCTTGTTTTAGTTTAAAAGTCCAGCTTTAGTTAATTCCACTTTTACAAGAACAATTCACGACTGCCATTTTGTTTAAAACGTGCCATTTTTTGTAAACGTGTGACAGTTCCATGTTTGCACTTTGCGGTTCACTTTGAAGCAAATGCTAATTTCAATGAGTGGACTACCAGCGACAGCACTTTTGTGTTTTTGGTGCCCATGCTTGTAGTTTTCAACATTGGCATGGCTAAGTGCAAAAGTAAATAGAAAAACAAGGTGAAATTGCCTTTGCTTTTTACCTTTACCCATCATTTTGGATAGAAGTAAGCAGTAATTACTAGTTTTACAAAGGTAGCGGGCGCCCCTCTCTCGCAAGAAAAGACATGATAACCTGTTCAGTGGTTATTAACCACTTGAGAGTTCGCAGCCACTGCTTTTATTCACTGTCCCTTTCACAGATGGGAAATATCCATTTGCATATCAGTCTTTGTCCTGCCCAGGGGCAGTCCAGCACCGAAATACAATGGCAATTCCAATCTGAACGAGAGTACCACCAGCAACCCCATACACGTGTTTCACCCTTGTTGGGGATCATCAGTGAGGTGAAGCTGATGCCTCTCTAAGCACAGTGAGAGGGAGACCACGTCTGGTTGCCCCCAGGAGACCTAGGGTTACCAATCCCAGGTTCCTTAACAATTAGTTTTACAAAGGTAGCGGGCGCCCCTCTCTCGCAAGAACAGACATGATAACCTGTTCAGTGGTTATTAACCACTTGAGAGTTCGCAGCCACTGCTTTTACTCACTGTGCCTTTCACAGATGGGAAATATCCATTTGCATATCAGTCTTTGTCCTGCCCAGGGGCAGTCCAGCACCGAAATACAATGGCAATTCCAATCTGAACGAGAGTACCACCAGCAACCCCATACACGTGTTTCACCCTTGTTGGGGATCATCAGTGAGGTGAAGCTGATGCCTCTCTAAGCACAGTGAGAGGGAGACCACGTCTGGTTGCCCCCAGGAGACCTAGGGTTACCAATCCCAGGTTCCTTAACAATTAGTTTTACAAAGGTAGCGGGCGCCCCTCTCTCGCAAGAACAGACATGATAACCTGTTCAGTGGTTATTAACCACTTGAGAGTTCGCAGCCACTGCTTTTACTCACTGTAATTACGCTTTGCAGACATTCCATATGGAATCACCTGTTCTAGAGTCGTTGCAAAATCGAGACTGTTTGTATACGAATCCATTTGGTTTACACCCGAGTGAAATTCTCATGCAGACGTAATTACAAGGCGGAGAATAAAAACACGAAAGAGATGCAATGTTTCTTGCCCCGTCTACACCTTGCAAGGGGTCAAACATGAGCATTACACCTTGCTTTATGAGGTTCATTATTCCCCGCCCATTTTTAAATGACCCTCTTTGAGTGACACTTTACTGCAACCTAAATGAAGCACTAACAATTTTATTTTCATATTCTAACACCTTTTTATTTATAATAGAAACGTCCAGAATGGGCCTTATGTTAGCGCCAGCACTCCTAAAATTAATAAGCAAGCTACACTTAATGTTTATAACAACTGAGAGAAGCCTTTGTGCACAATAATTGCCATATCATTTGTTGTCAGCAATTTGTCATTATAATTGTTCATTTATAACATGCTTAATACCAGGAGTGGTTTCTAAGCGCGGGATCGGGGATCGAGATTCAAACCTGTGTTGCGCTGTATTGACTTGCTTCCAAGACAAACCTGTTGCCCCTGAACTATCCTTCCTCCCCAGACAGCAAATGGCCTCGGTAACACCAGCACAGCAAATCTGCTGTGTAGTTGGATGGGCTGTCAATCATGCTTATGGTGTAGAAAAAAATAATAATTCAGCTACATGTCTCCTTGTTGATGTTCCCTGGCCAGGTTCTACCATGTCATCATGAGGAAATAAAGATTTCAAATACCAGCAAGCAGGGCACTGTTTTTTTAAAAAAAACTTGTTTTTATATTTGTATTCGTTTATTTGGTTATATTACAAACATAACAAAATACAATAAATATCACATTTCATCAAATATAAAATCAACTACAAAAAGTAACTGATATGATATGATAGGTTATTTATAATGCGCTTAATACCCAGAGGTTCTAAGCGTGGACCTGGTGATCGAACCTATGTTGCTCTGCAGGATCTTGCTTTTAAGGCGAGCACGTTGCCCCTGCGCTATCCTCCTCAGAGGATACTACATTTCATTAATACAACAAAACGTCCTCATATACATTTTTCAAATTCCTTCTGTATACAAAATGCAGTAGCTGTCACTACTAATGAGTCACCCAATTAAATATTACATATATGGTGCTGTACGGCATAGAGCTACTAGGAAATATTTAGACTCTCTGGAGGGAAAAACCCTGAAACAAGTTTTAGGCCTGTCAAAATCGGTGCCCACCAGCATTGTGCAGTTAGATTTAGGTTTACAATCCTGGTGGGTGCAGTACATAAAGACATCGATATCCTTGTATTTGATGGTTAAGATATCTGAAACACCTACTTTTGGGTCTTTTTTAGGGGATATGTTAGCAAGTGAATCATGTCCTTTTCACGTAAATTTAACAAGCGATGTGTAAGTTTCATGAGTCTGCTGGAGTTTGTGGATACTTATTCTGAAGTGACCATTAAAAACAAGATCAAATGGTGGGACAGAATAACTAATATGGAAGATCTGGAGAGACTTATTGTTCCCACAATAGAAAGTAGATTGTACCTACGTACGTTTCTGTCTCAGAGGCCCAGAGACTGATATTTCAGATTTCGTCTGAAGTGTCTACCCACATTGGAGGTTATTGGACCAAGACTTGGAATACCACATGAGCTTCGTAAGTGTTGTGTCTGTAGATGGTTTCCTTTAGACTTACGACATTGGCACCTTTTGTACACTCCACATCGTCAATCGTAGCAAAGGACCTGTGGATGAAACTTATGACGAGTACCAACACATCTCTTTTACTTGCATATTAGTAAGACTTCTAAAGAAAATATTTGTAGCTCTTGAAAGTATGATAGATCAGGGTGAGGAGCTACTTGCTGGACTGATGCACAACGCACTTTAAACGAGAAGTACTTGTGACATGTATTAGACACATTTGAAAAGTGAAGCATCATTGTTATGTATGAGAAATTTTTTAAACTTTTTGATTATGAAGTGGTTTTAAGAGGGTAGAGTTCGGTTCCTGGGATTCTATATACTAAGAAAGCACTGGGAATTGTCACAATGATACAGACTAAGTTAAGAACGATCTTGACAAACATGCACAAAGCATTTCAATTGGGTAGTACTGTTGGTTTGTAGTTGATATGTTTTAATCATTTCTTTCTTTTTAGATAATTAACTGGGTACATGAATATTGTGAAGTGAGGTTTTAGGTTCTTGACTATAACCAGAATCAGTATGCACAATGGGGGTACAGACTCCAGAACGGCAAAGGATAACATAGCCGTATTGTGCAAACTTGTCTGTTTATTATACATGGGTCTGTTTGCTTTTTTTTTCTCTCTCTGTGGCTATTCCCCTTGTTTACTGCTGTTTTGTAGTGTCTTTTATGTGTGAGGTATTTATATACTAAAAACACTGTTTAAAAAAAAAAAGAATTTTACTCGAGAATTGATCAGTACTTCTAGACCTAAGGTCACTACTAACTATGTATATACCTCAATATATATTTATCATACAGCAATGGACAGCCCGTCAAGACATGTCTCAGTTTCCATTTCAGTTTTACATATTCTACACTTCAGACAATCATACAGAATCTTGGACCATGCTCCCAAATTTTCTAAAGTGCATAATACGTTAAATCTCATACCCATAATTAACCTCCCGAGAGAACCACAATGGGTTTTTACAAAGTAAATAAAAGGATACTGGAAAGGAAAACGTTCCCCAGTATATATACGATACATTGATTTAGCAGATCATTTCTCCACCAGCCACTTTGTTTTAAAACCAGAACCTGTTTTGTCTTTATTGAGGTTAACGTGGGATGCCTGGGGCCACTAAACTGCAGCCCAATCTCAGAGCAGGGGTCGTTAACATGGCCCACCTGCTAGCAGCAGCTCCACATAAGAAAACTGCACTCCCAATTAGCCAGGCCATTAATGGGGAGACTAGAAGAGTGCACTGTCACTCCTAGAATTTCCCACTTAGTCAAATTTCAAATGTAGACTGGATCCAGGTAGGGCAAAGAGGAATGCCAAGGCCACCCACAGATTTTCCATAGAACGGGAAGGGGAGGACTACATCCCCCTTAATCTCCCAGGTTTGCTTAAGGAAAACCCGGTCTGGGAAACCCACACTTATGGTTACAGGGTCAGTAGAGCTGGAGGGGGTGTACGCGGGCCAGTCCACAGAGGTGCTTTTCAAATCCCTGAGTTGATAGCAGATGGGAACCCACATTCCTTGACCACAAGGGTGGAGTAAGTGCTCTCTATCCCAGATAAAAACAAAGGGGAGGAACCAACATTTCAGCCACCCCCTCGCCTCAAGAGAGCTTCTAGGAGTCAGCTGACCTGGTAAAGGCAGGACAAGGTCATAGAGCTTCAGGGGAGAAATTCTTCAGACGGAATGAAAACTGCCAGCAGAGAGAGCCAGCGTACACTGGGAAAGCCAAAATGACAGTCCCACCTTGTGTATCCTCTATCTCATTAAACCCAATCCCCACACTGTCACAGGAAGGAAGTGGCCACAACCAATCACAGTGGAGCCATCTCCTACAGTCACAGATGCTATCTGTGGCGACCAGCCCAGGGCAGGAGCCAGGACTCTATAAAAGTAGCTCCAAACAGTCACTTTGTGAGTTGTTGGAGTGGGGTAAAGATGGCATGCAGATACATTTGCAGAAGGAGAGGAAGGAGCAGGTTAGAGCAGAGAAGAGGAGCTTGGAGGTGCATAGTGTGGTAGAGAGCTGGCAGTATCTTAGAGGGAGAGAATGAACTAGAAATTAAGTCGTGGACGGTTGGAGGGAGGAGGGATTAGAGGTGGGATTGCCATCTGGAGAGACGAAAGAGGGCAGATGAGAATTGTTGGAGGAGTTATGGATAATTTAGATGGGATCGTTTTTAGAGAAGGTTGTGGAACTTCAGGATGAGGTTGGAGAATTTAAAGAGGAGGTAACCATATTATCAGAGGGTGCTACCATAGTCACTGAGAAGTTTAGGCGGATGTTGGAAGAGGTTGACAAGTTAAAGGAGGAGGTTGATGAATGTAAAAAGAAGGTGGCAAGGTTGATGGAGGAGGTTGGTAAACAGCAGAAAGTAGGCATGTAAGACCTGGAGATGTCAAAAATCATAGAGAAGGAGGAAGGTGGTGACAACATCAGCGAGAGTCAAGCAATTTGATGGAAGGATATTTCTTGGAGGAAGTGAGATGCCTGGTGAAAAAACAGCTGGGGGAGGCCAAGTACTTTAGGAGAAGGTGGAAGACATCAGTAGCAGAAAACCCAGAAAGAGAAGGTCAGGCCCGCAGTTCTCAAATGGAAGGGCCCTTGGTGGGAGGAGGTATGAGTATGTTGCATAATGATGAAGTGAGCACAACCAGCTCAGTTGTCTGGAAGATGCATGAGGTGGAAAAGGAACCGTAGGGTTGGCCTGACTTCCAACCTAAGACACTTCTGAACCAAATACTCCCCTCCCAGTGATCCCAGGGGACACAGGCATATTTGAGGAATCTCAGCTGTGACAAGGCAAGGGAGGGGAACAGGGGAGAACAAAACATCGATCTTTCTAGGCCCAGTGACATTGAGAACGTGCAAGTGCATGGGAGAGGGGGAGAGGAAAAGTGCATGGAAGGGGTGAGAAGTGGAGAGTGCGGAGCAAAGGAGAAACAGATAAATAATAAAAAATAAATAATCAAGGTTACAAACAGTGGTAGTGCAGCCAGCAATTGGAAAGTGCTGGGTTTAAGGCAGCAGACAGGGTAGGTCTGATAAGTGCAGGAAGAAAAAAGGGGGTGGGGGACTGTATTGGTACCCCAGTGCAAGGGGTGGCCCGGAGGCAGTGCGGGAGGGTGGCAGGGTGAGCAGGTACCTGGGCCCATCGGACAGAGGGTGGCCAGGTGCACAGTGCCAAGAGAGAACAGATCAGCAGGGGAGTGGGGTAGCATAGGAATATGCAAAGAGGAAACTTTGAGGTGCTTCCGGAACCGGAGATGGTTCTCCTCAAGATTTAGAGTGGCAGGGAGGCTGTTCCAGAGGGAGGCCCCAGCCAAAGACAGAGATCTACCCCCAGCTCGTTTCTTTGAAAAACGACTGACCCAGAGGGAGTTAGAGGTAGAGGAGCGAAGAGCTCGAGAGGAGAGATATTTGCGGAGGGATAGCTGAAGGTATTTTGGACCCAGGCCCCAGAAAGCCTTGTGGACAATGCAGAGAGTTTTGAATTTAATCCTTGCATCCACTGGGAGCCAATGTAGAGGTTTCAGAGCTGGAGAGATACGATCCCAGCGCTTGAGGCCAAGGACAAGTCTTGCAGTCCTGTTCTGGATTAGTTGCAGAGGGCAGAGAGTAGAGGCAGGTAGATTTAGAAAGAGGCTGTTGCAATAGTCCAACCTAGAGAGAACCAGAGCTTGGGAGACCATGAGCTTCTGGGGGAAGGAGAGGAAAGGCAGAGCACATCTGAGGAGGTGCAGTAGGAAGTTTGACTTTTTAGAGACATCAGAGGTGTGGGCGGAGAAGGAAAGTGTGGAGTCAAAGATGACCCCAAGGTTCTTAGTCTTGCAGGCGGGGGTAGGAGGCGGGCCAAGGGAGGCCGGCCAGAGAGAGAGGGGAAAGGATGGTGAAGGTGTGCCGATGAGGAGAAGCTCTGTCTTGCTGGCATTCAGACAAAGATCATTGACGGCACACCAATCTTGAATGGCAGTTAGGCAATCAGAGATGAGAGAGTTACAAGAGCTTGCGTACAACATAGGGATGATCTGATTAAGGTATATGGGACCTCTCCAAGCAAACCTTCATCTTGAGACTTTTTGTGGAGCAAAACTCTGAGGATCACACAATTGGGCTCTTCAACCACCCACACTAAAAGTTAACCTTAAGTTATCCTTCACAGGAGTTGGGATTTATCCTTTTCCTGCAAAGCAAAAGGCATTCCTTTATGTTATCGAGACAAGAAAAATCCTTGAACTATATTTTTGAGTCTGTTTCGTCTGTTGTTGCCGATGACCATGTTATCACAGCCTCTACCTGAAGACCTGTGTGGTATTCCATGTTTCCTTCACTCGCCATCATCCTTC